>NC_048285.1:16884906-17222080 GCF_009762535.1 Notolabrus celidotus
GTGTACACAAGTTTTCATGTCAGTGTGGAGTGCAGTGCAGCAAAGTAAATCTGTCTGTGGCGGAGAATAGCACGTAACAGTGTAGTGCATTTTTAGACAGACATACAGAGGATCACAGATTAATATTTAGATTGTTAAATTAGATATGACACCTGAATGTACTTTACGTTTTGCTCTCTCAAGCACTGCAAAATGCTTTTGAAATGACGTTGAGCAGCGTGAGCTGTCAGCTGATTTCTTCCAATAAGAAATGTGTTTTCTTTATAGATTTACTTTGAAAATATCTAGAGCTTTCAGTACTTATTAACACTCTAACTGTGCACAGTTAACTCTCTGCAGAAAATATTTTTGGTGATTTAAACAGAAAAACAAAAAGATTTCAATTTACCAGAGGAAACTGACTCAAACTTTTAGTGCTTGAAATAGGTTGGTTTGTTATAGAAATATATGATTCCCCCTTAAAGGACACAGAGATAGCTCCAGGCTGGGGTCTACAGCTCAGCTTGTTTTGAGAGCGCCACATATTTTTTTTATAGTGATCTTAAGGTCTGTAGTTTTCTCCCCTGAATGTAAAGAATTACTTATAGTAAAGCCTCTAAAAGTTTCATATCATGGATGAATAAGTTCATTTTTTATCTAAGGATTTATAAATCAAATGTTTAAACCTCCGCTGGAGTTCAGATTTCAATCCCACGCCATTCACTGCTGCAGTGACTTTCATCCAGACATGGCTTTTCTGACTCCTGTAATGCCTCTTTTCTGGCTGCCAAACAACACAGTTGTATGTTTCCAGTGTTTCCAATTTAGCGACTTTGTCGCTATTTATAGCAAGTTTTCAATCCACTCTAGAGACTCTTTTTCATGAAAGGGACTAGCGACAAATCTAGCAACTTTCTCTTGTGTTATTGGAGACTTTTGGAGACTGAATTGAAAGCATGTATCATTCTAAATGAGCAGCGGGTGCTGCAGTGGCCCCCTCCCCTGTCCCAAAGCACTCGCAGACGGTTCATACCTAGTTGCGCAGCAGTCCCTTGTAGCTGCAGTCAGAGCAGATATGTTAACCCATCTGCGTCCACACTACAAATGAATCGCACATGTACGAAAACACCACTGGCTGATCATTCAGATAGTTTGCAGTTTGTAGATTGTATACAATAAATATATTGAAAATGATATTGTTCAAAAATTAAATGTTTTACTTTGATTTTTTTTGTGTAGTTATAAACATATTTAGGGTGTTTTTTAACCTCTTTTTGTCTCTCCCTCGACGTTACACGTGTCTCTGAAACAAGCGGCAACCTCTGGTCTAAAAATATGAGTCAATGCGGAAGTGTTAAAAGCTTCAGTTCATCGAGGATCCGCTTGAGGCTGGCTCTGGAAGTACCGGAACTCACATACACATGAATGGGAAAAAGACGATCTTTGCAGCATTAATAAACATGTTTACAGCCTGGTACAAAAGATGAGTGTAGTCTGAATAGCTAATTTCTCTACGTCCTCTCACTGTTCTAATTCGGCAATTTCGAAGATATTGAGATTACCAGTCTTCCAATGAGAGGCACAGCTGCCTGTGGGAACACTGCAGCTGTTGGCTAGGAGGCTCAAAGCCCGCCTCTTTACGTCACACTGGCTCGACAGAAGCAATATGGCTGCCGCAGCCGATTGGTCTCAAAACATCTCTTCAGAAACAGATGGGTGACGTCACGGATACTACGTCCATATTTTTTACAGTCTATGCTCTGAAAGCGTATATTACAATTCAGGATGCAAATTAGGCAATGACATCATTTAGCGATTTATAGCGACTTTTAGGACAGCCAATAGCTCCTTTCCTCACTGAGGAGTTGGCAACACTGTATGTTTCTACCTCCGTTGCTATGGTGTCGATCTCTAGCTCAGACAGGTTACATGTTTTTTTGCCGTGGAGCATCCCTCCCTGTCGAAATTCTGTGGGCGATCCCGGCTGAACTGTAAATAATTAGGGCCGTGATATTTAAATGACGATTGTTTTCAGCCGCCACATTTATCAAGACCCGATCATTCGTACGCTGGGATTAGCCAGATACGAATGTTTCATAAATCACACGTGTGTCCTGTCGTAAGACCAATACTGAGCTCAGATCTGCAAGATTGATAAATGAGGGCCAATGTGTTTAACACTGAATGTAGACTTCAATGAACTACAAAATCTCACAGGGTTGGATGCCTATGTGCAAAAATATAATTTGAATGTGACTCAAAGTAGAATCTTTGTTGCATTCGAATAACATAAAAAGGTCTTTCTTCTGGGATAATAAGATGAAATCAATTTCAGTTATGAAAAAATAACAGTCAAAATGCACTCCTGGCTTCTCAATAAATGCTGTGAAATGGTAAATGCTAAGTAGTTGTAGCATAAGAGATAAGGTAGACACTCTAGACATCCTTCCTTTAAAGAAGGATGATCATAATCATATCTGGAGTCACATTAACAGTGTTATTATGGAAAGCCATGCATGTATGTTATTAAAAAAGAAAGATATACAGACTTTACTGCATATTTATGTAAATGGATTCAGATATATTCAATGAGTCAATGAAAATGATGAAAAAATTCAAAAATTACCCGAAGATATTTTGCATCGTTATGTCTATGAAGTACAAAGCAAACTGCACCGCTATAATTGTCTTATTAAACATTTTAATGCACATTACATTATGGCCCTTGGGACATAAGGGAGTTTGTTTTTATTCAACTTAAAACAGTATTCTTTTTTGGCAACACAGTTGGAGTTCTGCTTATTGGCATGTGTGTATTCATATCACCTCCTACACAAACTCAGTTTCTTCAGCCCATTAGTCTTCTGCTATGAAGAGGATGTGAGTAGCTGATTTGAATGGCCATTGTTGGAGAACAAAATAACTCCTATTGCTATAAATGTATTTGTCTCAGAACAAGAGTTTAACTAACCTCTTTTCTAACCTGTTGTCGAAATAAGTGTCTGTGTGCGCCCGTACCCAGAGTGCACACACACAAAGCAACATTCTTCATGTGATCCTCCCCCTGTGTCTCCACTTTGTTTAACAAGTAGACAAAGAAGCAATCCTTTGATGTGCATATTACACAGTTCTGCCTGTGGCTGCTGAATTTCTAAAAAGGAAAGAGGAATTTTGTCTGACTCTTATCTGAACTTTTACAAAACAGCCTGGACCCTGAAATAAACCACCAGAGGAAGTAGTTCTTGATTCTGTCACACACATTTCAGTGATTTGTATTCACAAGCACACAAAAAGCAGGCTCAAGTCAGATACATTACATCTAAATGTTAATTCTGATGCTTTTCGTCTCTGCTTTCAGAATCACTTGAAAATAAAATACACACACAAATGTCTATCTTTCACAGGATCAATCAGCTTAACACACTTTCTTTCACATATGAGAAATTTGCATTCTAATTCTATCACATCAGTAAGAGTTCAAATGTGTCCATGTGTCACCATGTCTATTTATTTCCCATATGGATTTAAGATGAGAATTCAGCCAAGCAAAAAAATTATGCAAATTCAAACTTGATTGAATTCCTTGAAGAGAAAATATGGGAGATGTTACATCTTTTGTAATAGTCAGATGCATCTGAGCACCATATTTATACCGAACCCAGCTCCCACTTTGATATACTGTATAATCTGCTGGTAAATATTACATCACTATTTCCTGGAGTTCTTTTTCAAGAGCCTGGGCTTTACATGACCTATAGAGGAGAAGCTTGTCAGTGTTTCTCTTTTCCCTTGTAATAAAACACAGTAATAACCATATATGTTACAGATAAATCTGTGTTTTGTTTAAGGATGACTCATTAATGAGTCTACCGGCTGTCTTGAAGTGGAGTTTTTAACAGCACTACATAAACAAACCGGTTTTGACTCATGATCATCATTATATTTGCATCATTTTCAGCTGGAGCAGGCAGCTGTTGTCAAAAGCCCCAAAAAATGCGCCATGGAGGGCATCAAGCAGCGAGCACACAGTTACCGATGAACATCTTCAGATGCTGAAGAGATTTTGGATTTTGCATGTCGTGTAAAACTACATGAATTAAAAATGTTTAACTGCTAAACATGTGTTAATATAATACAAGCTTCATGTTATACTTATAATCCTTGATTAAAACAAAAAAGACATAAAATAAGTATGTGTGGCAAAGTTCAACAACATGCCAAGCTATGGAAGTGGATTGAGATCAAAATTCTACCCACTAAAACTGATAATGTCTTCACATCTGTGATATTAATTAGTGGATAGAAGAAAATCAGCAAGAGATAAACTATTTAGAAATCAGATACAGTATATACTTATATTTGGAGAAGAAACCTAGCCTGTTTATTTGAGAGAAATTACGAGCAAACAACCCACTCGTTGCTTATATCTGTTGTGTTCAGAACATCAAATATTAAGACAGAGATTCTGACTTTTGTGTATTGGAATCAGAAATTCTCCAGAACCACCATTGGGCCAGGGTAATAATTGAAGCCTACGTCCGAACACTGAACTGCATCTGCTTTTAAGGGTAATTATTATTTTTGTGTTATTGTAATATGAGTAGTTGTAATGTTAACATAAATTCTGCTTCTGTTTAGTATTAACAGGGTCACTCTGTAAACTGAAACACCGGTTATGCTGACCAATCACAAGTTTGTCAGAATTCTTTAGAACTAGAGTCCACTGTTGCATTCTGGCATCTCACTATACAATTACCATGTTTTTCACATGTGTCAAACACAAGGCCCGCGGGCCAAATGTTGCTCGCCACGTCATTTTATGTGGCCCACAAAGCTTACGGCTTATAACTGTACATCTCCTACAATGCATTTTGATTATGTTACCTGTGAAATGACGGCATCCCGCCAGGAGAGTGCAGCGTAATCCACAGCGGTATTTACTACAGGTTGAGTCTGTAGAAATTATGACGAGCTAAAGTGCATCACTGATAATAAAAACTCTGACGAAGGAATGTTTTCATTTCGTTGACGAGACGATGACAAGACAAAAACGTTAGTGGCCGACTGTCGGACATTTAAAATCCATGTCTCACCCCGCTGTGCGTCTTTAAAGATAAAAGTGATGCGTTCCTGTGACAGGCTGAGTTATTATTTGAGGGGCACAGCTTGGATACTACCTGCAGCAGGTGTGCTGTATGAACCAGCTCTCCCCGCCTCCATGCATTTGTCTCATCTTCATTGGTGATTTTTACCCCCGGTGTGCGTTAGTGACAAAGACACAACCGGGGGACGTCTGTTTAATATTTGATGTTTGACATTTTTGCCGTTATTACCGTAAAAAGCTCCGCGACTACAGCTTGATTTGTTCCAGTTTGGTGATACATCACACACACTTAGTAAGTTTTGATCAACTCCTTTTCATCAAAGATACAGATGCATTTCAGAGTGCCTTGAACTGACTGTCTGTCCAGTGCCTCGGTCACTGCCAGGTGCATTCAAGGACTGTCATAAAGGTGCAATATAGTCCTTTCATGGCATTTTTTGTGAATCAAGAGAATCAAAATACAGTCACAGTGGTCACGTCAAGAATGTTTTCTTTTTATTTTTTTTGTGGTAGACTAAAACTAGACTAAAACCATAAAGGGCTGAAAAGACTAAAAAAATTGACCAAAATAGGCATTTTCGTCTTAAGACTAAGACTAAGACTAAATCTAAAATAGCAGCCAAAATTAACACTGGTTACAACTGGCCCTTTGAGGGCAACCATAATGCTGATGTGGGCCTCGTGAAAATGAGTTTGACACCCCTGATGTATTTTGATGCTAGTAACTCATCTGGATTAATTTAGCAAGGGACCACTTTCATTGATCAAAGGCAGGTCTAAAATTTGGGTTCTATGTTTAGCCTACTTATGTGACCATAGGAGTCTTCAGCTAATGACACTGCTATATTGTATTGTTTGTGGTGGACTTTAATTAAATGTCTGTTTGCAACAATATGCCTGAGACAGCATTGGTTCTCTCTGAAAAAAACACTCCGAAACCTTGTCATTACATTTATTTCCGTTGAAATCCTTCCAAGAGGTGTTAATTACATTTTGCACACTATTTTGATCTCAATTGCTGCAAATTCAGTCATTCTCTGGAACATCTGGTAGCCTATAATTAGGACAGTCATGCACTTAAATATACATTTACATGGTGTTATATACAAGGTGTTGTGGTGTGAAATCCATGGCTGGGAGGGGCATTTAGCCTGTACACACACATAGGAGCTCTGATTATCAACAAAAGGTAGCAGTACACCTTTGTTTTTCAAAAGTTAAAGATTCCCACTGAAAATCAATGCAGGAAGCACAGGAGGCAGGATGAAACAATCACTGCAAAAACGAACTCACCGATCAATGCTGATGGCGCAGAGATTGAGGATGCTGGCCGTACACATCATCACATCCAGAGTGACAAAGATGTCACAATGGATTTTGCTAAAGCGCCACTCTCCCACTACCTGGAAGAGAAAAAAGCATCAACAAATGACAGAATACAAGAAACAGTTGACAGAGCAAAGGCGCTGCAAGAAATTTGGTATTTTCTCCTTCTGCAACAAAAGGCAATCCTGACAGTCAAAACTTTGTGCTTACTCTTCATATGAATTCCCCCACAGGCAACCAAAACAGTGAAAGAAAAAGCAAAAGTGAAACAACAGGTGGAGAGAATTGAAATGTACAAGTGAGGCACAAAGCAGCTCAGAGGTGAAATACAAGTGTCACACACCTCAAGGATCTGCTATACCAAGCTATCAAAAGAAAGTTGGTGAAGATAATAATAATAATAATAATAATAATAATAATAATAATAATACATTTTATTTATAAAAGCGCTTTAAAAGATTCTCCAAGACACTTTACAGGAAAAAAAATGTACAATAGAAAAGCAAAGGAAAACAGTGCAAAAAAAATCAATGGAAAGCAAAGCAGTAAAATGAAACAAAACAAAACAAAACAAACAAAAAATCAATTATAGGTTAAAAGCCTTTGTAAATAGGTTGGTTTTGAGTCCGGATTTGAATTTGGTGAGTGAGGGAGAGAATCTGAGGTGTCGGGAGAGAGAGTTACAAAGGTGGGGGCAGCGACAGAGAAGGCCCTGTCCCCCCAGGTTCGGTGCTTGGGTTTGGTGAGAGGGGTGAGGAGGTTGGCATTGGTGGAGCGGAGGTTGCGGGAGGGACTGTATGGCTGCAGAAGGTCGGTGAGGTAGGAGGGAGCTAGATTGTGGAGGGCTTTGTAGGTGATGAGGAGGATCTTGTACTGAATTCTTGAGGTGATGGGAAGCCAATGAAGGTTCTGGAGGACTGGGGTGTTGTGGTCTCTAGAGCGGGAGTGAGTGAGGAGGCGTGCAGCTGAGTTTTGTATGTATTGTAATTTGTTGAGGAGGGTGTTGGGTGTACCGTAGAGGATGCTATTGCAATAATCGAGTCTTGAGGTGATGAAGGCGTGGATGAGAGTTTCAGCAGCGGTGAAGGAAAGGGAGGGGCGGAGACGGGCGATGTTTTGGAGGTGGAGGAAAGCAGTTTTTTAAATATTGTTAATGTGTTGTTGAAAGTTGAGGGACTGATCGAAAATGATGCCAAGGTTACGGATGTGGGTGGATGTTGAAACAGTGGATTTATCAATAGTGAGTGAGAAGTCTGGGCAGGTGGAAGTAAGGGATATTTGAAAAGATAGACAAACAATCCATGTGATTAACTGAATTCATTCATCTCACCAGAGATGTTCCCAAATCTAGTGAGATAATCATCCTTTCACATGCGTACAGGTCTGCTGCCCAAGGTTGACTCAAATCAAAGCGCTGGTAGGAACCTATTTGTATTACTTCCTCTGTTGCTCTGGGTTACACAAGACCCCGTGATGGACCTAACATCACCAGTGATTGTCAGACATGTCTAATGCCACCCACCTTGCCTGACACTACATCCCACCTGCTTCCTCCCACGACTCAAAAGGGTAAAAGAGACTTGTGTCAGGGGAGGCAACTGCTACCTCTGTGTGGATGATTAATCTTTGCCTCCGGGCCTCGTCTTCATAAAAATTAAGCTTCAGTTTAAAGAGCTGTATGTAGATACTGGCGTCTGCTTCCCTTGCAGTGGTTGTGGCATGATCTGACAGCCTAATGGGCCCGCCCCACTTCTCCTCTTCTCTACTGTTCTTTTTATTGTTGTTTCATTTTTCAACCTTTACTCCTGACAATTTTCCTCTTCGTCTTTCCAGTATCATCTTTGTCTCTGCAATCCAGTTTGTCTGTTGCTCGCCTCTAAGTGTTTCACTCTTCTTTTAATGACACCAGCTGCACCAATACAGCTCTTTTTACATCCTCATCATAACAATAGAAAATTTAAAAAGCTAACGAGAGCTGAAAGCCAGAACAGTTCCTCAAGGCTTTTTACAGCCTGATCGCTTATGAAATTAAAACATCTCTAAAAAAGGATACTTGCTGTGAAATGTTGCCTGCAGGATATGCACACTTTCTCTACCCACTGAAACTTAATTCATATTTCCCACTGTGCATATGTGTGTAGCATATTCTGATGTATACTGTGTCAGCGTTTTCATTTAATTTGCTAGGGTGAGTTGCAAGGAAATTGAAAACGCAATAATAGGAGCCGGGGAACTGACAAAGTTGTTAGAGAATGCAATTTAGTATGTCACTTAGAATTAGGCTGATATGAGGTAGCTTTCTCTTTCATCCAAAACTCAACTCATAATTTAGAAACAAATACCTGTTTACTACCATATTTTTAGAAAATATATATATTTTGGGGCCAAAATATATAAAGGGTACAAAAATATGTTGAAGTTGTCCAGTAAATAGTCTCTACTAGTAGCTGCAGAACTTGTAGTAATGGTTGCAACTTGGACCTTGAGGACATTCCTATTTCTATTTTCTAGGATAAGATTGTAATACTGAGAAACAGACAACATTTAAAGCTGGGGTTGGTAATCAGATTTAGATACACTTTTTGTCATTCTGGTTAAAATGATCTTTATGTCCTGATGGCAATCAATACATAATGTGTTCTTAAAAAAGAGTGAAAAAAAGCTGCTATCTACAGCCGGAATAAACCTGGGAAAACACCAACCAATCACCGTTTTTGGGTCCCAAAATTTTAAACCAATCAAATCCCGTCCTGCTGTTCTGCCCGCCTCCTGCACGTACATTTCCCCGGCGTGCACTCCTCTGAGTCCCCGTCCCCTGCCTCTGCTTCCCCTGATTCTACTGACTGCCCCTCTCGCTCGACCTTGGGCCTGTCCCCTCTGACCCAATGAGGTACTTTGCTAAGGACTGTAGTCCGGATCAGAGTCTAAAAAAGCTCTCACCACAGCGGCTACAAGTCCTACAGAAAATGTATATGTAGCGTCCGTCTGGACGCTGTAGTGATGACGAGCCAAGTCGTGAACATGTTGATTTTTAGTAACCGGTCACTGTCGGCCGTGATCATGCCAGCCAACAAAGCAACAATCAATGTTTGAATGAATGAAAAACTTCTCCTCTTGTCTCTCCTCTCTCCAGCTCGCACACTCTCTAACACCCCCGCCCCCTTCCTAATGCCTTCACTGACCGTCAACACTGTAGGAATTAGAACATCTACACTGAACACATTTAACAAACAGTAGAGCTGTTACAGTATTATATGAATTATAACTTTTCTCCTGATTTCTTGTCACCAGTACAACTGGATAATGCTAGCAGTTGTGAGTACTAACAATAGCCATATTTGTTTGTGCTTTTAACTTTTCACTATGATAATGTTTTGGTGAGGACCGGTTTTGAATCAGTCACCGTCACATGGTCATGAATCAGCAGTGCTCGTGCATGTGAGCGGGGGCGTCGTTTTGCAGGAGTTCAGCGGGGAGGAGGGGAGGGGTTAGACGGAGTCCTGAAGACATGCTACATTCAAATTCATGCTAGCAAAATTGATTGCTGAATTGGTGCTGGGAAATCATGTCCTTCACATCAGCAAGTTCACAATGAATTCTGGGAAAGTCCTACAGTTAAGTTAGTTAAGAATGGACAGACAAAGATGCTGACTCATGGAAAGTGCATCATTTGGAGTTCTACACTTGATAATGTGATGGTGAGAAAGCACTAAGCACTTAACAAGAAATTAACAAGAACAAGCATCCAAGTCCAAAAGTCAGTGAGTGTGGAGTTTGGGAATGGGAAAATGTGTTTTAACATTTTGGACATAACTGCTTTTAGGATCACTTGTCCACTGCGTGAGAAACTGTGCAAGCAAATATTTAAACAATTTAGAAATACTGATCTTCAGTGAAACATTTCAGAGAATTTGGGGATTTCATCATCTACCGAAAATGTCATTAAAAGATTCAAAATCTGGAAAAAAATGTACAAAGGGACAAGGGCCAAAGCCAATACTGACCTGCTATTATCTTTTGGCCTCAGGTGTATTAAAACAGAGATGACTCTGTCGTGTAAGACACTGCATAGTCTCAAAATCATTTCCAAAAAACATTTTTTTTGAACACAGTTCATTGCTGCATCCATAATTGCAGGCTAAAACTGCAGTATGCAAACCATAAATAAACATTAACAGGAAATGCTGGAAACTTTTATTTAAGATGGACTGAAGCAAAGCTGGAAGCTCTCCTGTGGTCCAACAAATCAAAATTTGAAATTTTTTTTGGAAATCATGGACGCTGCGTCCTCTGATCTAAAGAGATAAGGGACCTCCAAGCTTGTTATTGGCGTTAAGTTTAAATGCCAACATATCTGGTAGTATGGGGATGCACAAGTGCCCAAAAATCGGTATTAATATTGTTTTATATTGGCAATATTAATGTTGAATATTCTATACAGGTTTTGGAGCAACATGTGCTGCCATCCAGACAGTTAATGAAGACCTTGCATATTTGAGCAAGACAATTCCAAACTACATTCTGCACATATTACAGCAGCATGGCTCCTGAGTGGAAAAGTCTGGGTGCTTAGCTGACCTGCCTGCAGTCTATTCACCCATTGAAAACATCTGAGGCATCATGAAACGAAAAATACTACCAAGTCACACATGGCAGAGCGAAAAAGCTGTGCTAATTAATGCTAATCCAGCATTTAATACTAAAGGGCAAATTGAATGGCCTGCCCACACTTTATGACTAAGCTCTCATTGTAGTTCATGCTGATATATTATCAGCAGCCACAGTCTGACATTGAAAATATAACCGTGAAATGTATGCACATAGATAAAGAAAAATAGGTTTCATTGAAGTGCCTGATGTCCCATAATATAGACTATAGTCTATATTATGGGACAACAGGAACTTATGGACGATAAGATATGACAACATTGTTGCATAACACATGAAAAACACTGTTGTGTTTCTCTGACGATGCACATAATTTCGGATGTTGTCTGTGATGGAAGAAGCTTGTCCTGCAGAATGTGAAATGAATAAATTATAAAAACCTTCTCACTAAAGCTGTCATAGTTGCGATTCCTACAATTTGTGTTAGGCCATCCTACTTTTTAAAACAACAACAACTTAAATGTAGAAATGTAGAGATTTTTAATAAACTGGTGGGTATAAACCTTAAAAGAATGTGAACTGTGAAGATAAAATGTAGGCAATCAGTGGTACCATCATTCCTACTTCCCCCATGTACTTTCTTATTTATAAGGGTGTCACTCCAACTGCTGCTGCCTCAGTTTATCTCCTCCACATTAGCAGCAGAGCTGAAAGCCTTAGAAGAAAATGCTAAAAATCAGTGTAGTATCCCACTCCAAACACACTTGGGAATGCATTTTGACTTTGACAAACACCCAGCTTTAAGTTCCCAATTTGTATACGATCTGAGAGGGGCTTCCTTCAAATTGTTATTTTGTGAGCAGGGAGTACATGCAGTGTAACAAATAAGAAAAGGAAGGAGGTTGGAAGGTTACCTTTGATCAGAGGTTGGTTAAATTTGTTAAATGGGCCCGCTGGGATTGGAAACCATAAGCATGCAATGAAGAGTGTAACATACATTTTTGAATCTGTAATGAATTCCTAACCCAAATAAATAAATAATAACAAAAGCCTATCATCTATAATTGAAGCCTTGTAGCCTTTAATGTTTATTTTGTGGTAGATTGCATTATAGAACTGTTTCTAACATTACCCACAAAATAAATGACTTACTGAAAATATACAACCCTTTAACTAGGTCAATTTTTTACTGATTCTAGACATGAATATCTAGTTTAAATCAATTAAAGTGCCATCCAACATTAGGACACATGCACTCAGGTGCCTAAAGTTAATGACATATTAATAATATATGGGGGAACCACTTTTTAGCTTTTACCGGAAAGATTAAAATTGAAGAGGCAGACAAGAAACAGGCGAAAGATTGGCAAGACAACTTAATGGAACTGCAACAATAAATCAGTCTATTACCACTTTAATCCACATTCCTACAGGATCACAAAACTTAAGTGCTTCTGTCTTTCTTAAATTGACAACAGTGAATGGCGGTTGAGAGTTTCTCCAAGGAATCACAAAAAAGCCAGTAGACTTCAGAAGAAACCAAAGACTTGCTTACTAATTCATAAAGCTACCGTGTAACCTCACGCTGCGTTAGTATTTTCCACCAACATGAAACACAACTATTAAAACCTAAATGTTTGCATGCATTTTTCAATAGCTTCAGAGTAATTGCAATCCCAGCATGCACACCTAACCAATTAAAACACTACACCATCAGAGAGAGGCTTTCTTTGTTATGATATCACAATTATTATTCTATTGAGGGAGTGTTCTGCTACAAATGGGAACTCTGATTTATGGCTGATTACAATTCAACTCCCATCAGAGGTGCTTTGATGTGAGCCCATGTACTCAGCTACCCGCAGCAACAGCAAGTAGATAGATAAAAAAAACAAATAGAATGCAGGTTGCATAAGGTATATATGCACAAACAAATTGTGTTGATATATGGAAATGATAAAAAAGAAACAAAATCTATATTGGGGTCAGAATTTACAGCCATCAGTGATAAACGTTTCCATAATCCCATCAGAATGCTGTTATACAACATCAACTTGAACAAACGTATTCAGGTTTTCCCTAACAACAGAACTAGCCGTGACAAAGAAGTCCACACACTCGTGAGGAGTAAAACTGTTTCTTTGCCAAGTTTGAGATGAAAACAATATAACAGACAACAACTGCACCTGATACCGATCTTCATGAGGTAAGACACTCAGATGAAACATGGTAACCTGAGGATGGTGTGCCTGAGAAGGTACTGAACATCTGTCATTCCAAACTAGCACATGCTATCATCCCTCCCTGCCTAAGGTCAGCCACTGTATCCCTAATAAGCAGTTTGTGGACAACATAAATGACTAAAGAGCCTTCACACACGTCTCCATTGTGATTAAATGCTTTGAGAGACTGGCACTGAGGCACACAGCTAGCCTCCCTCACATCTTTGACCTGCTCAGTTTGCATACAGGGCCAACAGGTCCACAAGGATACATACTAATCTCAATACTATACTCTCTTTTTTAACCAGTAAACCCAGCCACTGCACCAACATTATCAAATTTGCAGATGACCTCACTGTTGGCTCATTTCAGATAAGTCTGCCTATAAAGGCAAAAACCTGAGGCTGTGGACATGGTGCTCAGGAAATGAACACCAAATCAAAAAAAAAACCCCTTCCAACCTCACATCTCACCTCCCATCCCCCATCCATGTCAACAGCTTTGGTAACTTGTCTCTATGATGTTCAGAAAATAAACACCAAACCCCCCCCCAAAAAACCTTCAAACCCCCCCACCTCACCTCCGAACCCCCATCCTTGTAAATGAAAACTGTGTGGAGAGAGTATACAGCATCAAACAACTTGGGAAGTCACCTATCAAACAATCTCTTGTGGTCCAACAACACCATGACTGCAGTTAGAGGCACATCAGTGCAAGTACTTGCTGAGAGTCCTTGGGAGAAACAACCGTAGTCAAATCAGTTGCTACCTTCTACTACTCCACCATAGTGAGTGTCCTAACATACCGCCTTGCAGTGTGGTATGCTTGCTGCTCAACGGCTGATAAAAAAGGCATACAGAGCACAACAATAGACTCCTCCCTTCCCTCAATCCAAGACAATGCAAATGCCCATAACCTCTTTATTGCTGAAGTTAGTTATCCAACATTGTTAAAACTGCTATCATCAGCACCAACTGTGTGACCCCTGCCCTCAGGCAGGCACTAGAGGTGGCTAAAAAACACAGATCATGCAGGATCATGAACAGTTTTTCCCCCATGGCTGTTCTATTAATCAGCACACAGATGAATGAAATGAACAGCCAAATTAAAATGTTCTGTACAGTATCTTCCTGTGCACTGTGCAATCAATGACCTCAGTTTGTATACAGTGGATAGCAAAATTCTACACACGCCTGTTAAAATGCCAGGTTTTGTGATATAAAAAATGAGACCACTATAAATCATGTCAGAACTTTTTTCACCTTTAATGTGACCTATAACGTGAACAATTCAATTGAAAAAAAAAAATGAAAGCTTTTAAGGGGAAGAAAAAAAATAAAAGTAATGTGGTTACATAAGTGTACAAATCGTTTAACTAATCATTTTTTGAAGCATTTTTTTATTTTATTAACAGCACTCTGTTTTTTTTTTGGTAGGAGTCTATTAGCATGGCCAATCTTGAAGTGGCAATGGTATTTGCCCATTCTTCTTCACAGAAAAGCTCCAAATCCATCAGATAGTGAGGGCATCTCCTGTGCACAGCCCTCTTCAGACCACCCCACAGATATTCAGCTGGATTCAGGTCTGGGCTCTGGCTGGGCCATTCCAAAACTTAATCTTCTTTTGGTGAAGTCATGCTTTTGTTGATTTGGATGTATGCTTTGGTTTGTTGTTGTATTGAAAGATGAAATTCTTCTTCGTCTTCAGCTTTCTAACGGAGGCCTGGAGGTTTT
The DNA here is from genome assembly GCF_009762535.1 of Notolabrus celidotus. Classification (NCBI taxonomy): domain Eukaryota; kingdom Metazoa; phylum Chordata; class Actinopteri; order Labriformes; family Labridae; genus Notolabrus; species Notolabrus celidotus. The sequence goes on from NC_048285.1 coordinate 16,899,879, forward strand.
GTGCCAAAACTGACTGGTGTTTGTAACTGTTCATACTTCCCTCCACCTTATAAGGCCCTGGTTCCAGCTGAAGAAAAAAGCCCTAAAGCACGATGCTGCCCCCAACATGCTTCTCTGTGGGTATGTTGTTCTTTATGTGATGTGCAGTGTTGTTTTTATGCCAAACATACCTTTTGGAATTATGGCCAAAAAGTTCAACCTTGGTTTCATCAGACCGTAAAACATTTGCCACATGCTTTTGGGAGACTTCATGTATGTTTCATAAAAAAATTTGCCAGGCTTGGATGTTTGTTTTCATAAGAAAAGGCTTCCGTCATGCCACCCTACCCATAGCCGAAACATATGAAGAATAGGAGAGATGTTGTCACATGTAGTACGCAGCCAGTACTAGTCAGAACCCCTGAAGTTCCTTTAAGGTTGCTGTAGGCCTCTTGGAAGCACTGAACAGTTTTCTTCTTGTCTTTTCATCAGTTTTGGAGGGAGGTCCAGTTCTTGGTAATGTCACTGTTGTGCCATATTTTCTCCACTTGATGATGACGATCTTCAATCTGGTCCATGGTATATCTAATGCCTTGGAAAAGTATTTGTACCCTTCTCCTGACTGATACCTTTCAACAATGAGATCCCTCTGCTGCTTTGGAAGCTCTCTGTGGACCATGGCTTTTGCTGTAAAATGAAACTGAGGAAATGTCAGGAAAATCCTCCTAGAACAGCTGATCTTCATTGGGATTAATCAAAGTCACTTTAAATGATGACAGGTGTATACTGACTACTGTTTGTCATGAGTTTGAATGTGATTGTTTATTCTGAACACAGCCACACCCCCAGTTATAAGAGGATGTGTACACTTATGTAACCACATTATTTTAGTTATTTTATTTTTGATTCTTCCCCCTAAAATATTTCTTTTTTTTATTCAATTGAATTGTTCATGTTATAGGTCACATTAAAGGTAGAAAACGTTCTGACATGATTTATCTTGGTCTCATTTTTTTACATCACAAAACCTGGCATTTTAACAGGGGTGTGTAGACTTTTGAGATCCACTGTATCTATTTATTATTATCTATTATGTATTGGTTGATCAGTTATTCGGCACATTTTGATCAAATATCAAATCTTCTGCTCAGAATCTCAGACTGATCCTTTTTACTTGTAGACCTTGTATAACTATATCTTCAGTAAACTTTTCCAGCCCTATTTCCTTCAACTTAGATAAAATGCAAATATCAGATCAGAATGGTTCATTACAAATTTTGACCTATTAATTTAGAATTATATTTTCTCCTTTCTGTATTTCTGTAATTCCCCTTACAAAGGCCCCAATTATCTCTCATAACGTTTATGCAGCTACCAAATTATTACCCAGAACAAGAGGTTGGTCCTACACCTCCCTTATACTAGCTTCTCTTTATTGGCTTCCTGTACATTTCAGAATAAACTACAAGATACGATTGACTACATTTGAGCTACTACATGACCTTACTACCAGTTTCATTTCTAACCTCCTAGTTGCATATTCCACTTCTGGCTCCCTTTGACCATTTAATCTTGGCCATCTGTCCATCCCATGCTCAAATTGCAAAACAAAACATCTTTGCTAGGTTTTTCTTAGCCCACACCATCTGAAGACATGTACCAAATCTTTGGAATGTGTTAGGGGTTTTGTCTGTTTTCATTATGCTTAGTTGAATGGTATGTTCACCCTCTGATTTTTTTCTTTTCCATTATGTATGCCTGTTTGTGTTGCCCTTTGTAACTATGTGACTGGGTGTGTGTGTTTTCTTGATTGCTTGTTTGGTCTCAGTGTGTTTTTTTATGTATTGTACAGCACTTTGGTCAGCTTCTGCTGTGTTTTTATATGTGCTTTTATAAATAAATTTGACTTGACTTGACTTTTCTAAAAAAAAAAGTGCCACAGTTTAAAGCTTTACTCATTTAACACTTAACTTAACAAAGTGACACATTTCCTGCCACCTCTGTGTTGTATTTTTTAAACAGACATGCACATTGGCAGTCAAAGACCATGACACCCTATTGATGTATACACTGTAATCTGATCAGAGTGATAATCATCATGACTCACTCACAGACACAGGAGGATTGGAGTCCCTGTAGTCTTAGATTGCCTTTCTCTACATCACACAGCGTGACCTAAAGCCTGATGGTCAGAAATAACCTCAGGACCCGAGAAAAGAGAGAGAAGAAATGAGCAACAGTCCAGAGATAGAGAAAAGAGAGTTTTCTGAAGATAGCCCACATCCTGCTCACAACTGATTTGGAAGATTGAAGATGATATTTATGCTGGACCTGAGACTAGTCAACAGGCTTCTTGTGTCATGACTGGTTTTTAAATAAAAACAAATATACATTATCCAACACAGCAGCGAATGCAAAATATGACTTATCCCCAAATTAGGAGGAATTATTCATAACTGTCTGACCTCTAACTGACTAGACAGGTCTGACATTTTGATGTTGTTACATGCTGTTGCTACATTACAGGCCTCTAAGCACTGTAGAGCTGATATTTACAATGCTGATGTGAACATTTAAGCCTTTACCCCTGTTTCACCTTATGCCTCTGACCTGCTGCCAGCTTCTCTGACTCAAACCTTATTCCACCTGTATTTTACCCCAACCAGATTCCTGCAAATAAAATGCTTTGCTATTTCAATGTATCTTACTGCCACAGTAAATTATGTAACTGAATCTCTTAGGTAGTGTAATTTTTTTTTCATTTTCTGTGCAAACCTTTGTCATTCTGGGATTACAGTACCCTACATATTAAGTCAGCTCCTCTTTACTTATTTGTATTTTATCATGTAAATTACATTTGCAGTGTAGAATATTTGGTTTGTGTTAATCTTGGTGATCCCTAGGCACAAAGTAATAGCACTTATGTCTTTGCTGAGTTCACCCTGTCCATGTGTGAGTGGTGTTGTCTGATGAAAAACATTGATGACTACTCTTGTTTGCTAATCTAAAGGTATAAGGGCCACATATTGGCTGTTTGAACTTGTAACACTGTAAAATGTGAAAAAAATTAAAGTATTGAATACATGTTGAGGTGTAATAATACTAAAAATACTTACTACATGTATCTTACACTGTGTTTATTCTAAGTTTTATAAGTACTTGTGCTTGTTTTCTAAAGGACAAAGAGGTATGGTTACAGAAATATGCTGAACACATCTGCTTCAATATCATTAGGGGCCTGATAACTGACTCTACCTCCCATACTACCTCCCTCTACCTCTCATACTACCTTTAGAGACTTGGGTACGATGAGCATGCCTGACTTTGGATGTGGATTAATGATGTGTTTGAATTTGTGATTTCCTACCTCTAAATAGACAACCCAGGGCATGACCAGTGTGGCCACCAGGAGGTCAGCGACAGCCAGGCTGACGATCAGGTAGTTGGTGGTGGTCTGTAGAGCCTTTTCTCTGGATACAGCCATGCACACCAGCACGTTGCCGAAGACGATGACAAAGATGAGCAGGGTAAGCAGCATGGCGTAGTAGTTGTACGGGTGCTTCTGCTCTCGGTCTGTTTCGTTGAATGTCCCATTGTCAAAGAAACTGTCATTGTAGGCATACTGGGTTAAGACATCCATTAGCTGTGAGTGACAAAGGCCAGGAGTGGGCCCTGCAAAACACAGAGAAAAGCATTTTAATGTAGTTGTATTTATGAGATTATTTGGACATAGTTTTGGACATAATGTATATTTGAGGGAATTTTCTGTACTCCTGCATTGTCAAGTTCTTTAATTTTCATGCATTGTCCCAACTTGAAAGGACAGACAATCAGACCAAAGGTGACTGGACTCCACTCAAATTAGCCAACGTGTATCTTATTTTCCTCCTTTTATTTGATTTCTTTCATCTCAGAGTATTTCAGAAACAGTTCTCACTAATCAGGTGACAAACCTTAAAATAAAGGGGGAAAAAAGACAAAAGAAATACTTGCATCAAACACATGCAAATGCAACATTAGCACAGAGCAAGAAACCCACAAAGCAGTATTCAATCCAATTTAACTTAAACAACCGCCTATCATTGCTTTTTTACCACAATTAATATAATTAATAAATCAATTATTACAGTTCGACTTGACATGCAGTGATTGCTTAAATGTCCTTTTTCTTAAATGTATGTCTAATAATTCGTCCATCTTTATCTTGATTTATAAAAAATGATGAAACAGGTATCCCACCATATTTCCATTTGGATTATGATTAATTAAATCCCTTCATCTTGGATGAAGTTTTGGGGAAAAATTAAAACTAAATGATTAATGTAGAGATCAGGCAGAAAGTCAATTATGTCTTGTTCTCTACACTGGCTTCCTGTCGATCAGAGAATAGACTTTAAAATCCTGCTGATAGTTTATAAAGCACTGAATGGTTTAGGCCCAAAATACATTGCTGATCTGCTACTACTTTATGAACCACCTCGACCTCTGAGATCATCAGGCACTGGTCTGCTTTCAGTCCCTAGAGTCAGAACGAAACATGGTGAAGCAGCGTTTAGTCATTATGCACCACATATCTGGAACACACTCCCTGAAAGCTGTAGGTCTGCTCCAACTCTCACCTCTTTTAAATCAAAGACTAAGACTTTCTTATCTTCCACTGCCTTCCTATATTAGATTATTTTAACCCACTTTAAATTAAAATTTTAATGTAATTTTTAATATATTTCTAATTTTCCTTTTCTTTTCTGTTTTATTATATTTGTCATTTTAATTATGTTCTTTTATGCTTGTCTGAATGTCTCCAATGCTTTTAATGTTTTAATGTAAAGCACATTGAGTTGCCCTCGTGTATGAAATGCGCTATACAAATAAAGCTGCCTTGCCTTGCCTTGCCTTGCCTTGCTGCTGCTGGCAAGCTTCCTTGTGTTTGTAGCCACTCAAAAGCCACAAGTCTTCATTTTCAACAACATATTGTGATATATTAAAGTTATTTATTTCCCCAAGCAGAGAAAGCTTTCCTTCCAAACCTATTCTGGAAGTTGTAACACATCAGCACAATATGTGTTTTTAATTACACTCTTTTGTCAGAAAATTTTAGTTTTTGTTTAGAAGGTTGAAGGTTGAGATTATTGTAAACAGACACAGATGTCATTGTTTTTCACATCAGAAAACACATTACAAACCTGAAAGAATGCTCAAGTCACTCCCCTCTGGATAAAACATTCAATACACAGTTTCAAATATGTGTAAACCTGTATTGTTCACACTCAGGTTTGAGTCTTGTGGCTTCCTCCTTATTGCCTTTTTTTTGTTTGTGCTCAGCTCCATTTCTTGGACCATTACCTTTACCTTTACCGATTCATGGCCAGAGGATAAGTTAGTCTTGCGTTCACCAAACATTTGTCTTACCCCCTTTATGCAGTTGGCAGGTATGGAGTTGCAGCCTGTGGTTGCATACATGCATTCTGTCTGCATATAGAGCATTAGACAAAACAAAATGAGGTCATGCTATCCAAAAACGGCCCTATAGTGCTGCTTGAAGGGTATAGCCAAGGTCAGGTCTATATTCTCAGGACTGTGCTAAAGCATCTCCAAGAGGTTTAGCAAATACAATAAGTGCTTTGGAAACAAACATATTAATAATAAAGCTGTTTCCGGTGTAAAATGTGTCAGTATTTGAGAAGCAAATGAGCAGTGAAGCTTTCTTTCCCAACAGTCAGATCACAGTGATGCTGAAAACACTAATTAGTGGTGTTGGGCTTCACTAACACGCCATCGGAGCAGACATCAGATGTGCCTTTGTTTCATCAAAATGATGAGTGTAAATGCTCATACATTAGTGACACTGGAAGTGACAAGAATCACTTTGATTTTGAAAAAGAAGTAACACACTTGTAAAGACAAGAAATTAAGAATGTGTGTGCATTGAGAGTTTTTGCATTGGACAAAACATGTTATGGTTTAAACATGGTAGAGATAGTGCAACCCATATGACAACTGTTTCCTGTTAAATCAATTTGCTTTGCATCTTCTCTGTCTTTGATTGCAATGACAGCATTCCTCAGTGTTCATCAATTTAATAGACTTGATCTGACACTCATTTCTGCATTCTGTTTTTCATATTGGGTGCAGGAAGTATGCAGATAAATCCTGATATACTAAACCCTTGACTGTGCACCTCCCTTATATTTGTTTAGCTAAGTGTTTATGTCATCCTCCAATTTCCTATCTCCAGCCTCTCTGTCTGCCTGTGCATACAGGAATCTATTTCAAAACCCAATCTACATCTATCCTGTTTTTTGCAGCTAATTAAATTTCCTTAGCCTCACATATTTTTCACACCTTGGTAATTGTTTCTTACAATCTTGTCTGTTCATATATTTTTGTACTTTGTTGGAGTTGTTATGACAGTTATCTGTCAGGTTATCTTCTGCATTTAGAAGCATGACTGCAAAAATATGAATTAAAAAGTTACACGGTGAAGCGTGAGGAGTTTTCTAAATGCTTTGCAAGAAAAGAAAAAGTGTCTCAACTTGGCACACAAGCTTTTTGCACAAGGACTCACGTAAATGTTGAAGTTACTCTATGATTCTGAGAAGTCTTTCAGTAGAAAAATACAACTTCTTAACTCATCCATATCACCTTCAGGTGATGCAAGTGCACTAGACTCTTACACCGCCTGTGCACTTCTTACTCTTATGTGTCTTTTCCAAACTGGATCAGACTGATCACAGTGTTTGATGTTATTTTCATGATGTTTGATCCTATGCTTGCTTAATAAAAAGAAACAGAAGTCTCTGACAAACTAATTATTCTGAAATTCACATTTTGAATGATCAAATATCAAATATTATATATAACACCCTCAAGGGGAATCGAGCAACAGCCTCCAACATTTTTGGCAATTAGTCAAAGTGCTTAAAACGGCAGTTCCTTGAGCATCCACTTGAGGCCTGTTCCATAAGCCCATTTGAACCCATTAACAGCCATGTTAAAATGCTGATTATTGCAGAAAAATTAAACATCATTACAGCCTGGTACAATAAAACACTTTTAGTTTCTAATTATATATTATATATATAATTAGGCATTATTATAATGTGTGGCTGACTGACTTAAATGCATGCTGGTTAGCCAGGAGGCTTCAAGCCCACCTCAATTCCACCTATTTGCCTCTTGCTGAATTGACTGAACGTCAGCTTTAGTCTGCATTTCTAATATGGCAAACACTATTTTCTGGCTTTAAAAACCAATGGGTGACATCACCAGAATACATCTATGTTTTATACAGTTCATGAAGAGGAACCAAAAAAAGCACAAACAAGGTAATCCCTGTGTCATGCTTCGCTTTAGGACATATTGAACAGTGTTTGGGACCGTCTCAAACACTCTTGTACACCAATTGACATCTAAAACAGTTTTTAGATGTCATATCTGGTTCTTCTTTCCACACAGGAATAAAAGGCTTAATGTAATGTTTAAGACCATTGTATGAAATGGGGTACACAATGTACCCCTCATTTAACTTACACAACCAAAAAGGCATCAGTAGATCACTGGACCACAGCTCTGAGAACCTTGTCTTGTTGTTCTATCATTTGTAGCACTGCTATGCAGTTTTCCTTCTTGTATATCATAATACACTTTGACCTGTCTTCCATATTTCACACGAAAGGAAAAGGCAGGGCGTACGTAAGCCGGTATTTACCAGCTTTTAGCCAGTTTCACGTGCAGTTCGGCATAGTGAGATATCATCGGCCAAAATGTCCAGCAGAAAAATTACCAAATATAAAAAACCATATTGCTCATAATTTAAGCTGGGGGGTTTTCCTTTATTAAACTGCATGTGAAAAAGTGGACTAGTCTGATATTCGGAGTCTACACTTCTACATACCTACATTTGTTCATGACCTTGTGGTGACGCAGGTTTTTGTGTGTCACTTGAATACCACACGTCACGTTTACTGATTGACAGCGACACGGAGAAAACCGCCCGACCTGAATGCTCAAAAACATCAGAAATAGCTTCTCCACTGATGAGAGATGCACAAAAATTGTGCAACCACAGCTCTACCTTTGACAAGTTTACAGAAGGTTATGATCATATGCTTTATGAAGAGTTTAGTTAAGTTTAGCCTCCCAGCATGATGAGATATGAATATCAAAACATACTCGGTGATGGCTACCTTCCAAAACACTGAAAGGGGACTGATAGCGTGGACGTGGATTATTACCTTTGTGCATAGGACATTACCGAACATTCACCCGTTACTTGCATGCTGAATTCAGAGCGGAGTTGGGTGCAGAGGGGCACAGCGGACACCGGACAGACACGGCAGGTCACGCCTGCTGGCATCGGACCAGAGGAGGCTCAGGTTAGAGTAAAAGTGCAGGGCTCACAGGATGATGGCCAGAGGATGCTCTGCTGCCTTACATATTACTACAGAAATTAGACTAAAATAAATCCAACATGCAGCTCTCATATGGCCTTATTTGACAGCTACGGGACATTTTAAGGTGGAGCGTTTTCTTATTACTCAGTGCATGATTTCACGTCATGAATCAATAAAACCATATTTAAGGTCAAAATGATTACTGACCAGTGTTTGTTCTAATCGTCTTTCTTGCATGACATAAACTTTAGTGCTTATCAGATCATGAAGCACTGTATAATGTTCCATGTGAATGTAAACCGGATTATGCAAACTGCACTTCGAGTAAAAAAATCCAGGTGTGACGGATGAGTTACAGGCCATTGATCAGGAGGTGAGAGCTGGTTCCAATGTTGCGTGCACTCCGCCGGGACACTCGGGACATCGGCAGTGCTGTTTCTGACAATTGTCATCAATGCCCTGGCAACAGTCGGCTGATCATTCAGTGGCAGTCCTTCAACTGAGCGGTCGGCGAATGAAGAGGGAGGGGAGAGCACAGGAGATAAACATTCATTACGTATGGGTGGACACTGGGAGACACCAGCACTAACTGCGATGGTTCGCTGGAATGATCAAGATGCAAGAAAATGCAGTGTTGCAAGGAATTTCTCCATAGGAGATATGGCATGGCTGCTTTTTGTGACTGGCTCCAAATCAGCTTTTAATTAGGTCATCCAGCAGCTCAAAAATGGCATTGCTGGATAGACGATATGTCTCTTCTATTTTTATTACTGACAGTCCAAATATGTTGACACACGCACGGAGGATTCTTTCTCTCCGTTGTTTGTCATTGCACCTATGCCTCCTTCTCGCCACAGTGACCGAAGCCATTTGTGCATAATCCTGTGCCAGTTTGCACCTGCCTTTCAAACGTGCTAAATTTATACGCAAACACTGCCCGCTATGTGCTTCAGGTTTAATAAATCACATTGCGTGTGCTAAATGATTACATTTTCATCTCCTCCACTCAGTATTTTTGGCGTTCTGATAATCTGCATGTATTTTGCATATTCATGGAGGCAAACACGCTAAATGGATTGCGAGTGCTATTTTGCTCTTTTGACAGAGGCAATCCTTGGTGCTCCCGGTTAGTACGTTAGCTTTGTGCATGCTATCAGGTTTGCACCTGTTTTTATACACGCAAACCTTTAGTAGATAGGGCCCATAGAGTATCTCTCCCTACCCCTCTTTCCCATTACAGCAGGTTGGCACTGACTCCCGGGTTACCGTGTCAGTGTTTTTAGTGTTGTATTGCTTGTAAATGTAAGTTATTTATCAGATAAGGCTTTCAGAGCGTATGTCCGACAGTTGTTCTATATGGCCGGAATTCTGGAATATCACCGGCCAAACTGGCCGACATAAAAAAAGCCTACTGTAAACTCTGGGGAAAGGATATTCAGGTAATCTCTGGCAAATGTGACATGCAAAGAAATGTTTCATTTTAAGCTCTGTCTTTTTTCCACAATGTCTTTGATGAACAACGTAAAAGATTTTCCTCAGTGTTTTCTATTGTACATGTCTGACATCTCAATCAACCTTACACATTGCTGTCATCTCCTTAAGGTTAATGTGGAGTTCCTCGGCTGAGTGTTGTGTTTAGACCTCTTTCCACATTTAATTTATTTGTCAGTCTGTTGACATCTGAAGGATAAATTCTTTAGAGATGCTTTTATGCCCTTTCAAGCCTTACACAAGCGCAAAGTGTTTTTTATTCCAAGCCCTCATATTAAGTGTTGATATTCTTCAAGACCTCAGACATCTTCAGGACAGGTTTCCTTTCTAAGGACACTCTCTTAGCAATTTGTAAATTCTTTAATAGGGTCGGGTTCATCTTCACCTGCAGTACATTTGAATGTCACTGCACTGATTAGATTATCTTACCCTTTCACAAAGGTTTACACACTCTTTCCAGCAAGGACTGCGAATGTTAAAAAGGGCAAACTGAAGCCAGACGCACATTATTTCATCATGCAGAAACAGCAGCTTGGTGGTCACTCATGAAAACGGGGCTCTACAACAGAAAAATGTTAACAACCACATCTATCAAACTTTGAATGAGTGAAAAGAGGACAGCTTAACATCCACATTGTGTGTTTGTGTGAGCAACCCAGATCACACTGCAGTACCAAAGAGTGAGCAACTGGCATTTTTACGCCCAGCAGACAACTAAATTAATGAGAAAAGTTACCAGAGGAGGGCAGAACAAAGCCTCAGTGCAGAAGGAAGCAGGATTTGGAGAGAAGCTGTGAGAGAATAAAAGAACGAGTGAGGAGGGAGTACTCCTGGTAAGATGTGTGAGCATCGCTCTGGGGCATCAGTCTTTGTGTGTGTGTACCCTGCAGATGCCCTGTGCTGTCTAATCGTATTTATTTGTCCACTCTACATCCTTACTTACAGTCCTTAAGACTGTTTTCACTGCTGGCTTGATAGCTGGTGCTGGCTTATAAAAACAATCCTCTGCTCTCTTTCTGTTGCCTTTACCATCTCCTGGTCTTTAAATGATGTCCTCTGTGACCTGAGTCTGAAGGTAATGATAACAACCATCATGTCCTTATATAAAGGGTCAAGGCTGGTGATCTTCAACAGAGCCAGGGTATAACAAGAGGAATATTTTGGGGAATGATTACCTGCAGAGCACTTAAACATAGGCTAGAGATGTATTTATTTCCTTATACAGTGTAACCATGGCAATATTTTGCCCATGAGGTTTTTGTTCTTGCTATGCAACTCTTGACTATTCTAACTAGTTGCTTCTCACTTTTACACACAGGCTCTTGTCATTTAGTAGAATGTGCTACTGCTAATCCCTTACCAGGTTTCCGGCCTTTGAGGGATTAGACCAAGATATCTTTTGTCTTTTGTGAACTTTTTTCCCATACGAATTTTTTTTTTGTTCACACTTCAATATTTGTAACAAGCAGACCTGGGGTGCTGCACTGTATGATTAACAATGATTGTGCAAATTTTCATCAATGATATGGTCTGCCCCAATTGATTGCCAGGCTAGCTTGTGCTAGTGGCAAATCCCACAGAACATTTAATTCGGTCCTCTGTCTGATTAAGCAAATGTGTGGCATGTTGAGATGATTAAACACTGACTGACACTCTCTGTTGTTACAATACAAAGATATTCAAAATGATTTCTTTGGAATAAGTGATTGTGTTTAGTTCTTTACTCGAGAACGAGTCTTAAAAAAATATGTTATCTTAGTAGGGGAAAATGGAAACCGCTTGCCAATTAAGTGTGAACTGCAACAAAGAAAAAATCATCACAGATGCACACTCCTAAGGTGAATATATAGCCCCTCAGGGTGTTGCCATTGTTTACAGTCAAAGTAACAACTTCAGAAGCCAGAATAGAGTCAGAGCTGGAATATGAGGTCCAAGAGCAGATTATTAGCTAAACTTCCATGCAGATATCTGGTTAAAGATTAAAAAAACTTAAAGCTATTTTGTCAATTAATGACACCCTTTGGGTTCTAGAGAAGCATAAAGAAGGATTTTGTTCCATCCTATGCAGAATCTGTACAAAAAAAAAAAATCTGTGCCAGAGCCAACAGCTAAAAATGCTCAAAGCATCTAAATGGATGATGTATTGAGTCCCTCATTCACTGATAAACCAGAAAATGAACACGGAAACATACCAAAGCAGTATTCTTTGGCATTTTTTTAAATGAAAAATATTTTTGCAACCACCCAATGGATTTTGGAAAAGTTCAATTTATCAAATGCTCCTCGTGGTGCTTGATTCCATTGTCATTCTTGTGTCTCCTCTGATAACCACGATGGGGGATTAAAAAAAAGAAGCAGAGAAGCTTAGCATTACTGCCACACAGCAGGTGGAGCCCCATGAGGATTAAATTATGAATAGTTAAATATTCACTGAAACCCTTAGAAACACAGTGTACATAAGATAATACCCTCATTCAAGCCTTATATATTCTTACCTGCTCTTCCATGACATTTGTAAAAATGTTTAGAAGCTGATTCATGCATATTCAGTATAATTGTATCAATATAGCCCCATATAGGTATTTAGTAATTAGCCTAAGCCTTCATAATGCCTTCAGCATATAAAAGTATCTTTCCTTAAATTGTTTTAAAGAACTAATACAGACAGTGTGGAAAAGAAAAACATATAGATTGTAACATAGTCCATGGAGACTTGCAAGAGAACATGTGAGGCAAACCCACAAGGATAAAGGCTCAAGCACACAATTCACACAACTAGGAGAAGGAAGTGCAAGAGGGAGAGAGAGACAAAAGATCCAGAGCCAAAACAACTGGAACTAGACACTGACAGCCAGGGGAGACAGAAAGGGGTCCCATGACAGTCAATGGTCCAGCATAAAGAAGCAGGAAGGAAAGGAAAGGAAAGGAAAGGACAAGGAGAGGCAGAGAAAGAGCAAGAGAAAGAGGTAGGCACGAAGCTTGGATGCTCATGTGCTTTGGGGACAAACAACAAGTAAAGGCTAAGAGAGAGGCAGTGGTTTCTCAAATAAGTTTGGAGTATTTTTATCCACAAGAAATACACTGGAGCAAAATCTTAAGATTAAAAGATCTGTTGACACTGAGATAAGTAATCAAACATTTCATGGTTTTGTGAGTCACCAGAGGCAGATGTATCTGGTATGGGGAACAGGAAGCTTAAACAGTTGTTTTATAATGGTCCGATGTTCTAGTTTGAAAAAAATATTTCTAGCAGAAACTTTAAACACCTTTAGTGATACCATACAACCAAAAACAATGCAGTGGTATTATCTGGATTATGCAAAAATGTAAATCAGAATCTTTTACAGGGTCTTAACTGTATGATTAGAAAAGACTAGCTAAGGCAATCATTCAATTTCCCATCAAAAGCGATGGTAGTTTAAGATCTGAAGCCAACATGGTATCAGAGGTCACTGTTAAATCCAAAAGTAAAGGAACTGTGGCAGCAGGGACACCACTGATCACTCCTGAGAGTCCACAAAGCTCTTTTGTAAAATTAATTAATTAATTGGTGTCTGTTGATTTTTTTCCACTCCTGTGGATAAAAAAAAGACCTCTCGCTGATAAAGTCTGGTAGTTGTTTTATGTATGTAAAAAAATATATATATATATCATCTTGCCTTGTTTCAACAGTAAATGCAACATAAAGTACATTTGAGGACTTGTGGCCTTTATTGGTTGAAAACAACAGTTTTTAAAACAAAAATAAGGTGCTCTGCTGAGTGGCGCTCTGGAATGATGAGGGTCTGTTTCCCTTTCAGTCACTGTTTTGTTTACCACACTTCTGTTTGTATTTATCAAATGAGTGCAGCAAGGTTAAGAAAGGATTTTGACATGCATAAGATTTAAAGGATATCAGCTAAACCCTTTGGTAACTATTTTGGAGCAAAGCACAAAGCTGTGCCCGGTGTTGAAGGTTTTTGAATAGACACCTGGCCAGGAAATCAACATTCTTGGATGAGAGATGTCTGAGAAATTGGCTCCCTGTCTTGTCTAGTGTCAGTTAGCCCACATGATTAGTTCATGGCATTTGGCCAATAATAAAGGTGTGAATAAACCTTGGGTGACACAAGCAAACCGATCAGACATGAACTACAGATTTAGCTGCACTGGGTCTCATTTCAGAGAATACCATATAGCTTCTTTGCCAGCCACTTTATGTATATGGGGAGCATTAATAACTTTTTACCTTTATTCCAGTAAATGTGAGAGGAATTATTGCATGTAAATAATCTGAATGTTGGTGTGTGTTGTGATCAGTTTTTGAAAACGCAACTTAGTAAAGGGAGTCATACCCTGATAAATATATTCCTTTTTTAAAAATAACATTGCCAAAGCTGTAATAGATAGAAGGCTGACTCTCTGAGCTCACACTGGCCTTTCCTTATCTGCAAGGGTTTAACTGTATAGCTAATCAATACCCGTTTCTCAGTAATTATATGTCTGTTGCTGTGATTTCCTGCTTAGACAACACACTTCTCTTTGTGTTGTCCAAACAAACATGTCCGCTTTTACATTCTAAAACAAAGAAGACGAGGCTAAAAACAAGCAAACACTGTCACAACACATATTATTTTTATAGTCCATTATGGTGTCTGGTCTTTTGAAGCTCTCCAGTGTTTCACTATCAATCTCTCTGCCTCTTTGAAAATGTGACCCATTGAAAATTTGTGTCTATTGTTTTCAGTAAAGTCTTTAGGGCCATAACAAGCAGTGCCATACACCTGTCAGCAATTCTGACCACCATTGTCCTCTCAGCTCAGAGGCTGCTGTGAGTTGTGTGGAGAGTACATAAGAACAGCAGCCAGTAAGCTGTTGGTTCAGAAAAATCTCACACACATAATTAGATACCCAGAGTGGCCAGAATTCAACTAAGACTTTCATTTCAAAAGTGAGCTTGCAATCATGGATTGGAACTGAAACAGCACAGTGGGTGCCTTTGTGTCAAATAAAACCTGGCAGGCGACAACTTCAAAAAACTGTGAAAGCAATGTAACTAAATCTTGAATATTGTAGCTATAATTATGTTAAAATTGTTGCATTCAATTCAATCTGTGGCCGTGTTGTTCTGACACTTTCCCCCCTTCAAATCCTTGAATGTGTCCACGTAGTCTGTGACTTTATGCTTTAAATGAGTTATTGGATCACACTCCTACCTCAGTTTGGCATGTGCAAGGCTCTGTGGTATCATTAGCAACAATAAACATGTAAAATCCAGTAAGACTTTGGAAATAAGCAGTTAAGTTAGTAATAAAAAAGTAATCAACAGCTGGTTGGATTTTCAAATTAAGCTCGCAATTATCACACATGCCATAATTACTTAGGAAAATACTTAGGACAAATTGCATAGTTTGATTTAAATAAGTACTAATGAGTAACAGTTAAATAACTTATATACGTTGATGTACCTTTAACAAAAGTTAACTTATTTAAAGGAGTAAGGTGAGGGGTGATGTGTAGTGAACAGGTGGTTATACAAATTACAATCCTGAAGTTAGCAGGACCACAATGTGAAGCGGAGGGGCCTTGTCTCCCTCTGAAGGGAGACAATAACATCTTTATAACAGTGGAAACAGGCAGAGGTAAAATGTGCTGGACCCCTTGCAGTGGATTGATTTGATATGAAAGTGTGATCAGATTTTGCAATTAAGAATTAATTATTGTTCTTATGGGGTTTTGGCGATTCAGAAAAAAAAGACTTGACACAGCTAGGTAATTAGACTAAAACACTTAACATGCTGCATCTTCTAATGTCAGCGTCTCATAAACATCGACCAAGAGTACAATGTCAGAATCTGGGCCAGTGGCCAAGCCACAGTTTATGACAGCTTAGCAGTGAAATCAGGTTGTCATTTCTGCCATTTTACTAGAGCTGTGGAGTCATAAATTGTAAACAGGATTTTCTACTAAGGACTTTTTCAACTAAAACGTCATGAACATATGTAAAAATGTGGAGGCACTTAGAGTGTGCATGTTGTTTTATTCAGTGTCCACTACTGTTCATTTAAGCATGATACCAGTTAGGAATAATAAAAACAAGACAGATTCTATTGCCACAGTTTTATTCATCAGTTTTTCAGTCCACTAAGTATCATTCACAGAGTAATAGAAAGGCTGCAAAGCTTTGGCTCTTCACATCCTTGGGAATGGAGTCTCTTTCTCTCAGCTCAGACTGTTTATTTTGTTCAGTACAGCATAGTTTTACAAAATGACCTCCTGTACTAAAACTGCAGAGAATATTATTCACCCGTGAAATGTGCAGTCATAAAAACAGGGCAACGTGAGCTTCAAGCTTTCTTAAAGGTGACATATCACGCTTTTTTTCATCAATATATATTGGTCTAAGAGGTCCCCAAAACATGTCTTTAAAGTTTATGCTCAAAAAAACACTTTGAAATCAGATTTTGGCATGCCTGAAAAGCCCTCTTCTTCAGTCCTACTCAGAACACTCTGTTTTCCCTCTGACCACGCCCCCTCAGGAAGTGGATGTGCCTCGGCTCTCCAGCACGTTGATCTAATGTTTACATGTTGGCTGAATATACACGGCTGCTCAGAGATCACGTTACTTCAACCCTCTGAATCTGATCCAGAATCTGATCCTGACGGAGAGGCGCCTGCAGCAGGACCTTTCTGAACGATTGGTCACAGATTCAGTGTTTCTTGTTGTTTTATTTATCAGTATGTAGACGTGTGTCTTGGTACACAGCTACGAACATGTAGCTATGTGGCTATGCTAACTAGCGCTAGCACTTATCCATGATAAATAAAAATCATCCACTAGATCTTCAAATCTGCAGGCCTGGGGAGTAAAACCGACCTCTGCCAGAAAGGCAGCAGGACCTTTCTGAAGGATTGGTCACAGATTTTGTGTTTCTTGTTGTTTTATTTGTCAGTATGTCGACGTGTGTCTTGGTACACAGCTACAGCTACAGCTATGAACATGTAGCTATGTGGCTATGCTAATTAGCGCTAGCACTTATCCATGACAAATAAAAAACATCCACTAGATCTTCAAATCTGCAGACGTGGGGAGTAAAACCGACCTTTGTGTTTATTAAGACAGCCTGCAACTAGCATGCCTCCCTCCTAAGCTCCTTGTTAGCACACATTTGTGCAGGTAATGAAAAACGGAGGGGGGATTCAGTATTATTTTATACAGTCTATGGGCTGAACAAGCTCTGAGCTCTGACTCCGTGACAGACCGGATATTGTTGTTACGTAACAAAAACACGGAAGTCTGAAACGGCTCGTTTCAGCACACATTTACAGAAAGGTGTAGAAATCAAAACAGGGGCAGAATGGATTTTTTTCATTCTCGGGGGGTTTGTAGACATGCCAGGGACACATATTTCAGGTAGAGAACCATTAAAAAGTCAATTTTGCATGATATGTCACCTTTAAGCTTTTCTTCAGATGAACTGTCCAAAGAAGCCATAAGACTTAGCCGTTATACTTTTTCTAATGTCTAGCTATCAATACCGCAATGAGTCAGCATAGAATGTAGAGTGGAAAGTCCACAGTGGATAGATGATAAAAATAATGACATTATGTATAGCATACATAATGCCCGACACTTACAGTCACAAATGTTCTTAGAAATATATTTATTTTGTCTGTAAACCCGAACAAGTTGAAATTACTCAAAATGTTTGTCGTAACTGATTACATAAGAGTTTTTAAGTAGCGGGAATACAATTTTATAACTGAAATAATAAAAATATGATTTCAGTTTACTCAATAGTTTTCTTTCTTTTTTTCGATTTCCAAGTTTCCGCAACTCAAATGTATTAGTTACATTTTTTATATTTTTAATTCATACATATTAGATGAAACTGAGTACATGTCATGGTTTGGTTCGTTAAGTTTTTTCCTTGTATTTCATGCCTCGGATCCATCCATCCATTATCTAGACCAGCTTATCCCGTTTCAGGGTCACTGGGGGCTGGAGCCAATCCCAGCTGACTTCAGGCGGTAGGCAGGGTGCACCATGGACAGGTCACCAACTTATCACAGGGCAAACATGGAGAGACAGACAACCATTCACACACACACTCACACCACAGGAGATTTAGAGTGATCAATCAACCTGGTAAGAATGTTTTTGGACTGTAGGAGGAAGCCAAAGTATCCAGAGAGAACTTACGCATGCACGAAGAGAATTTGGTTATTAGCAGGCTAATCTTCTCCGCTCTGGTTTCATCACAACGACGTGTGCTAACAGGGCGAGCAAAAGACGTGATGCGAGACTGCCTGTTGTCTGTCTCCACTGTTTTCTCCTTGTGCTTTAAGTGCATGTGGTTAATCATTGAACTAGTATTTCTATGGTATGTAAGTTTAACGCCACATATCTCGCACTGCAAATTAACTTCATCATTTATTTCGAAGTACTTCCAGACATCCCTTTTTTTAACTGACATGCTGCAGGTGTCGCAGACGGTGCTGTATTTGTTGTGCTTTCGCTTTCGGTTGAATAACGTGTCCCTAAAGAGTTGCCGTAGCTGCCGTAAAACAGTTGTTTTTGCTGAAATCTGTCTCAATGTGTTCTAAAACTGAAACCATGGCCGGAGAAGTCAAACGTTTATATTTGTTAATTATTTTCCTACCTAGTATATTCAATTAGGTGAAAACAAAAAGCACACGGTCACACATGTAACGCTGTATGAGTTCAAGTTATGTTGCCAGGTGCGTGACTAACAAGGTGCTATTCGAATAATGGGGTCAACGGCGAGTACTCGAGTAATCGTACCCATCCCTAATGGTGACGTTGATAAGGTCATACATAGCATCCCTCTGTACACTCAAAAGTTGTTATTTGGACATGGATATTAACTCAATAAAATTGATCCACATATAATTAAAACAACATTAATCGTTCGGATAACTCAATAATGAATTATTGGTTCAAGCAAATAGCTGGTTTTGAGTGCTGTACTGTGGCTATGAGTTAGAAGTACTGTTCTGGTTTACAGTGTGCTGTCTTACAGAGTGCTGCATGAAAACATTGATCAGTTTTATTGACGTGTCCAGCACTGAGGTACTTGGATAGACACCAAGACCAGGGTAAAGGGCCATAGTAAACACACAAACAGTTGTATATACAAAGAAAGCTGAATAACATTTTTAAAACATTTGTATGCTGCATGTTAACACTAGCCTTAATTTGCTCAAAAATAGCAGTGCTTTACAACCAGTATGCCCACTTATAAATATGTAAATATGGGTCTCTGAACCTTTCAGTGGTTGAAAAGGGTCTACTAATTGACTAAGTAGGCAGAGTAAATTGCATTATTTCATGTTGATGCTGCAGTGACTGATGAGAACCGTTTAATGGGCTTATGACACCCAAATTGGCTGGTTTGAGAAGTAAATGCTGTTACCAGGCACATGTAGTCTTTAAGTTAATTAAATGTAATGCACAGATGTATTTGAACCCTCATTATAAGGGGACAAAATATTACAAATATAATTAGTTTTATCAACTTTGTTGAAGAGCTGTAATTTGAAAACTTCCCATCGTGTTATCTTCACATATGCAGCACAATATTAAACAGTCTTGCAGGTTTGTATCATTAAACAGTCACACAGCAGCTGCAGTCTATGCACTGCTCATCATTAAATAGGTTAAACAGTGCTGGAGCTGACCGGTTGACCTCAGTACTGTGAGCAGTTGACCTGTCCTGGGTATAATCCTTAAATAACATGACCTCACTTTCTACCCACAATCCCTCAGTCTTGCATCTAAATGCATCCTCTTATTCCCATGTGACCCCGACACTGATCTATGAAACCAGGAGGCATTATCGGGCCATCCTGGATTTCCACAATAGTGACAAGGCTTTTCTCTGCAGACCGGGGAGCTGTGCGACCAACAGAAACAGATAAGAAACACAAGTAAATGAGACCCATCTCCAGTAACAACATGTCTCCATGTAGGGTTTGGCTGCTTTATGTCCGCATCAGATAAGGAAAGCTGCTTTTAGTGCAGTTTTGTCACAAACATTTGCTAAAACATTGACAGAGATTATATGTTTTGATTTGAAAACATGGGTTTTATAAACAGTTGAAATATTTGTGCACTTGTGGGTTTCAGTTAACCTGCTGTATTTTTTCCAGAATTCAGTTTGCAAAGTTGGTATACTTATTTTTTAATTAATCATAATTACAAGGTAGAGTAAGATGGGTGCCAAATATGCTTCATGGCAACCAACATTTAAAAGCATTTCCTCATTAAAAACAGTTTTGGTATGATCTTTTTTTTTTTTCAATTATACCATTAATACAAAAACAGTTTTAGTCAGTTTCCCTGTAACTGTATTTGTTCAATAGTAGTATGGTATTATCTCAATCAAAAGACAGTTACAGAATGATTTCAGGGCATACATCTTGCGTGAACCAGACTCTAATGCTGATATTCTGAAATCAACGGCTATTATATTGCTTCCATTGCAGGGACTGTTGATGTAATAATAATCGAATCTCTAATCAAATTCTGAATGCTGTCTGAACTTTGCACCAGGCAGAGGAGAATAATCAGGCTTTTTCCTTGTTTAGCACTAATGTCATCCAATCATACGGCAGCCGTGCAGGTGTCATTTTATTAAACCTGGCGATAAGCTGCACCGCTAATCTGAAAACAAGCCTCATTAAATCAACAATTCACTGAATCATTGTGATTCCAGAGGCCTGAAATTTGGATTGTGAAACCCACTCAAATACAAAGACACACTAATACACGGACACAAGTCCATGTGTGCAACATATCATTACACTACTAGAAAAACACATCTGCTTCAGTACCTTCATTACCCTACAGTACAGCCTATTAGTGCTGAATTGCCCTCTTTTCTCCTTGTTTATTAGAGTTGCATGCTAATAATGTACTTATGAGTCAAAACTACATTGGTAATAACCATGTAATTGCCTTTTCTAAATTGATTTGTGCAAATTATCACACTTCATTTCTCATTTACTTATTCAAGGGATTATGCAAAAGCTATGTAACAGTACAAATAGGAATTTAGTAATTGCTCTCAGGCTTTGCAACATTTAATCCTTTCCTCATTCACAGCAAATCCTCAATCTGATACCACCCTGTCAATACTTGTCAAAGTGTTTGATGCCAGCCTGCGATAGCCTTCATCTTGATTAGTTTTCTATCCCACCCAGCCCTCTTAGATGCCAGGTCCGAATCATTGATGCTTGTTAAGTCAATGACTATCTCTTGGATTCCTCTCCTGAGAAAATAGCCCCTGCTTTGTTGCTGAATGAGTCAGGAGGCAAGTTTGCACAATTGTGAAGCCCCTTTCTGCAGACTGACTGTGTAGGTGGTCGCTGCTATGACTTTTACTGTGCTGAAAATAAACCTGCTCATCCAGGGTAGCAATTATTGTGTCATTATCGTGGCATTGCAATTATGGCCCTCATTCTCACTGCAGCCTTCGCGTATAAAGGTGTATTCAATTTGGTTGCTGAAAAGGGCAATAGATGGTTAAATGGAAAAGACTCTAGAAACATTAAAGAAAACTGTACTTTGTTCTAATATCTTCATAAAATGTCAAAAGTGTATACTTAAATATTAGCAGGTAAATAGCTGAATCACTATTTTTAGATACATTCATTCTGATTAATTTCACAATGTTTCAACGCGAAACCAAACATAATACAGGAAAAATAAGCAGTTTGTTATTTCAGCATTGCTTCCTGACTTGATGGGAGAAAAATACAATAGGGACCACTCAGTCATTTGATTGACACATTCAATAACCTGTTTCACTGGAAAAGCTGTCCGGAGTGCAAATTTTAGCACTGACATGGGACTTCTCATTATGGAGATGCTGTCAGAAAGAGGTAGCAAAAAACTAATAAAAAAATGGATAACATCCAGGAAGCATTATGCCACATCACATTTGGAGAAACAAAGAAAGAGGCATAAAGGACTAAATAAAAACCATTGATGTTGCATGCATAGAGAGAGAGAGAAAGCCCTCGGGTTACAAATTCAACCTATGCATGGGGGTTGTTGAAAAGACAGAAAGGTTATTGTGACAGTGAATTCAGCCATTACCCACTCAAATCAAGCTATGAGAGTAAAAATGGTAAAGCACCTGCCCACTGCAAGCGGAGAAGAGGGGAGGCTGGTAACAAGCCTCCATCGACCTCATTAGGTCGGAGGGAAGCTCTAACCTAACAACCAGACTTGTCTCTTGTGAGGCTGCACACACACACACACACACACACACACACACACACACACACACACACACACACACACACACACACACACACACACACACACACACACACATATACCCAGCTGTGATTCCTTTCCAATACAAACTCCCAACACTCACTCACAGGAATGGAAGCAGCGCACATACAGCGTGTATGCTCTTGCTTTTTCCTGACACACCCTTCCTTCTAAACAAAGTAAACCCAAAGTAAACCAAATGACAGACCCTGCTGTACTTGTCTGCAAGTACTCTGCTGTTTTTATAGAAAAAGGTAAAAAAGTTTAGGTCACCTTCTGAACCATACCTGAGCTTCCTGCACAGTCATCTCAGGCAGTTATAATCCTGCTTTCTCACACTGACCTGCCACCGTTGGCCGCAGAGGCACTGGGCATGCAGTGAAGGCAGCAGATTAATTGCACTAGTGATGAGCAGATCCATTGCAATAGTATTGATATAAGCTAAATATAAACTGAGCAGTGTCAGTGGAGCAAGAATTCCAGCTCTTAGAGAACACAGCCGCTGAAAGTGTTGAATTGGTTGCTTTTCTCATCGTTTAATGAGACTGTGGACAGCTAGATATGTGAAGCATAGCTGGTCGCTTCAATTAATTTTACAAATAAAGGGCTGCCTTCATTAGAGAGGGTGAGTATGACCAAGTAAAATTTCAGTGGCAAGTAAGTTATTTTTAGTAGCATCTTGTACCATCAGCTGACACCTACATTTGCTTACTTCATGTTTTACCTAAGTCCTCTTTTTCCTTCCAATTAAAATTAAGAATCACAACTTGGCTCTTGTCGATGCTATGCCCTGTCACATGCTACAAGCTGTCAAGGCTTAACTCAATGCCTTCTGTTACTTAGAGCAGTGATTTTCAACCACTGTGCCGTGGCACACTAGTGTGCCGTGACAGATCGTCAGGTGTGCCTTGGGACATTATCAAATTTCACTTAATTATTCCAGAAAAGTATTATTCATATACTGCAAATAATTTGTCATGTAATGTGTCTGTGTCTGCAGTGTAGTGACTGGCGGAGTAATTAAATACTTGTCCATGTACTGACCTGCGGTACCCACCCACTGGGTGGCAATGAAGCACACTTATGACCTTGTTAATTTAAGACAAAATAATTAATGATGTGCGTGAGGTGTATGTGACAAGACGTAGGCGTACAAAAGCGATGGATAAATATTCAAATAGGAAAAATGAAACTCCAAACTGGGTCCTTGGTAAATTCTAACCCGGATGAAGAGCCTAATATGGGTGGTTGAAAAGGCAACTTTTATGAGAAAAACTACATCTGTGTCTGCGAGAGCTCTCAAAGCTCATAGCCAAAAAAGCCCCACACTGTGGCAGAGACATTAATACTACCTGCAAAAGCTATTGTAAATGAGATGTTTCGCCCTGACACAGTTAAAGAAGGGGCCAAAGTCCCTCTCTCAGATAAATAGATTCATATATTGAAAGACTAAATGTGTCATTTTGTAAAACTTCTGGTTGCTGGTGTAACTCAGGATGTTTTTAATGTAACATTTAAATGTGAGTTTTCTTGCCAGTGTTGTTCAAATTTGATTCAGAGTAGCAACTATCATAAGTCTTTCATCCATAATGTTAAAGACACAGTGGTGTGAAATGCTAAAACCATAAAATGGTCTTGTCATGTGATGCACGCTATAAGGTCTCCTTGTTTCTTATCTTTAACAAAAGAGTTGTAGATACTTTCTATCTCATTTTATGTCATTTAGCTCTGTTAGCACCGAGAAGTGTACCAGATATGAAAACAGCTGCAGAATATTGCGAATTTAAACAACCAGGCACTTCTTAAAAGTGGTCAATTCTCTACAACCCGTGACACGAATGAATCATCCTTGTCACCCCTGCCATCAAATGCTGATGAAGCTAATACAGAGCAGGTATCTCACTTATAACTGTGCAGCAGCTTGAAGTGCCTGCAACCTAATACTACTGTACATATATAGTCTAGTCCAGGGGTGTCCAAAGTACAGCCCGGGGGCCAATTGCGGCCCAAGGTCCATTTATCTATGGCCCCAAGCTTCCATCTTAAAATGTGTTAATTATAGCACAGAAATTAATCACATTCCAAATCATCTGTACATTTGCTGTTTCTTTCAAGCGCACAAACAAAACTAAAGTCAATCCAGAAACGTCTCAAAAAGCATGGACTACCCGTTTAAAGCCAAAGCACAGGGAATTCTGCAAGACGGCAATAAAGAAGAAACACAAGAACGCTTAAAGCTGACAGGTTTTCAAATTAATGTTTTTATCATGATGTAAAAATGTTCTTGATGAACACTAAAAGTTCAGAAGACACAAAAGAGGACACTAGACAAGATTAAAATTATGAAATTGTATAGAAAAGGCAAAATTTGATACATAAAAAATATTTAGAACACAGTAAAATAATTATTTTGTTGTAAAATGTTGTCTGCTGGTAAGAAAAGACAACATGAAATAGAAGTGTGATGAAATCCAGATCGTGATCTTGTCATAGAAAAATAATGAGATAATATTTTTTCCACATTGCCCGACCCTAATGAAAAACATTTTCCTCCAGAAGAAGATAAAGTTTGCTAATGTTTGCTTGTGGAGAACTGAGGACTACCTAGTTACTGTTTTATTGAGAAAAAAGTAAAATAATTGTTATTAAAAAGATATTTCATATATAACTTTTATGATTCCTAAGTCTCAGTAGGAGCCGCTGGCCCTGAGGTATTCTGACAACATCAAATGTGGCCCTCTTTGAAAAAAGTTTGGACACCACTGGTGTAGCCATTCATGTAGATACATATTATATCATATTTATTCATCAGTCATATTTGTATATTCTGTATTATTCGTTTTATTTAACCCTACTGCTAAAGCACTTCTTTATTGCTTGTACCTGTGACATGCTCAATGACAATAAATTCAATCTAATCTAATCTAATGATGCACACACTGAACTGATTACCTATAACAGAGGAAGAGCAATGTAAGATTATCCACTGTAGTCATCTCCTCGGGCCATACAATGTATTTAAAATCCACAACTCATCAAGCTTGGTCTATTCAAATCGGGTATCTAGCATAAAAAGCCAGAGCTTGCTGCTGATGTTTTTTTGTGTGTCCGCAGAGCTTTGTAGAATACCAAGAGACAGTATTTGACATTCCCAAAAACAAGGTGATTAAAGTTAAGATTGTTGCTTTCCCTTGTATTGCAAACTATCACTGCTGAAGATAATGAAAATGGCATCAAATTTGCAATTGTACCCCTGCTTCAATTCATAGTTTTTTCAGAACATCCCTGCATATTCAATGCTCAATGACCTCCTTCACCAGCCTTATCTTCCCCTTTTTTCTCTGCTGTATCAAGCTGGGCAGGAAGTGTACTGTTTGCTTATCTGAGATGGTCTGCTTGAAACTGCTACCTACCCTTTTGGGTTGAAAGCGGATGATAGGTGTCATCAGCAAACTCATAGTGACTCGACAACCAAAAGAACAAGGTGGCTGCTGGAGGTGTTACAAAATCATTTTTATTAACTCATAGTGTGTCTTCTATTAAGAGCAACCCTTTAAAACCCAAAGTCATTTGATTTCATTTTAATATGAGAATATCAGTAAGTGGGTATTTTGCTTTCATGACCTCTGGACACATAATTAAACCCCCTGTTCAGTATTCTTGCTTTATCTAGTGGACCCTTTGCTGCATACTTCTTCATAGGTGTGTGTTTTAGACTTTTCGGTTTTCACTGATTAGCCGTGGCTTAATGAAGCGTTTAATTGGAGAATAATTTATCAAAACATGATGCAAAAGGTCATACAGTCGGCAGGATCCGTGTTTGCTTTCTTCAACAAACAAAGGACTCCCAGACTCTTGAAAATGTCAAAGAAGCTGCCACTGACAGGCTGTGTAGTTTAACTGCTGCTTTTATTTAGCACTTGACATGGTGTAAGGTCTAAGCAAGTAACATACAAGTCATAGCCTCTCTTTTTCTCATTTTCACCTTTTAGTTTTTTTTACCCTTTTATAGTCTGAGAGTCAGTATCAAAAGAAGAGCTTTTGAGAGAGTGGTGTTCATTTTTCTTTGCACACCTTTAGGGTGTGTGTATGTGTGTGTGTATGTGAGTGTGTGTATGTCAGGCACCATCTGCTAGAGTTTGAATGATCTTGAAGCTGTGCTGCTAATTTAAAGTCTACAGGGAGACACTCTTTAACTGACAACACATCCACATCCACATCCTGTTCCAGACCAAAGACACCACACAGCCAAACAACTGGGAGAAAATGTCTCTTTCTTTTTTCTATTCATTCTAATCCTTGGCCTCCCTTCTAGTTGCCCTGTCAATCCTTGCACATCTTCCTTTATTCTAGTGACCTAGTGACGTTTCCAGGACTCTTTTTGTCCTAATGCACACATACAGTATGAGTGAGGTCAACAAATCACCTGACAGCCTCTGATGATGTAACCTAACTGTACTTTCACACCTCGCAGGGGGAATATTGTGAAGTTCCAGGGGAGAGTGAGTCGTGTGAAGGTTCAGGTTCCTTTAAAGGTGATATATCATGCAAAATCGACTTTTTAATGGTTCTCTACCTGAAATATGTGTCCCTGGCATGTCTTCAAACCCCCCGAAAATGAAAAAAAATCAATTTTGTGAGAAATGGAAGTTAAAAATTAATAGTGATAAAACTAAGGTTACAGTTTTTGGTTATCGGAAAGCGGATGTTAGCAAATTTAAGTTTGAATGCGATGGAGAAATGTTAGAGATTGTACATGACTTTAAATACCTTGGTGTCATCATGAATTACAATGGTGCATTTAAAAGCGCTGTTAAGGAGCTGCATAAGCAAGCTTCCCGAGCAATGTTTTCCATGTTTAGCAAATGCAGAAAGTTTGACCTGCCTGTAGACGCCACATTAGATTTATTTGACAAGCTTGTTATGCCGGATATGTTGTATGCATGTGAATTGTGGGGGTTTGAAAATATGGATCTACTGGAAAAGTTACACCTTAAATTTTTGAAGTATACCTTAAAAGTTATAATGACAACCTGCAATAACATGGTGTATGGCGAGCTGGGAAGATACCCACTCTGTATTGCAGTTAACAAAAGAATGATTGGCTACTTGGGGAGGTTGATCACAGGTAAAGAAAGTAAGTTAAACCGTATTATGTATAATTATCTGCTTAACCTGCACAACACAGGTGCCTATACATCACCATGGGTTTTAAAGGTTAAGCAGATACTGGATGACTGTGGCCTGTCTTACCTCTGGATCACACAGCAGTGTAACAACATTAACTGGCTTAGACAAACTGTTGAACAGAGGCTTAAAGATCAGTTTTTGCAAAAGTGGCAAGGTGAACTGGATAAAATGACATCATGTGATTTATATGTACAATTTAAACGAGACGTAAAACTAGAAAAATATTTGTTATTTGAAAACCAGAAGTATAGACAGGCTGTCTGTGATTTTAGAACGAATAACACCAGGATCCCTAAGGTCACTGGAAGGTATAAAGGCCTGCATAGAAAACTGAGGATTTGTCATCTCTGTAATGATGATAGTGTAGGGGACGAGTACCATATTTTGTTTGAATGCAGGAACACAAGCATTCTGAATAATAAAGAGAGGTTCATACCCAGGTACTATTTTCAACGTTCCTCTGTGTTTAAATTAATTTTGCTTTTGCAATCAGATAAGCCAAAACTTATCTGTAAATTAGGAGCTTTTCTGAAGAAGGTCCTTCCATTGTTTAAGTAAGATCTGTTGTACTTCAAACATGCCGTGTGCCATCATTATATTGTTTTGTTATTTGTAATTTATGTTCTGTGGCTCCATACCATGTGATCATGGTCTGAGCATCAAATTAAAATGAAATGAAAAAATGAAATGAAATGATTTCTCCACCTTTCTGTAAATGTGTGCTGAAACGAGCCGTTTCAGTTTTCAGTGTTTTTCATACGTCACAGCCCATAGACTGTATAAAATACAACTCAACCCCTCCTCCATTTTTCATTACCTGCACACGTGTGTGCTAACAAGTAGCTTAGGAGGGAGGCATGCTAGTTGTAGGCTGTCTTAATAAACACAAAGGTCGGTTTTCCTCCCCACGTCTGCAGATTTGAAGATCTAGTGGATGATTTTTATTTTTCATGGAAAAGTGTTAGCGCTAGTTAGCATAGCCACATAGCTACATGTTCGTAGCTGTGTACCAAGACACACATCGACATACTGACAAATAAAACAACAAGAAACACAAAATCTGTGACCAATGGTTCAGAAAGGTCCTGCTGCAGGCACCTCTCCATCAGGATCAGATTCTGGATCAGATTCAGAGGGTTGAAGTAACGCGGGTCTCTGAGCAGCCGTGTATATTCAGCCACCATGTAAACATTAGATCAATGTGCTGGAGAGCCGAGGCCACATCCACTTCCTGAGGGGGCGTGGTCAGAGAGCTCATTCTCATTTAAAGGCACAGACACAAAACAGCCTGTTCTGAGCAGGGCTGAATAAGAGGGGTTTACAGGCAAACCAAAATCTGATTTCAAAGTGTTTTTTTGAGCAATAAACTTTAAAGACATGTTTTGGGGACCTCTTAGACCAATATATTTTGATGAAAAAGAGCATAATATGTCACCTTTAAGTAGTAAATATCCTGTATTTTGTCTGCATATTGTTCATGTTTCAAAGGATCAAGGCCAATGGGTGACTTTGTAACTGCAAAGAAGTCTCCCTAGCACCTTGTATAGTTGCATGTGCATTTATTCTTTATAACAAGGTGGGTTTGTGAAGGTGCGCAATATAACAATATGTAGATACATTGTATCGTCTTATCGTTGGGTGTCATATCAAAAAATGTTTGTGCTAAAAGAATGACCATCCATTAACACAATAACAAACACTGCCTTTCTTGTATGTGCATTAAACTGCTAAGTCAGGTTTCCTACTTCTACACTGCTTTATATGCCACACAAATCAATATGTAACGTGGACACACCATTAATGTACAAACATTCAGCTATCTGACATAACTTTGTCAGCATATAACTGTAACCTCGAGCATAACCAGATCTTGATGGATCTCCTATTGGATTCTCATCCTAATTGGCTCCTCCACCCTTTCACTGATGGTGCAGGTCCCCTAGGTGCTGACGTTATTTGACATGTTGGGGAATAGGTTCCAGGAGAGGGAGAGAACAAGAGAATGTAGGCCAGGATACATTCACACAGATCTGATAAAATTAAATAATTAACCTGTCAAAACACATTGTGGCTTCTGACGCACAAACGCATATAGCAAGACATACTGGAGGAGCAGTGTTGGTGTTATGGAGCTGGTGGACCGTCCAAGAAATATGACAAAACCATGCAACAATACCTCTACTAATTAGAGAAGTCTATGTTTACAATGTCTGTGTCTTGGTGGCCATTTTGAGCTCCAGATAGTGTGCTTTAGCTTCGGCTGAAAAGGTAAACTATTTTTACTTCATCTTAGCTCACTTTTTTTCCGACAGAACCACACGCAAAGGTCACTGCAGCTCTGGTGTTCAGTCCTCTGCCTTCTCTGTTTATTCTTGTCCAAACAATGCTCCCTCTGAGCTTTATTTCTTCAGCTTAAATTTACACAATTGTATGCCATAACTGCTGCTTTCAGGCATTGTGGATCTGTTGTAAGAGCACTCTTCTATATGCATTGTGATGAGAAGTGTTTATGGATACTGACAATTGGGGGGATAACCTTTTTTAACACAAACAGCAAGCAATGCAGACAGTCTGTTATATGGGAATTCGTACTCCTTAGATGCTGTCCACACACACAAAAAATGGCTGAATCGGTGTGTTTGTGCCATATTTTCATTCATGGTAAAGTAGTGGCCTCTGGTAGCTTTACTAATCATGACAGAGGGGTAAAGCAGGGATCTGTTTGAGCAGTATAAAAAGCGGAATGGTCTGTGTTAACTGGTTGTCGAGGCTACTAGAGTGCCAAAAAACAGCATTTAATTCAAGATACCATGACCATCAGTCATAAAACTAATAGCTAATATTTACTTTGACATACATATGCTAGCTAGCTGTTGTAGTGCTGCTTAGGTGTTATTGATGCCCAGGTTGCTATGATAGTGGCCTCTAGCTCGTCTGTTTTTTTTTTTTTTTGGTTGTGTGTTTCTTATCTTCCTCTGGACAAATATTCCACACATTCTCTTTTGGGTCTAAACCCAACAGAGAATTAGTGTGCAAACTTATCTGAAGTCAGATAAGTTTGCTGGCCAATCAAGCACAGTAATATAATGACCATCAAAACCATTTTGCAGGAGTTTTGGCGCTGTGGGCAGGTGCTAAGTCCTGCTGGAAATGGGAATAGATATCTATCTTGTCAGCAGAAGTATGAAGTGCTCTAAAATCTCTTGGTGGACGAGTGCATTGACTTTGGACTTGATAAAACATAGTTGATCAACACCAGCTGATGTCATGGGACCCCAAATAATCATGTGTCTCTCTACTCTTCCTCTCGACTCTAGGACCTTGATTCCAAATACAATACAAATCTTACTTTCAACTAAAAAGAGGGCTTAAGACAAATGAGCAACAGTCAAATTATTTTTCTCAATATCCCAGGGAAGACACTCCTGACGTCTCTGGTTTAAATCAAGTCAGCAGTCTTCCTCATGGTTTTGGTTGTGTTTGGAAATGATAAATGTACAGTGCTTATATGGCGCTTTCTCTAGTCTTCTGACTACTCAAAGAGCTTACACATTACATGTCACATTCACCAACGCAGAGGCTGCCAACAGAGACTCTGATGTAGACCCCATTAGTTTTGTGGACAGCAGGACCTGGGTTCGAACTCCCGACCTTCCGATGGAGAGATGACTGACCCTACCACTGAGGCACTGGCTGTAGACTGAAGTGGACTCAAGGCTGATTTGTACTTCTGCGTCGCCCCTACGCAGCAGGGGCTGACGAGGACATGAGCACCATATACTGTACTTGTGCGTTGATGTATCCGTGTCGCGCAGCAATTCTCCACCGAAATGCTCGAGGGCAGTGTGGTCTCTAATAGCCGGTCGCCTGCTTCCGCCCCGCTACGATCTCTGTTTACTTTTCCACAGCGATTCAGAGCTTTTTATGTTAATCTACAGCTGATACATGTTGCTGTTTATCATACAGACATGATTACAGGGAAAAATAGAGAGGAAGAGAACGAATTTAGGCCAATGTGCGGCCGATGAGCGGGGATCACTGAAGTGCTGTAAATGTGGGAAATACAATGCCGCCGAGTGGACCAATCACAAGGCTTGTGGTCCGCGTCGATTCAACGGGTAGTTACATTTTGGAGGAGGTGCACGCCAGCTACGTGCGTAAGCCTCTGCATAGGTACAAGAGCTACGCAGACCTCCGGCGTAGAGTACGCCGTTGATTCGACGCAGAAGTATAAATCAGACTTAAACTTCAATTCATACAGAGAGCGAGTTAATTCTGCTCTACTTTGTTGTCCTGTTAGCATTTGACAAAGTTATCATCTTAAAGTCCTGTTGTAGTCGACATGGATCCCAGACATGTGGCTGTTAACAATAACGTCCATAATCGACGAGTATTTCAAATCTATGCGATGTGATGAACGGTAGGGAGTCTGAATGTGGTGTTTTATTTTGAAACTGGGCAGATGTTGCATGCGATCCTTGTGCCTGACTTCCTGTCCAGGTGGATAATTTCCTGTTCAGCTTGACGTGTGCCGGGGGCAGGCTCCATCAAAAATAGACAAGACACGTGTCTTTAGCAGAGCAGCGTGGGGTTGCGCTCCCGAGACGGAGCTGTGCCATGCCGCGGTGCTCGCTGTATGAACATGAGCATTTACTAGAATGGGAACATATCAGCTGCGCAGTGCCCTTAGCTGATTTAATGCAACACGGCACATGCTGTGTAAATTGGGGGTAAGAGACACATTTTAGTTTGCGTGTTATGGTTCTGGAATATATTACATTTTTTACACTTTATTGAACAACTGATAAAAAATATTAAACTTTTTCAGGATATTGTAAAGCAGCACATGTATGTATGTATGTATGTATGTATGTATGTATGTACTGTATGTACTGTATGTACTGTATGTACTGTATATAGATCTATAAATCACTTAATATATCTCAGGCTAATAGATTAGTGATATATGGGATCATCAGGGTAATGAGAATATTTAATCATTTTTATCCAATGAAGACAACTGACAAAAGTTGCTTTCATTTCCATTCAAACGAGCTGACACATTCCAACACCACAAGTGCAGTATGCGATCTGCTATTACATGCAGAGAGGAAGAACAGGTGCAGCAGCAAGCCAGCAAGAGAGCCAAAAGGACAGCGGCCATTCCAAGGGAAGGAAAAAAGTCCTTGATAAGTCCATAAGTCACCTGAAAAGTCATCTCCACAACCAAGATGTAGTGAAAGAAATCTGTAGCAGCAGTAACCACTACTGGCATTAGCACAAAAACATTGAGTGCTGAAGTGCCGATCAGGCATTTGAGAACTCCAAAATGTTTACCAGAGATGGCCCTAAGTCTAAAACAATCAATCAAGACAAAATCACACCATTTAAAGTGCTTGATAACCCAACTCTCTTTGTGGTAAAAGACTTAGGATTTAACCAGATAACTATGTATTTAAAGCAGTATCCTGAATTGCCTCTATGTTGCAAATGTATCTTAACCTGCTTTGAATGATGAAATATCTACACACATTCAGTCTGACTCAAGACAATGGCAGTGACATGGGTTTCACTTCAGGTACATGGACTTATGACGATAGTCCAGTGGGCATGCTTACTTCAACGGATGGACTGCATTAGGACTTTAACATTACTGCATACACAGGAGTGTTCCAGATCTCAATAAAAACTGAAGGGATGAATAAATGACAGTTAAAGAGTCAGAACTGTTCATTGTTTTGTTTTTTGTGTTAAAAATATTGATTCAGTTAGATTAAGAATAGATTATTAACATTGATAATCAGCCATCAGGAGCACTTTACAGGTTGTATGGGTTGGAGGTTATTGGTTAGGTGTCCGCTCAAAAATAAACCCATGTTGTGTATCAATGCTTTTATCCACTCTTAACCATTTATTTTAGGTGCGTTAGCCACAATTTTACATTAACCACATATTATGCATATTTGTCTGGACAGAGGTTTAGGTATGGGGTTGATTATCTCCAATGCTTTGGGTGTCTAATTTACAAAATGCGTCTGCTTGTCTTATCAGAGGTTGGGACCTCTTATGGCTTTCAGATGCTTCTGTATTATAAATGAGGTTGTGATTTCACAGGCTGCACCAAATTTGGGCATCAGAGCCACGTCAACAAACATTTGTTTTGGTTTGTAACTGGATTTAATACGCGCAGGCAGCTTCACGCTGTTGATTTTGTCCAATCCCTGTCATCTCTCCTGGGAGCTGCGTGTTGAATCCAAATGTCACCACCAACTGACCAGCTGCATCCAGTGATCTGGCTCTAAACCCTCTAATTATTGCACTAATGATGTGTCTGATCCAGTTTAAGACCACCTCAATGTAAATAATCCTTATGCAAGCTGTGATGGTGTAAAGCAATAGCATATTTCCTCAAGGCATGCTCTGGAATCCTTGAGAGTGTATAGTCTTTGTTGGTGCTATTTCAATAAATCCATGCTCTGAGAAATATCTGTCTTCTCTTAGGGCGTCCAGGAGATTTGATTCAATAAAGCTGTCTTAGTCAAACAGCTGGAGTTGACAAGCGCAGCATCAGGCAGCTCTGTGAGGCTGTTTTCCTCTTCGACGAGGTGTGACAGATCACAGACAGTAAGCTGTAGAATCCATATTGATGGACAGTATGTCTGAAGATTGTCAGCACACGGACAGCAAATACAGAAAACATCCAATCTAAGGCGATTTCTTTGTGTTTACCTAGAGATGCTTTCACTCTGGATTAGCTGTTAACTTCCCCCTATGAAATAGTTCTTTAAGAAGAGTTGACATGACTTATTTTCCTTGTCAAATAAAACCTGACATGTGGAAATCAAACGGGTTTTTAAGTTTTGACGAAAGGTATGAGTTACTATGGAGGGTTTTTGGGACCATGTTTTGTTCCCTTTTTACCTCAGGTCTTTCTGTCTCCATCTACTGACTCATGAAAAAGTCATATAGCAGAATATCCACTGCATCTCAGCATCAGTATTTTTACTGGACTCTGTCATATGTTGTTTGGAAAATGGCAAACTTAGCTTAAAATGAATTATGCTTCAGAGAAATGAAGGAACACGCTGTAACTCTATCCGTTTACAGTCAAGAGATAGAGGGGTGGATGGATATATAGAAAAATAATAATTAAACAAAGTCAGAGCACCGTAGATCACAAATTGGTCCGCAATAACTGTCTTAAGAGCCAACTGCTGTAGCCACCAGAGCTGCAAAAAAAAAACCTGCTTTTCTTCACTTGACTTAAATTTGTTGCTGTCTTTAACTTGTCAAAGCTGGATACAGGACGGGCTGTGCAGCCAGAGACAGTCATCACCTGCCCTTCACGTTAAGCTGTGTGGAGCGCGCGCTGCCTCGGGAGAACCAGGCGCTAATAACAAGCTGGAAAGCACAAACGGGTCTAAAATCAGCGCACCGTGGGTTGGGAAGAACAGCTTGACACAGGCACACTGCCACAGCTCAGAAACCACACCACACAGATCACCTTTCTGGACTAGACTACAACAGGGAGTAAATATTTGCTTTTAGTTGTTTTACATCGACGACCAGCCCAGATCAATATTCTATTGTAAACAATCGACGTGAACATAAACCCTCTCTGTGATGCATAGCTGTGTTTGTGACATATTCATAGTCCGTGCGCTAAGGCACGCGGACTCACTACATCGCCGTCAGACTCCAAGTGTTCATCTGGAAACGCATACATATTGGGTAAAAGGTGAGGCATAAATCTGCCATCAGCCGCTGCATATTCACCTTGAAAGTTAATATCTCAAGATTCGCAGCCAATACATCACTTTGTATCACCCCGAATCTCCTATTAGGTAGACTGGAGTGGTCCGCATATTCTTGCTGGATAATTATGCTGTACACTCACACCTTGGCACAATATTTAAGGACTTGGGCAGATTGAAATTAAAGATAGTATTTTCCCAGTTATCTTGTTTCAGCACATCTCACAGTAAAAATAATGGTCTTACCTTCACGCCATAAGTTTGACTGAATCTTTGTTTGACAGGCAACGGCTGTTAGATCCAAAAGCACCCACAGTGATCTTTTACAGTATCCTTCATTTGCCTCTCACATTGTTTACTTTTTCATAAATGAAACGAGTTGGTGCTGCGGCTCGGGTGCGAGGCATCAGCATAGGCGGATAGCGGGGAAACTGCTGAAGTCGTTGCCAAAAAACACCCAAAAGAAATAATGGATTTAATTAACTAAATGTTTCCCGTCATTACGCGAAGACCTCGAAGAATGGTTTCCATCAGTTTGTGTCTTGAGAGAAGTGAATCAGAGGTTTAAACTGCGCGGTGTCCATGTAGTGATCCGGAGCTTTACGCACGGAGTTACCGTCAGCACTGAAAGAGGAAGGAGCGCAGCGACTGTAAAGAAGTGAGGAGATTCAAGGCGGGGTTACATCTGTTTAAACGCTCGGAGGAACGTATGTTTCCTATATTGCCACTAGAGTGGCTGAGACCTTATATCACCCTGTTTTTCCATACTGCACTTTGCGGCACGAGCTTTGAGTTTTACAAAGAAGAAAGTCATGGAAAGAAAGATACAGATATGAGGACATTAAGTATTTTTTTCTAAGATGTGGAGCTGGACAGGATTTGAAAAATAATCACCCCTTATAGTGTAAAAAAAAAAATCATGTTTGGGAGCTCGATGGACTGTGCGACAGTGAAAAGCGTGGGAATTGTGATTTAGTGGCAAATTTGGGAAATAAGTGGACCGTGGAGGAGGACGCATTTATGTTAATTCATGTATTTTATCATCCCCCCTACATTTTACCAAAGTTTTTCCATGTTAGTTAAAAAAAAAAAGTGATATTATGTCCAATTTCTCTTTAGATAACATTGTCTTTCTAAGTCCTCAGATCTCTGCTGGCTCTCGTCCTCGCCATCCAATCAGAAACCAGTTTACACAGGGGACGCTTTGTGAATGCAATTAACTAGCTGAGGAGATAGACATCCAGTCGTTTCCCACTGCCCTGAGGACAAGCGTTGAGAAACAATGTATAGTGAATTTCACATCAAGTAAGATTGACCCCGAGATGCATCCAACACAAATTACAAACATTCTTCCTGCATCAGTCTGTAGATATAAAGATGCATTAACATATGCAGAAGATCAGACACTCACTTTATAGTCTTCAACCGAGACAGTTTTTCTTTTAATATTGTTGCATTGAAATTGGCAATCTCGGGTTACATCACAAGTGTTTGTGAAAGGATACAAGACCATATGGACACAGAAGTTGTTGTGACAGTTGAGGACTGTGTTGTGACTATGGTTGTTTGCATCTTTCAGAATCTTCTTATTTCAGACATACAGTAATGTGTGAAACCTCTAATCCTTTAATTATCTTCGAGCAGGGGCGGAACTTTATATCTCACTGGGGTGGCCCAACTGTGGCACTGACTTAAACAGGGGTGAAATTAAGTATGCATGTACATACTCTTGAATGAATATCCTTTAATTACTATGTGTATTGCCACTAACTTTATCTACTGAAAATAGTAACATTAAAGTATCATAAAGAAGTTAGATTTCTATACATATATTTTACTTAAAAGTGTAACACAATAGGATTCAGACCACCTAGGTTAACTATTCAAGAACTCATACATGTTAGTCCTAAGTTGTATTTTAAAGTACTTGCAAACAATTTCCTTCACACTGTCAAACAGTCAAAAATACACTGGCAATGTGTCATTGCAAAAGTACCCATATATTTCCAATAAACGTGGTTTAACAGTAAGGCAGTATGCTGGGCTAATTCCTCTTCTGTGTACTCTTTTGAGTTATATGTGATAACTATTTTTCTACAATTGTGAGTACCAATAAGGAAAAAAAGGCGTGCATATTTGAATGCAAAGAAAGCTACTATAGAAGCCTATTGAAATCATAGACTGTATAAAAGATGACCCTGACCCCATGCCATACAGCTGTAAGATTTATTGTGTTCCAGGTTTTTGTTTTTACCCCTAATCCACTTACTGTATATCGCTTGGTGATGTTACTGTTTATCTTTGACATGAACCTGAAAGCAAAAAGTATTGCGGTATTCTCTAGAGCAGTGGTTCTCAAAGTGGGGTCCTGGGAACCCTGGGGGTCTGTGTACCATAGCGTGGGGGTTCGTGAAATAATTAAAATACATGATAAAATTGTGCTGTCATTAAAAACAGCATATACACCATTGTTAGGATACCATTTAGTGGCTCGAAGGGATATGCCAGTCTTGCTGCTGTTAATTTTCTAAAAGCTTTTAAGATCAGTTACTTGAAAAGTATAAATGTTGTCATGTTAAGTCCACAGAGAATGAAATGACCCTCTGTTTTAAAGTATACAAGTGGTATTTACATGATTCAAATTGAAGTGGTATCTGTTTATCACTATGGAACAGGTCTGAAGTATTTACATTGATGCGTTGTACAATACAAATAGTTTCAAGGGCATCTAAGAGTGCAAATGGTAGTAAGCATGTGCTTAATCTATGTTATAATTATGAGGGGGTCCTTGGAAAATGTTCTCACCTGTAAGGGGTCCCTGGCTCCAAAACGTTTGAGAACCCCTGCTCTAGAGACACTAGAGGAATTCTGGGATATGAAGGTAACACGTAATGGAAAGTTGGCACAAAAAAAAAACACTGGCAAAAGAAACATAGAAAATCTAAATAACATCAAAAACACTTGCAATGGATAAAATTATAATTCTCATTAGCTAGTTAACAATCCAACCATCCTGTGAATTCCTCTCTTGAATTTGCTGTACTTTCTCACTTTTTCTGCTTTTGTGGGGACATCACTCTGTACTCTTGCAGAGCGCCAAATCACACTTTAGACTTTCTCTCTGATTCACACATCAATGTACACACATACACACACTTAGATGCATACACACACAAACATGTACAGTCCCCAGGCTTGTTGTGGGAGGCACAAACACATCTTACCACGGCCATACGGCTGCAGCCTGGTTCCGCCTGATATGGCCTCTATTAGCTCCACTTGATGGGTAGATGTTGGCAGACTACTAAATAAATCACAGCAACACAGATGATAGTGTTTAGTTTATGCATTTATCACAGTAGTCTTACTCTCATGGGGTGTTAATCAAATATTCTGCTAGCCACGGAGGACTTTATCCCATGGATGAGATCCCCAAAACTGTGTATAATCTGAATGTCAGAGTGTAGCCTGGTAATTGGCATTCATTTTTACCTTCATCTTGAGCAGGACTTGGAAAGACATATTGTAGATTCAAGACACACGCACATGGTCTGCTGTAAGCGGTGCCAAGTTACAGAGCCACTGCCAGAGAGCGGACGCTGACTTGAGGTGAGTCAAGGAAAACACAGACCTAGCAGGAAGGAGGAGACCAATGTGACACACAAGGATTCTATACAGTCATGCCGCTATACATTTATAATCCAACCATTCTCCAACTTCCACTTTTACTGCTCTACATTTTTAAATATAAGGGGAACACATCATTTGTATTGCATGATAATTGTTTGACTGCTTTAACTAATGAGTTACACTAAAAATCACATCTGAAATACATAAATATTTGCATGCAGAAGCTATGAAAACTGAATACAGGTACATGCAACTAATATAACTAGCTAATAATTGATTAGCGGACTGACAGAATTATTTAACCACAATTTTTGACAGTCTGAAGATAACATTTCATTATTCCGGATACACTTTTAGACTGTTGACTGGACTTGACAAGCTTCATGCAGCGGGGTTTTATGAGGTAGTATGTGTGTAACAGAAAGGAGATCCCAGCCAGCTTGGCTCCTTTGTTAAGAAACAAGCCAAAGAACCGGTATGAAAGTTAGGCTATCAACCACTACAGAAGGGATCAACTTTTACCACATTACTTTTTAAGAGAATTTGTTAAAAGTACTTTGGCTGTATTTTCTATTTCTTTCCAAGCCTACAGACTTGAACAACAAAGTAAAGCGCTGACCAGTTTCTATGGACACTAGTTTTTGGGTTGGACTTTCTTCAAATTAGCTAAGATACGTGGTAAAATTGACCCCATCTGCACTGGTTGATGGCCTAAATTTTTTTGCTGGTTTTCTTTCTGGTTTCTCAATAAAGGGGCGGAGCTGACCGACATCCTTTGTGTTTAATGCACTTAATATTGACAAGAACCTCACTCAGAAAGAAATAGGAATATCCCTTTAGACACTTTAGAAATACAATAATTCATCAGTCAATTAATTTAGCAATGAAAACACAAAAATAATCTGAAATAATAAATTGCAGGCCAACAGAAAATAGTTCCAAGTTAGCACGAAATCTGCCCAAATACAACAGTAACTGAGTGAATTATGGTCGCATGAATTTTAAGTCAAATGACATGTCATGATATAGAATAACGATCACATGCGTTTTTTTTTCTGCAGTGAGATACTTTTCATCCCACTCTGAGAAAAACACATACATATTTCCACACAAACTTTCATTTTCAATGAATTTTCCCTCATCTGAATTCTTATAAGCCATGCTTTTACAGTTAAGAAGCAATCACCACTGTCTATAAGTAAGTCATGTTCTTCAGACCAGCACTCCTTTCTCTAAGATGACCTCATTCTATAACTAATTTATACCGTGGTATGGTAATACCACTGGTTGACTCTATATGAGCATGTGTCCAAGACTTTCCATGCCACTCAGACTTGTTCCCCTGCTGGCGCTGGCACTTTGGCCTGACACGCTACACTTGGAAGATGATGGTGACAGCTGAGGTCCCACATATGGGAGTTCAGGAGAAAGCTGGAAAGGAGAGAAAAGAGGACTCGGAAGAGATATCTGGATATGAGAGATTTACTAGTGGCTCCCTTTCCTCCAGGGTAAGTTGGGTATTTGAAGGATAAGGCTGCAGATATTCTCTATTTTGCCAATGCTCATGAAAAAAAATACAGCCAAAGCCTGCTAAAGCTTATTCCTCAGTGCTGCTTAGATTTGCCCAAATACTTTTTCAACACATCAATGAGCCACATGTTTGCACTGGTTGATACACTCCTTCATTATGATTAACATGGACCCTTACTTTGACTCCGTCCCACTGACTAGCCTACAACATGTGTATTAATCCTTGGCTTAAAATAATCCTTAATTAAAGCACACCAACAACATTTGGATTTAGGGATGTCAGTGTCAGTCAGTCAGGTAATTGGTTGTTTCAGAACTTTTGTTTGGACTGGATATTTCAACAACTATTTAATAGAGTGCTATGAAAGTTTGTGCAGACAATGGTTCACAGAACATGAATCCCAATGACTCTGGTGGCCACCACAAACTAACTACACCACAAGCAGGTGTCACTTTTAACTCACTCTGTGTCACTCTGTTGCCCTTGCAAAATGAAAGATACATTTGAAAAAGACCTTTAGTCCCATCTACATAGGTAGTACTATGAAAGAGAAGGGTATCTATTCCCCTTGGTTTGACATTTAAAACCATTACCAAAGTGTCTTGAAATGTGCAGTTTTCCATTGCACTGATCCCAAAAGGCAACCAGACTTTTAGAAATTCTTGAAGACGTTTCACCCCTCCTTCGAAAGGCTTCGTTAGTTCTAAACAGACTAGTGGTCAATGCTGAGAAATATGAGCTAAGGGTCGTCAGTATGCTAATGGTTGTCACATGGGATGGTTAACGGAGTCGTTGAGCTAGTTCCTCAGAGTTGTAAAGGTCTTCAATTGTCTGTAGGTCGTTGAGGTTACATGATCCCTAGTGAGGGTGTGGTCTTACTTGTTTGGATAGAGGCAACCACCTCTTAGGCAACCACCTCTGTTAAGAGAGTGTTGGTATACTGTAGATGGCTGCCTTGACACTTGAAACAACCGTCTTCTCTGTCCAAATCAGAAATGTGCTATCTTCAAAGGAGTGTCACTTGTCCTTGAGATGTAAATGTACAGCTGAGTCCTGGTCTTTTTGCAATATCTTTCAAAAACTACATTGCTTTATTTGTGCTGTGGTCTACAACAGCAATGCGTTCACCACATTACAAACCAACATTTCACTTTTCATGCAATGAATAGAGAACTTATGACAGTTTACCTTTCTGAATTCAATTGTGAAATAAATACATAACTTTTTTTCAGAACTTTTCTTGGCTCTGCCTCCCCTGTCTTCTAATATCTAGCTATGGACTCTTCTTGTTGTGAGTTGGGTGGTGGGGCTGCTAGAGGCCAGGTGCTAGAGTAGTGTTGTCACTACCTGGAGCTTGTATGTACGGAGCCTGGGTCCATTGAACGTGGCAATACTGTATGGGTACTGTATTGGGGTGTTCTGCCAGAGGATATGATGGACAGCGGGAGCTGGCATGGATGGGGCGTTGCTCTGGGATGCCAGAGTTAACAGTTTAGCCT
This sequence comes from Notolabrus celidotus, assembly GCF_009762535.1. Lineage (NCBI taxonomy): Eukaryota > Metazoa > Chordata > Actinopteri > Labriformes > Labridae > Notolabrus > Notolabrus celidotus. The sequence continues at coordinate 16,941,632 of NC_048285.1, forward strand.
CTCTGAGGTGTTGTGGGCCTAACTAAACAAAACACAAGTGAAGGGAGGAGCCCACTTGATAAGCCAGTGATGTGCTGGCTCGCGCCCCCCATCTGTCCTTTTTTATCTCAGGCTTTGGGGGACACCAGGAGCCATGGGGTAGGCTACTAAATTTACCAGTAAAAGGCATAATGGGGTGGGTTTATTCACTGAGGCCCTCATCCTTTCTTTCAGCACAAGTACCTTGTGTTTATCTCAAACTCATGACCTTCTTTTTATTTAGCTGCACCTGTAACTTCTAATTTAGCAATTCACTTACTCTTCTTAAGCTCCATTGTCACCTTTGGCTCTGGAGATAATCAGATTGCCAGACTGAAAGCTACCCTTTTGTCAACATTGCTTTATGGACTATGTACCCTACAGAAGTTGGCTCATTTGGTTGAGAGTTTAATATAGTGCATTGTGAAGTTCTAGATTAAATGCTTTCAAACTAGGTACAGGTAGATCTCCAAAAATAATTTCCAAAAAAAGCCATACTGTCATTTGTTGAACTTCTTGATAGCGTGTTGGTGAGCAAATATCTGGCAATGTTCACAAAAGTTAATACAGTGGAAATTATTATACAACACCTGCTTATCATCAGGAAAATAACATTGAAACTTTAGGATGCTATGTGTTGGCATTAACTCACCACAATATTTTATCTGGGCTTTAAGAAAAAAAAAAAAATAATGCTTTTTTGTGTGAAAGGAGCAGTTTATCTTTAACAGAAGCAAATGCACTAAGATAAGTACCATTGAAAGACTGAGACGGTACATAGAGGGACGACTGTATAATTTGGTCTCACTCCCAGAAAAACTACAAACTAACACCTGTCTTACTTTTTCTGTCAGTATCGGACTTTATTACAACCAGGCTACCTATTACTTTCTTTTTGTGAGACTGGTAACGTGGAAAAAACAGAACATAAAGCAATCATATGCCTCTGTAGTTGAAAATAAAGAAGCACAAAATGCAAAATGTAATCGCTTTAGAAAACTGAGAGCGAAGAAGCCAAATACAGTCATGCAATTGTTTGGTGTGAAGGAGAAAATGAGCAAGGGAAGGATAGTAAAGGAGAAAATTAGTCTCATCTGTAATATAGAGATGGTCAAAGGAATTTATATGTAATGGAACTTTATTAATTGGAAGGAAAACCATTGCCAGCCACAGGAATAATTGGAGGGCTGCATATATTTTTCCTTTCGTGCAACAGTTACTAATTTAACCTCTGAGCTCATTGCTCGTGCAGAGAAGTTATCTAACTTAAAGGGTATTACAAAAGAAAGATAGAGCCAGTGTCAGCACAAAGAAGAAGCTGCTTTCTGCAGGCAACTTTTATGTTTATTTCATAAGCCTGTTTAATTGTTCCATCTCCATCTCGAGCAGTATGAGATTTAACTCATTACAGAGTGCATCTTCAACAGCAGCCATGGCAACTTTCCATCTAATTCTATTGTTGCATTTTATCTGATGCTACAGCTAAGTAGGTAGGGGTAAGAAGGAGAGAGCAAGAGATAAAGATATGTCCTGAATGAAATATAAGTGGAGGAAGTGCAAGAACTGTCCGGTAAATTATTTATGCTGAGAACTTTAAAATCTTATCACTCCCAGCTCTATTGCCCCATCATGGCCAGGGGATGAGTCGTTGTCGGTGAGGATTCAGATGCAGATTGTATTTTTGTCAGAGCAGGTTGACAGAGGGGAGAACAGAGCACAGTCTGGTAATTGTGAAGCTCCAAGGTCATTCACTGCTGCAGCTGCCAAGCCAAGCAGCATTTGGACAGTATGATGGGGCACTGTGGAGTAGCCTTGCATTACCAAACAAGCTTGTTAGCCTTTTGGCTGCCCATGACTGAGTACAAAGAGTGTTTGCCTGCAATTCATTTGTGAAGATACTTTCATGTACCCTGTTCCATCGACTTGAAACTGATTGCTGACTGATACAAAATTGAAAACCTTTTCTCTTGGTAAGTTTGGAGTGATTACGCACAATCCCTTGGCTAAATAGAGAAATAGCTGTTTGATTGAGCCCAAAACCAATTATTGTTGGTATTATTTCTGCCTTTGCTTCACTGCAAAAATACTGAAATCTTACCCAGTGCATTTGTTTAATTTCTAGGCAAAACATTGCATTACGACTAATCATCTGGCCTAAGCCTATTTTACCTGAGAAGTCTAGATATACATTTTATTTAAGATATTATATCCAAAAATAAGGACCTAATTGTAATAAGATTAACTAGCTGCCAATGCAGCAAGCAGCATTTTCTTCATAAGTTCCCTGAAACAAGATGTAATTCTGATGTCAAGGAACTTTTTAAGAACAATTAGCTGCTGGATGATCAATGGTGCTGCCATGGAGAGGGTTAGTAAAACAAAGTTTCTAGGAGTTCACTTATCTGACGACACCACCAACACCACAGCAGTTGTCAAAAAAGCTCAGCAGCAGCTCCATCTCCTCTGGAGACTCAAAAGGGCAGGTCTTCCCACCCCCCACTTCATCACCTTCTACAGAGGCACCATAGAGAGCATACTAACATACAGCCTCACTTCCTGGTTTGGGAGTTGCAAGGCTTATGAACACCAGCAGCTAAACAGAGTAGTTAGGACAGCTGGCAAAATCAGCAATGCCCCTCTCACCTCCTTAGTGGACATCCACCAGTAGTGCTGCATCCGCAGAGCCTTCTCCATCTTTAAGGACTCCCACCACCCTTCTCACGGTCTATTTTCCCTCCTGCCATCAGGGAAGAGGTACAGAAGTATCTGCTGCAGATCCAGCAGGATGCTGAACAGCTTCTACTCACAAGCTGTGAGGATCATAAACAAACTGTGTTCCCTCCCCCTCCCCTTCATACACTCACATCGAAACCTCGGTCACCTGACGGCCGGTCACCTGTCAGGATGAATCCCACATAATCACTTTCGTGACTGATGCACTTCCTTACCGTTTGGTCTTATCATGCTGCTAATACTGTGTTTTGTGTGTTTTTTCATGTGTCTTTGCATTTTTTTAGCTTGTTTTAAATGTTTAAGTCTTTTATTTTGCACTGTCAAGCTGGGGAGAAACAGTATTTCGTTTCACTAAGTATGAAAATACGAAAGAAAGTGACAATAAAGTGGAATCTTGTACTTGAATCTTGGACAGTCACTTTCGGTCATTACATTAAATTGAGTCTTTATTTTTGACCTTTAATAACTTGAAATAAGATTTAAATCTGGATTTATCAGATCAAGGGATTATTTTAAGTGGAATGAGATATTTTGACATGTAATGAGACAAAACGACCCAGATGGTTTGATTTTTTTTTGTGTGCCTAATTTAATAATTTAAATTATACTTAATTTAATTTAATTTTACTTAGTTGTGCTGTCAAGCAATGGAAATAAAACTTAGTTAATAAAGCTTTAGAAATTGATGAATTAAATGAACCGCATTGCTCAGTAATTTTTTTAAAAGTCCCAGTAAGCATATTAATGTTGATATTTGGTTGAAAACAGGGGGAAAACAGGTCTGGCCTAAGCGGCACCCTCCGGTCTAAAAATAATAGTCCAATGCGGAAGTGCTAAAAACTGCAGTTCATCAAGGATCCGCATGAGGCTGGCTCCGGAAGTACCGGAAACCACATACACACCAATTCAAAAAAGACGATCTTTACAGCAGAAATAACCATGTTTACAGCCTGGTACAAAAGACGAGTGTAGTCTGGATAACTAATTTCTTGATGGGCACACACTGTATGGGGGGTGAATTTTTTTCTAACGCAGCAATTTCAAAGATATTTAGATTAAGAGTCTTCCAATGAGAGGCACAGCTGACTTGACTGACAGGCAAGAACACTGCAGCTGTTGGCTAGGAGGCTCAAAGCCCGCCTCTCTACGTCACAATCCCTCTACAACAGCAGTATGGTTCCCGCCGACGACTGTCTGCAAAACAGCACTTCAGAAACAGATGGGTGACGTCACGGATACTACGTCCATATTTTATACAGTCTATGGTCTGGACGTGAGAGCCCTTATTAAAACCATTTTCCAACTGTCCAATTTATGATTACAGAAGCGAAATGTGTCAGAGAACACTACTTTGTTCAGTAAAGCATTATGATCAAATGATGATTGTAGTTGCATTTCTCTAAATCCTTATGCGGTGCTGAAGTTAAATTATGTCTGTGGAAGGATGTGATTTTAATGCATTGTAATTACAGTGGTTTATAGCTGTGTGCTATTACAAAGAAAGTTCAAAGACACTGTACAGACAGCAGTTTTAAACATTATCCAAATAATGAGGCAAAAAAAAAGTGTGCATGTGCAGGTACTTTAGCGGTGCAGCTATGAGTACAAAGTGGCCTGTGCATGCTGAGGTAGTTCATTGATACTTGGCGTAATGATGATAGAATAGAACAGTATTCATTATTCTATTCTATTTTGATTAATGATTAAGAAAAAGTAATAGACTAAAGGTGTAGAGTGTGATCTAGTGTGTCTACTATGCCTGGATTAAATTAAACATGAGTCCATTGAGTCCACTATCTTTTTACTATTCAATCACTTCTGTCTCAAATTATATGCAATGACACTTAAAATCCTCCCTAAATTTATAAATGAATGAGTGGTGAATCTTGTGACAGAGGCAGGTTTTCGAAGGAAATTTGGTCACATAATGCAAAGTCTACTCAACTGATAAAATGCTCAGTGGTGCAACTCAGGGTGGGTAAACCTACCCAGTCTGTATTATATATAGTTGGTAATTTATTAAACTTAATTAATAGATCACCTTGATCCCCAGAACAGTCCCTCAAAAACACACTAACACACCCACATAGACACACATACCTGCACCTCCGCTCACCAACTGAAGCTGCGCCCTGCCTTCTGTTTTAATTCTGAGGGGAAAAACATATTTTGGGACTTTATCGAACATCCTGCTGATGAAGGCCAGCAACATAGCAAACAAAACATGGAAAAGATAGATTTTTGTTTTTTTTTACAGCAGGTGAGCATTGCTTAGGACGATTGCTGTTTATGAAAGATAAACTATAGAAAAATACGTGTTCTGAATGACAACAGAAGCTTTTAAAAAATCTTGAACAGTGTCTTCAGTATGCAAAAGAAGCAAGTTACATTAAAAGGAAAGGTCACACTGCAGTTAATGCATTTACAGGAGGTACGCACTGGAGGGTGTGTGTGTGTGTGTGTGTTCTCTATCGAAGATGTGTACGCAGTTTTTACAGGCCACATGTGGGAGGGGTAGAGTGAGAGAAGGGACTATACTTTTTAATCATTTGTGGGTCATGACTTTCTCTCAGCTGCAGAAAATAATCAAACTAGCAAAGTCAAGTTGTTCCTTGTGTTTCTATCATGTGTACAAAGCTGCTGAGGTTGGATGTTTGATCAGTGATATATGACATGAGAGTCCCATTTATTTTTCTGAGCTGTTATCTGTGACTATTGAAGATAAATTAACATTATATTAATAGCACTACATTTTATTCTAACAAAACGTTTAGTTTCTTGGTTTTTATGACTGATTTTTCCGTTGTATAACTACATTACAGTAGGATACATAGCAGTAAAGATAACATCAACAATATGGCTTTACAAATCCAGTAACAGCTGAACCTCAGGACAGAGCAGACAGCTTATCTGCAGATATACGGCAAATGAAAGTACAAACATAAAAAGATCTGCAGAACATAAACAATGCAACCTTGAGCAGCATATTGCTTTTAATGGCAGTACCAAGGCATGTGACTGACTTTATTGGCTTCATGCGTGCAGATTGAAATGTTGTGTCCCCTAAATGGTTCACTGGTGGTTTAATCAGCTGCACCCGGGCCGCAAAGGGACGCCTGTCATATTATATTACAGGAGTTTTAGTTACCATCCTTTCCTCACTGCTAACATTATCATCTCTATGAATTCAATCAATACTACGCCTGCTACTGTATTACAAGAAAGAAAAAATATACCCCAGAATACGTCATGTTATATTTAATAGCCAATAATTGAACAGGGCATTTTGTGTAAAAGTGTTTAGAGGCAAAGTTGGCTAAAAGATTAGTCAAAAGATCACCAAAGACAACACTCATGATTAAGCTTAAGCTAGCAGCTGGTTGTAGCTTAGCCTAGCGAGAGACAGTATAAAAACGGTTGATAAAGCTAACTCAAGACAATCTATTAGTCACAAATCTTTCATCAAGAACTCCTTACACTTAATTCAGAAAATGTTTATAATGTTTGTATTATCTTTAAATGTGCAAATGTAGACTGTAAGTTGGACTTTTTCAGGGCTCATATGCCCATAGTGACTCCAAAGGTTGCCCGGCAACCTCACAGTGACTAGTGACTAACCCAATTGTAAAAATTACACAAAGAGATAAAACTGTTGATTTTAGTGCTTTCTTTAGAGGTATGTGTGGAAGAATTTTCTAGTTTCCTAGTCTTTATGCTATGTCAAGCTAAGCTAACTATTTCTTCAGTTCTTTCTATCTGAGTGGTAACTGTAGGGTGATATATGGAGCGCCGCCTGCAAGCTAGTTCAGGCAGACAACTCAAGCCGTGCTCATCATACTGACACGTCACCACCTCTCCATCAGCTGATCTCAACATCCTCATTCGGCGGTCTATTTAAAAGGCAAGTCTCCCTGTCTCTGCCTCTGCTTGCAGCGCTCCTGCTGTTCTGCTCAGTTCTGTGTGAAGTTTGTCCCCACCTCCTCCCCGGCTTCCACCTGCAGGCTCCGAGGGGGTTAGTCCTATCTCATTGCTCCTAATGTCTGCATTTAAATAATCTACGAGGAGTAATGAAGTTCGGAGCCCACACGCCAAACACAATACTGTATGCTGCAATAAACTTATTAAGAAAACGTGAGTTGTCTGACTGAAATATCTTTTTATGTAACTCCACTTATAAAAAAAGACAATAAGCATATCACTGAAATCACTGACCATGATTTTAATAGGTTAACATTCATGGGTGAAATTATAGTGTATACAGCAGTATAAATTTAAAATGTTACCAAACACATTCTGATTAACATTCAGCAGAATACTTGATACTCGCTCCTCAAGCTTATTAAGTAAACGTGAGTTGTCTGACTGAAATATCTTTTTATGTAACTCCACTTATAAAAAAAGACAATAAGCATATCACTGAAATCACTGACCATGATTTTAATAGGTTAACATTCATGGGTGAAATTATAGTGTATACAGCAGTATAAATTTAAAATGTTACCAAACACATTCTGATTAACATTCAGCAGAATACTTGATACTCGCTCCTCAAGCTTGTCCACCTTGGCCTTATCAATAATCAGCTTATGTTAAAAGCTTTTCTTCCTTCATTCCTCAAAATGCAGATTCTTCTACTGGCCTCCACACATTGAAAAAAGGAAAATCACAAGCATAGTATACATCAACTATGGTCTCACCCTATGGCCTATATATTTGTTTGAACATCTGTTGAGATTTCCCAGAGTCACAGAGCCTAACGTCTCTTCTTCACACTGATACACGGACACACTCATTCACTCTTTTAGCTACTCTACAGTCCAAAGACTATGTGGGGACAAAAATGAGAAAACAGCTAAATCATGGAAATGACACAGTGTGAAAGAGAGAGCCATAAGATGGTTGAAAATGGGAACATTTCTACATACAGTGTTGGCCATTCTCTCTAAGGTCCGTCACTTGTATCAAGTAAATGCTTGTGAGTATTCGAGGAAGATGTATGCTTCACTTAAAAACCATAAGATAATTTTCAAAGATAATGCACAAAGGACAGCGGGGGACTTTACGTAACAATAATCCGTAAAGCATTAGTCAGGTTCTGTAATTTTATGGAAAATAATGTATTGTATACACCGCCATATTTAATAGGACATTTTCAATCCCAGTAGTGTGCTGCTCACAGCTGCCCTGTATCTCCACGCTAATGCCAGGATTGACTTATTATTTTCAACCTCTCACTAAAAGGGCCTCATTTTGTTTTGCAGCTGCAGTGGCAGAGAGATATGTGCTGGTAAGTCTTTTGCAACAGTCCATGCAATAAAATGCAGTTCATCATACAAGCTTGAGAACAATTATTAAGCTATGAAGCTTCTGGCTAAAAGGCTTGTTAATTCTTCCAAATTTGTCTTCTCACAGCTGTGGGCATCCCTATTAACATTCAGGTGTGCACACCTTTTTTAGCAGTAAATCCTGTTCAGTGATATAAACCATCGTCCCTGCTGGTAAACAACAGGGTAACATTTAAGAGAAGTTGTTTTTCTTCCGCTCAGCATGACATAACACTTCTGTGGTGGCTGACTGCATTAACAAAGGTTATGTGCCAAAGTCTGTGCTTTGCATCACTTGATTGAGAGGGTTAAAGTTTAAATCAAGACTTGTGTAGCTTCAGGAAGAAGTTTGGTCCATTAGAAAAAGTCTGAAACAAACACACATGAAACGAGAGGCAGATGGGGCAGAGAGACTGCACTCAGAGAACCTCAGGTAATGAAGGCAGCAGGAGCTGAAGTGCCCTCAATAGCTGGAGGAGAGGGATCTTTATTTTAAAGAAGCCAACTCTCAAGTGTAACTGGAGTGTGTGCTGAGAAATGACTCCATGATGTGATCATTAGCCCAAGTGTGGAGGTTCCTTCTGAGTGAGAGGGGAGGTAGATGGGGAGAGGACAGGACAATGAGCATCAATGGTGAAACTAGTAAGCCCAAGATTGAAGTATATTTCAGATAAGCTCAAGGGGCCTTCAAATGCTGTATTTTTGGAAACAAAAACGTTTTATTTTCAATGTAGACAAAGGAAATTCACTATCAAAATTGAACCTGGTAGGTATTTTTTTGTGTTTCTGGTGCACTGAAAAGAAAAAAGAAAAACAATTTTTTCAAACGATAAAAGCACAGCGCAGGTCATATGTCAAAAACGAATTGATAACCCACACTGGATTTGCTTCATCTTTTCATTGCATGTCACAACATTTGTGTGAAAGGTCAGCCAAACTGAAGATGGAAGGGCGGAAGAGGTTTTGGTTGCCTTTCAACAGAAGGAACAAGAGTAGCAGTTACTCACAAGTAGTTTTAAAGTGGGGCAATTGGCATTTTCCTCACATTTTGTAACTGTACTTGCCTCAAAAGCACAAGTGTCTGGAAGGAGAGTGGGTAGAAGAACAGAGGTAACAGGCTGAATTGGAGGAGGTGGGTATTAAAAAAAGAATCTTATTCATTCAGGTCAAACTCTTACACTCAAACCACTAAGCTGTGAGGAGTAAAGCCATAGTGAAATAATTCATCTATGTCAGAAGGAGCTGTAGGGAGCATCTGGTATTTCCTGTGGCATCATGAGAAATGGGGCCATTGGTGATCTGTTGGTTTACCTGCTGAGAGAAGTGGCTGGATACTGTTTGAGAGTTGGATGCCTGAGTGCATATCAAAGGAATGTGCTTTCACAGTCTGCCAACTTAACGTGTCGGGTGAATAGTGTCAGCTTTGACACCGCAGCAAAAAGTCTAGAACCACTGCCAATCAGCTTGTTGCATTAAGTCCCTCTTTCTGCCAAGAAATCTACAATGAAGATGGCACCTTCAGGCTTCATTTTAAAACAGAGTAATTACTGGTTTAAAAAGTCTGTATTACAGGCCAGCCTTGACTCTACACAGCATCTACAGTGGGTTAGGCTTGTAAGTGGATATTGAAACAAATACTATAGTAGCTACTGCATTTTATACACTAAGCCTTCTTGATTTACTGGAATTGTAAACAGCTCTAACCATGAAGTGTGCAATATAGACCTTTGACTGTTGATTTCAATAACAAGTGGGATAATGGAATACAACTGCAATTTAGTAAATACCCCACAATAATAGTTACAGATCCTAGCAAGGATCAATATGGTGAAAATTATTACAGTGTCTCTGTTTTGAGTCAGCAGAGTGCAATAGAACTTGTTAGTTTGCTCATGATAACCACATTCAGGGGTGCTGCCAGGGATTTTGGGCCCCATGAAAAAATTAAACACTGCCCCCCCCAGCTTCAACACCTAAAACCACACTAATCCTAAAAATATATCACTGGTGGCATGGATGCGATATTCTACAAACAATTGAAGTCACTTGATATAAGACTGATGAGAAATGTACTGAAGACCATTTTTACAGTTCCAACGTTGTGTCATTGTGTGCCACTTTTTTCAGCAGTAAATCCTGCTCAGTGATATAAACCGTCATTCCTATCTTAAACTCAAAGTAGATCAAATATTAAGTCATTAGTTGAATATTCACTGAAATTGAAACTGAAAACAAGGATTTTTGTATGAATTATACAGTTTGTAATCAACTTGTGTTTAGCTTTAGAGAAGAAATTGCCTCATGCAGCATTAATTTGTTGTTTGTTGTTATTTCTACTGTTTCTGTCTGTCTGTTTTCTGGTTCATTGTAGGGTTGTAGGAGTGATTCAAAACAACAAAAACAGCAATTATTATTAAAATGTCCAGTATGTTGCACCATTCGAAAAGGCATAAGCTCCCACGTCTTGCAAACATTAATTTTTCAGAGGGATGCGATTTAATATGAGGTGGGGTTAGGGGAGCATAAGAATTTTTATTTGTTACCAGTTTCATTTCTAACAATCTTGGACCAAACTCAGCTTTCACAGGGAGAAACTGGATGACATACTGTCGACCTTTCCTCGCCTCCTCTTTATCAATTATTTCCTGTCTTTTCTGGAATCTGGGCAAGGTGACTGGAGCTCCTCATTCACTGTCAGGAAAAGGTGATTGCACCAGGTTTAAGGCCAGGAGTAGGACCGAACCATTTCATGTTATTGGATGAAAGAGTTTATCAATACAGAGGCAGTCTGAGTGATACAATGATAAATATTTTGCTTGCCAAAAACAATAAAAGACAAAGAGACTGTTGTTGACTGTGTTATAATACAAACTGTGTAGATTTTTTTCCTCTAATGGTGCAAGATTAAAAATATACATGGAAAAAAAAGGTGTTCTAACAGCCTATCTTCCAGGGCCTCATCATCCTCTGATCACATTTGCTAAAGAACTGGGAGGGCTGGATTTTTGTATTACTGAAATAAGCTGTCTTTGGGGCTAATGTCAAATCCACGTTGAACCCAAATCCACAAATGCCATCAAACTATGTATCAATAATGAAATCTAGCATCTTAAAATTATTCAAAAAGTTACGATCGGGAATACTGTTTTAGTTTGAGAAGATTGTACCCACAGAATTTGCATCATCTTTGTGAGATAATTAATGGCTGCCCCTTGTGTCTATTGCTGGTTTATATTTACTTGTCAGAGTTGAGTGTAGTATTTTCAGTGGTTGAAGAGGTTTTGTGTGTTTATAATGAAGCATTAGGTAACACTGCAGAACCATCGTATTGCATGGCACACTAGCAATGAGAAAACAAAGGGCTTTAGTGGATTGTGCATGCTAATGTAATTCAAGGATAGCATACATTTTTGCTAACACCCAATTCAGAAATGAAATTAGGGGCTTTTTTTTTTTTTGCAGAGGGCAGCTCCTTTGCTTTCTCTTCTAAATCTGATTCAGATGTCTCAAACCCATTGTTCAAAGCTGGCACTGCACCACACTTTCTGTCACCTTTTGTGTGCGAGGTAGATCAAAACAAACGTATCTGCCTCACCCTTAGAAACCGTCTTAATGGCTGAATGTGTTGTTTTTTCGGACTAGGTTTTGTAATAATTATGACCACTTATTCTTTCCCCCATTTTTGTGGTTGCTTATAGAGACTCATCACTTTGATATACTGTATGTGCATTGCAGAGTAAGGAGGAAGGTGAGTTGTTAGTTATTTTATTGTAATGATGTATTTTCATTTTCCAGTAACTTCAATACAAAATATGTTATACTGAAACAGAAAAGCCTGGTAATACTACTACTACTACTACTACTACTACTACTACTACTACTAATAATAATAATAATAATAATAGTTATCCAACCCGATCTATTGCCAACTATCTACCACATGAAGGGTCTTTGCCCTTTACTGATGAGCAGACTCACAGACTGTCAGATCTCTCCACCTGACCACAGTGCCCTTCTTTAATTAGTTAAAGATGGATCCACCGTGCCAGCTTAATATTTTATTTGGCAGTGAAGGTCACAGTGGAGCTACGCATGGGTTGTTATTTGAGAAAATGTTTAATTAACATCTGCAATTATCAAAACCAGGCAGTGTGACCAAAACAGGTCTTATTTGGCATTTCTTAAGGAAGGATAAATCAAGGTAAAGGCTTGGGAGCACAGACCTCTGCAAATTTGTCAGCCAACAAGAAACGCATGACAGATGAAGAAATGAACCATGTCTTAATCATTGTGCCTCATAGACAGTTAAACAGCATGTTGTACCTCCATTGTAGGGAGTGTAACTGAAGCATGCACAGTCCAAGTCAAAGGCCACACATTGATTTTCATGACAATGTAATGGCTGTGCACGCTGGTTTAGACTTACTTGCTTACATTGCAACATTACTTTGACTTGGCCTGATGCCTTTCATATCCAGGATATGACTGCAGTTATTTGTTTTACAGCAGGACTATGAAAAATACTCTCCTTACCCATGTTTTTAGAATTGTTTATCCTCTAAAAACTACTAAAAAGATGTGTTCTTTGTTTACATAAGGTGGCTGGACCAGACGAGAGGTCTCCTTGCCCAGAGTGTGTGGGTGTTTCCGAGCACTGTCTCCTCCAAGTCCTGACAATCATCCGCAGGCAACCGATGTACTCCTTTTTGTCCATGGAGACTGTCAACTTCAAAAGTGTCATGCTGTGCTTCTCTTTCTTGCTCTCTGTCCTATTCTTCTCCTTCTTTTGATCTGTCTTTCTACCCCCTCTTTGCATCATGTAGTACTGTACCTGCTCAGCTGCTGTCATCATCAACAAGGAAGTCTCTTCTGTTCCTCCATTAATTGATTCATCCAACCACACATTATTTCTGTATTTGTTGTATGATGAATTCTAAAGTCAGCAATTTTTGGGCAAAGTTTAACATGCTCCAAAGTCAGCCCATCTATTGAGAGAACTCAGGCAAGAGCCCATTTAGAGTTGTTGTACTAGTCATTTGCTTGGGTCAGAAAATTCCTTTTCCATCTGAACCTGTTTGTGCAGCTTATTTGTTAATGAATCTTGAGTGTCCTTCTCCACTGCCATAAACATAAACATCATAAACTCTGATGCTGCCATACAATTGCCGGAGGCGAGACAGAATGGGAAGAAGGATTCTGAGAATGGATACACAGAGATAAGAAGAGAAGAGAAAGAACGTGATAAGAAGATGTGACTATATGTACGAAGGCCAAGGGAGGAATGAAAAAGAGGCACATATGGAGGCTGTAGGGAGGCCATGAATAATGTGAAATGACAGCACAAAGAGAAGATCTGAAGTATCCCGCTGTCTCAGACCTGCAGGGAACACACTAAAAAAATGCATAGGATTTAAAAATGCAGTTTTATTCAGGCATGCTCTCAGCTGTAATCAAGCACCATGATGCGCCACTGGGTTTTCATGGCATAAGTATGCTTCTTTGAAAACAGTCAGCTATATATGCAAGAAACTTTATATTTCTTGCTAATGTAGCAAGTTTAATGTATGGACATCTAAAGGATAGGTACAGTAGAGAGCAGCGTGGCCTTGCAAGGCTGCAGGGCACAATGGAACTTTGTAGCACTGCCTGCTCTCTTTCTGTCCATGTGTGTGTGTGTGTGTGTGTGTGTGTGTGTGTGTGTGGTCGAGTGCGCGTGTGTGCGTGTACGTGTGTGTGGGTTTGTGTGTTTGTGTGTGTAGTTGTCTGTGTGTGAGTGTGCAAATGCTGGTCAGCATCTGCTGTTATGACTGGTGACAGAAGTCCCTACTACATAATGTGTTATTGACTGTCACTCAGCGGGACCTCCACAACTATCAAAATCAATTAATGTTTCTCTGTGTCGGTTGAATTCAAGGGCAACAGAGATTGGGATGTGTCGTTATTCACTCACAGTGTTTAATATGGCAAGTGATCATGAGAATAAAGAAATTAAATAAAGTCTAGGTCAAGCAAGGATAAATGCAACTGCTGTACGATCAGTTAGGCAAAAGCCAAACCTTCAAAGCAGAAATAAACAGTTTGGAAATACGCGTTTCACGCAAAACACCCCTGTTTTGAGTAAGAACTGACTTGTAGAAAAACTAGGAAATACCTATTTTACATGCAGAGGCAAGGCGATTATTTTTGGGGATATTTAATCAGCAGCGAAGTGTTAGGTTTCTACCTCTCATACTCATTGCTCATTAGCACTGTATCCTCCTCTCCTCTCTCCTCAAGTTAACCGCCAAATACAGCATTCTGTGACTTTGCCAACTAATGAGTTCAAATGTTGTGAAGAAACTGTCCAAGTTCAAAGTTACATTCAAATTGACTGAAATATTCATGTTAATGATTACTCTCTCTATATGCAAAACTATTTTAAAAGTTGGTGTGAGTTGGAATTATAATATCAGACTTTGATGTAATTTCTCGAAAGGCCTACACTGGAGGGAATGTTTGAATGTCATTTTTCTGAGAAGGAGACTAGATAGTGGCTGGATTAGCAAATACATTTTAAGTGTGAAGTTACTTATTCCGTTTAGTCTCTTTAACATGGGTCTTGTGTTGGCTGCACGGTGGTGCAGTGGGTAGCGCTGTTGCCTCACAGCTAGAAGGTTCCTGGTGTGTATGTGTGTGTGTGTGTGTGTGTGTGTGTGTGTGTGTGTGTGTGTGTATTATTGTCTGTCTCTCTGTGTTAGCCCTGTGATAGGTTGGCGACCTGTCCAGGGTGTACCCTGCCTTCCGCCCGAAGCCAGCTGGGATAGGCTCCAGCCCCCCATGACCCTTAACGGGCTAAGCAGTCTTGTGTTAATGAGTATAATATATAAAGTATATTTTTGTTGGGTAAGGTCATAACTATATAAAATAAGAAAAATAACAGTTTAGTTTCAGTTACAGTTTCATTTGGTTTCAGACTTGGCAACTTATTGGGCATAAGAAACAAAATCTCAGTTGCAAAATCTGTAAAGACAGCACAGCATAGACAGGACCAAAAAGTTATCATACTAAGACAGACATAACAAATACTTTGGGATTAAAAATGATGTTCTCATATTGTGCTGTGAGACAAGTCCCTCAAGTCCTTGGTGTAATCATAGACTCAGACCTTAATTTCAGCAGCCACATTAAGACAATTACAAAGTCAGCCTATTATCACCTCAAGAATATATCAAGGATTAAAGGACTTATGTCTCAGCAGGATGCAGAAAAACTCGTCCATGCATTTATCTTTAGCAGACTAGACTACTGTAACGGGGTCTTTACAGGACTCCCTAAAAAGTCCATCAGACGGCTGCAGCTCATACAGAATGCTGCTGCTCGAGTCCTAACAAGGACCAAAAAAGTAGACCACATCACTCCAGTTCTTAGATCCCTACACTGGCTTCCTGTCTGAGAATAGACTTTAAAATCCTGCTGATGGTTTATAAAGCACTGAATGGTTTAGGCCCAAAATACATTGCTGATCTGCTACTACTTTATGAAACACCTCGACCTCTGAGGTCATCAGGTACTGGTCTGCTTTCAGTCCCTAGAGTCAGAACGAAACATGGAGAAGCAGCGTTTAGCCATTATGCACCACATATCTGGAACACACTCCCTGAAAGATGTAGGTCTGCTCCAACTCTCCACTCTTTTAAATCAAAGACTAAGACTTTTTTATTTACCACTGCCTTCCTATCTTAGCTCATTTTAACCCACTTTAAATTAAAAATGTAATGTAATTTTTAATATATTTCTAATTTTCCTTTTCTTTTCTGTTTTATCATATTTGTCATTTTAATTGTGTTCTTTTATGCCCATCTGAATGTATCCAATGCTTTTAATGTTTTAATGTAAAGCACATTGAGTTGCCCTCATGTATGAAATGTGCTATACAAATAAAGCTGCCTTGCCTTGCCTTACCTCAATAGCAAAGTCAGGATGGCTGTGACCACATTTTAAAGTCATCAGGGGTTTCAAGCATTTTCCACAATTTGAATGCCGCAAAATCCCATGTCAACCAGTCACACAAATTCAATGGCAAGCTAAATGGTTAACCAGTGGTTCCTACCCTGAGTCTTTCTCTCATAAAGTGGATGGAATTCTATCTGGGAGAGCATGAATAAGAATTAAGCTAACACAACTTGATAAATAGCACCTAGTATCACATGCAGTTAGAGATAAGTTGCTGCTGATATTAGCACAATTGCAGTCCTGTTGTGCAGGCTTTTTAGTGGCTTCACTTATGTAGCTGTTGTTAAAGAGTAGACGCTTTGTTCATGGCTACCTTGATATCGGTTGCTTGGCAACCGCAGAGTGACACAAAAATCACCTAACCTCCCTCCAATTACTCCTGTTGAGCATCAGTGATTTTGAACCTGTCCACAGCTCCTCTGATGCTCACTCGTGTTTCCAACATTAAGAATTCCACCAACCCCCACTGTTAAATCAACAGAGCTGTTCAGACGGGTTAAGGGCATGTCCAGCTTTGTGCATTCTTACCAAGCTTTGCTTGCATTATTTCCAGCCATTACCTTCTGCATAATTAAAACCTCAGGTGCTTAATACATTTATTTATAACACACTTTACATTCCAAACAAATGTATTACTTAGATCTAAATTCAGTTCATGTAAAGTCCTCATTTTTCAATTAAGCATTAGTATGTATTTGCACAAACCACTAAAATAAATATCCCTGGAAGCAGTTAATTTTCTATGCTGATGATCTGTCAACATCATACTTAAGGGATGTTCAATAGCGTCATTGAAAAATAGAGGCTAACAGTCACAGCAAGTAGTTCAGACAGCTTTGTGTTTGATTTTTTTCAGAGCTGCCACCAAAATTCTCAGAGTTTTTTTTTATTGTATGAATTAAAAGAGTAGTGAAATGAAAATATACCATTCATAATTTACACTGAAACATGGGAATGTAATAAATGAGCACACACTGTGTCGCAATATCAGTGTATTTCTTTAATTACATTTTCCCTAATGAGTTAAACAACTCTGGCAACACTGCCAAAGAGTTGGCTTTCTAAGAGGTATTTAGTTCATCGGCACGCATATTTGTTTCTAGCTTTATATGTTGAGACTATAGCTTTTTAAATAGAGAGAGAAAAGTACACGGCATAATTCATTATGGTACTTGGGAGCTAATTTATTAATTCTGCTTGTTATTATAAGATTGAAGCTCCAGAACACTTGTTTTTTTCCCAAGGAAATTAATTTTCTTCAGGGCTAGTATGCATCATGCAGTGGTTATGTGTGTGTGTATGTGTGTGTGTGTGTGTGTGTGTGTGTGTGTGTGTGTGCGTGTGCGTGCGTGCGTGCGTGTGTGTCTGTAGGTGTCTGTGTGCATGTTTCAATCTCCCTCAATCACAAGAAAAGCATTGGGTTTGAAGAAAAAATTAACCAGAGAGCAGGAATACGTTAGGTACCTGGGCAACTCAGATGTCTTAAATCCTTTGTTTTTTATTATGTTCTCTTTTTCTCACTTGCTGTATAGATCAATCACAGTCAATGAGCAGAGACAGACACTGCCCCATTAGAACACCCCAAGGGTATGAATTGAAATAAATCAACCCAAGATACGTGCTCTCTTTGTCGTGATTTTACCATTGAGTCAAGGTTAAAAGGATAACTAGCTTAATTCCATCCATATTCATCACCAACTGCAAAAAATAACTGATAATATGTGCTATAATCTTTGGGTTTTTTTTATTATCAAAATAGCCCCAAAACTTCTGAGAAGCACAGGGGACGTGGAAATGTCTCATCAGTTCTTATTTAATTAGAAAATGTGCTTTTTATTTACACCTCTCAAATAATTTAATTGTTTTTGGTTCATTAACCTATATGAATATATGCTGAAGTTATCCTCAGCTTCCTGTAAAAGTGCAAAATTCAGATTTGCAAGTGTCTGCAGGTTAATTGGTTGTGGACATCTGCTGAGAAGCAATTTGTGTTCAACTGTTGGAAGAAACGCGCTTCAGTCAAGGTCCCCCCAGTATTCAATTAAACCTTTTTCTTTGGTGGTTTCAGTTGCACAACGTGTAACCAGATCCAATTCAACCTGGATCACATTCACCAGGCTAAGTGATTTTTTTATGGTGCAGTGTAGGTCAAATTCACCAGGGGGAGCAAATTTGATCTACGCTGCTGAGAGGTGCAAGAGAAAGGTGCTGCTAGGGGAAATGTGTTTTGTCTGGAGACTCCTGGTAATGATGCTGTCTGTTTTTTCCTATCACTCTTTTATATTGAATCTGGCTTGTTTTTCTTTTCAGCCTCTAGGTGAGTATTGGTTTTAGTGTTAGTATCAACATTAGCATTAGCATTGGCATTGGTATTAGGATTTATATTAATATTGGTATGGGTGACAGCACAGCTTTTTTTTATTTTCAGCCTCTAGGTGAGTATTGGTTTTAGTGTTAGTTTCAGCATTAGCATTAGCATTAGCATTGGTATTAGGATTTATTTTAATATTGGTACCAGTGACAGCATTAGTATTAGAATTAGTCAATGCTATAAGTGTTAAAAATATATTGCGGCACCCCCCTTATTCACTTGTTGTTTGTATCGTGCAGCTATTGTCAGTAAATCATTGGTATTTTGTTCTCTAATTATAGTTTTTTTTGACTGTATAAACACAAAAATCAAAAGTATTACAAAATGATCAAAACCTTACACTCAAGGAGCAAAACATGGGCCCAGATTTGCACCAGATAAGCACAATGTCAGCCTCACACTTTTTGCTAAACAATACACACAGTGATTTGCAAAATACTAAACACTAAAGCACTGACTGTCAAATTACCACACTTATGAGCCAATTGGTTGAACACAGCCATCAGGTGTGCAAACACATGATTGCTTTATTGTACCACACCTATCAGTTTTACAGTTTTTTACTACTGAATAAACACTAAAATCAAAAGTGTTACACAATTATCCAAACCTTACACTCAAGGAGCAAAAAATCGGCCCAGATCTGCAGTACTATAAGAACATGTCAGCCTCACACTTTTGGCAAAACATTACACACATATCCCTTTTCGACTAACACGAACCGGGTTGTATTTCCAGGCTGGTGTTCGCGCTGGTTCAGAGCTGGTTGAACTCGAGGACCAACACAGCACCCGTTTGTTTTTGCACCCGCTCGAGCCCATGGAAGAGGCACGTCATGACGTCAGATTTACGTGACCGCTTTTCCCAGCAGCACTAGTGCGAACTTTCACTCACAACAACAACGATGGCGAACAACGGCAGCTTGTCTCCTCGGCCCACCACTGCTTTGCCTTGGAATTCATTAGTCTCTTTTATTTTTTCGCTGCAGGACAATGGCGGAAACGCGTTTGGTTTGTGTTTTTGATCACGGCAACTCCGTGCCCCGCCCCTTGTCCCTGATGTTCGCGGGGTTCGCGCGGTTCTAGACCAGCAAAGAGTTGGAGCCGCTCTGGAACCGGTTTTCCCGGCTGGGAGCTGGTTCACTCGCAGTCGAAACACGAAAAACTGGTTCTCAATTGAGCGCCGGCTCTGAACTGGCCCTGAAACTGCTCGGTCGAAAAGGGGTACAGTGATTTGCAAAAAACTAAACACACTTGTATACATTAGACACAGAAGTAGATCATGATGTCACTTCCTTGCAATTCCAAAGCACTGACTGTGAAATGACCACACCTATGAGCCAATTGGTTAAACACAGCCATCAGGTACAAAACACATGATTGCTTAATTGTAGACACACCAATCAGGTTTAAGCACTATAACAATGCAGCAGGTGAGTTCACCTGCAACTGGATAGAGTATTTCATGTTTGTCTAATATTTGCTGAGTACTCTTATCACTGAGAAGAAGAATTGCTGAAAGTGTTTTAGGTTAGCAGCAGCAGTGTGTAACTGGTTCAAACAGAATTGAGTTATATGAAAAGTGTGTTTCATATGGTAACAAAATATGTTTTTTATAAATTAGTGTATAGTTTATACAAGAGTGTTTCATTTTGCAAAAGGATCTGAGGTGTTCTGCTACGTGTGTGTGGTTGTATGAATTGTGTGTAGTGTTTTGACAAAAGGGCCCTGTTTTCAAAATCGTGTTTAAGCAATCGGAAAAAAAATGAATTAAGGAAACCAGAAGACAATGCTGATTTTCACAACATACAATAATTGAAAGAACTACTTCAGTGAGTCACAAGAACAAATAACTTCTGTGTCTGCATCACCATGCGCCTGACCAGTTTTTCTCCAGGCTATATAAACTATATTCAGTAGCCTTGGTGTGAGGTGCAAAGAAGTTTTGTTCCTTCACTGGAGGCTCTCACAGATTTTCCTTGATTATATAACAGTGCAGAGACTTGCAAGTTTGCATTTATTTGACATTATGTTATAGTGAAAAACGACAATTGCGTGTCAATAGATGCAAGTGTTTATTAATACTGTGTGGTCATTTCATAGCTCCTCCACTGATAAGAAGCCAGAAAGAAAAATGGACACTGGAAATCCAGATCAGGCCATGTTTTAAGTTTAAGAACATATATGAGAGCCCATCAGCTGACATCAAAACAAAGCTAATATTAACATTGAGGCACTCCCTGAACATATAGTCACATATTCTATAGGAAAGGAGAAAAGTTTGCACAAGCAAAAAAATATTTTTATAGACAACTAATTGGAAGAGCTTATGTTAATGTTAGTTTCTATTGGTACATCAAGTTACATTTGCTATCCAAAATATTTCCACTGAGTTATTTCCAGGAGGGCAGTGAGTGTCTTCTTTGTCCTCTTTATTTCAGCTGCTTGCCATTGTCTACTGTCTACATCATTTGAAAGGTTAGGATGATTTGCAGGTGCACCTGTGCGGTAACTGTGAAACAGGGGGATGCTATGATTTTCAAAAGCATACCTTCAAGAAGACAATGTAGATCAATGTTTGGACTTTGCATTGATTTGTTCTACCGACTGATAGTTTGATCCAGACTGATGGATTGTTGCACCCGTACTAGTTTGTATGCTTTGTATAGGCAATATCATCAAAATCAAAAAACAAACAGTATTAGAAAACTGAAGCATCCTCTTGAGAACATATATCCTGGATGACCTGCTATTTCCAGCTGCTAAAATCAAACCAATCTGAAGCTATTGTTATGTGCCCCTTTTCGTCTTTGTCAGAGCGATTGATTTATTGCTGTTGGTATGTAAAGAGAGATTTCACAAATATAAGGAAATGCCACTAAATTAAAATTCCTATTTTCGTAGTCATCCATGCATTGAAGCGAGTACATTTTACAAAATGTTCATTTTTAGTTAAGTAGAAAGTTATTTCATGATTATATACCAGTAAGTTTATCTCCAGATTTTAAAATGTAAAATGGATGTTTTGTAGTCTAGCCAATTCCTAGACCTCTGACTCCAACATATTCTTTGCTGTACCATGCAGCCTTAAGAGATATACATTTTTTGCATTATTTCAACATATAACTAGTTGGTTCAACAACCCTGTTGCTGGACCTTCCACAGAGTAGAGGCAGACAAGGTTAGTTTCTACTGCTGCAGCAGTAGACTACAGCGGACACCATGTGGAGGCAATACTCCAGTAACTGGTTATGCTCTGGTTTTACTATTAAACCAATGTGTGTTCATTGGTTGCTTCTCCAAATAATAAGTGAAATCCCAGCTCACATGTTTGTATTCATCGCTGCACGATTAAGCTTGGCTTAATCAAAGTACAGATGCAGAGCTGTAAATTATATTAATAATGCCAAGGCACACAGGAAATAATCTGGCACTTACAGAGTTTAAAAGTGTCAATACAATGTCAAACGTCCATGTGTAGCCTTAGTTAATTGATCCCAGGGGATTTTGTGGAAAGGAGTCTTGACTGGAGCGTGCAGACTTGAGATTTATTCTTGAAATAAGGTTGGAGAACTTCACATGAGAGTGCAGCAGTGATGAGCAGCTGTTATTTCTCACAGCCCATCTATACTTGTGTGAAGAGAGAGAAAGTGTGTGTGTGTGTGTGTGTGTGTGTGTGTGTGTGTGTGTGTGTGTGTGTGTGTGTGTGTGTGTGTGTGTGTGTGTGTGTGTGAATGTGCATTTATAACCATGGGGATAAATTCACATTTATCAAACAATGTGGGGCTCTTGCTAACTAAGTGTCAAGAAAGATATCAGCAGACTGCACAAAATAAGAGTAATAATAAACCACCAAGCTTGTCAGAGGTCTGACAGTGTTTTAAAACTACCGGACCCCCCCACCCCCACTTAACAAATGTCCCTTTCTTCCACTTTTTGAATCGGGTTTAGTTATGTCTCTTTGTCAGTTTTTTTCTTTCTGGAAACAATATTGCGGCAAATTATTTGATTAATTTGCTAAAAACCCTGCATCTCTTTGGCACAGTTACCTCTGAGTTCACCAAGCCTGCAATATGATGTTCTGCTTTGTTTCACTTAGTGTAGAGGGCCTCAGGTGTGTCTAAACACACACAGCAGTGATTTAGCACTCCTCTGGCAGCCAGGTGTTCATTTCACTAACAATAGAGCTACAACGTCATTGTGCTACAGGCCAGCTCCATCCTCTCATCACGGACTGCAAAGCGGGGCCCAGTCACTGCCTCGCTCCACAGTCTGACTTGTAAATGCTCTTTTTATTTAAGGCTTTATCCTTTGTCTTGCTAATCAAAGATGGCTCGTTTGAAATGCAGATGGATGAAATAGGGGATGGGGATGATTGATAGAAAGAATGGGTGGGAGAGTGGCAAGGTTAAGGTATACAGTGAAAAGTTGCTGTTTAATTCATGGATTCAGTTTTGATCATGAAGTTTTAACAGCCTGTGGATATAGTATATTTTCTTTTCAGTATTGAACAAACCAAATTATGCGATAAGTAACAACAAAGACAAGAGAAAAGGCTTTGGTGTGTTTATTCATTCAGGAAAACATCATAAAGCATAAAGCCAACATCCCATATCAACTGTAACATTGGACTAAATCTTTTGAAAATATAAACATGTCCCGGGCTTCCCAGTGGACACACATTTTTGATACATACATTTATGAAACACATATGGTTCTTTTACTGATTCTATATTACTATTCAAGTTCACTGGATCTGTTGCTTCATCTGACGAGAATCAAATAAGAGCTTTGTCACTATGGGAAAAAAGGAGATAAGAAAATGCAAATTTTTCAGAATATTGCTCCACAAATATCAAACATCTGCTTGGAATGACAAGAAGACTAACGTGAGATATATGCTTGGTAAATATCTACTACAGGTGACAGTGGATGAAACTCCCAGCGGGCCATTTCTGTTAAGAATGAACTTTGATGAATACACGACTGCCAATGAATATTCTAGACAAGATACAACACCTCATTCTGTATTCAGGTACAGCTTTCTCTTTGTCAAACACCACCACCTCTTCTTTGTCCTTAGTGCCAATGACACCACAGGGGGACAGTAACAACTCCATAACAGGAAGGTTGATATAATTATACACACACACACACAAACACACACACACACACACACACACGCACGCACGCACGCACGCACGCACGCACGCACGCACACGCACACACACACACACACACACACACACACACACACACCCACACACACACACACACACACACACACACACAGGCATAATTCCCAGAGACTGTGTGCATTGTTTAAAGTATGATTATGTTAAATTTGAGTGGAAGGTTCTCCAGAGGTGCATTAAGCAGGTGCAATTTAATGTGTGACAAAAATGCTGAACACAGTCATGATGTGCTTGTGCCAGCAGGTTCTGATCTTTGACTTTGGAGATTGTATGAATCACAGGGCAAGGGTAAATAAATCAAGACACTATAATGTAGTTATCTAAGTTATAAGGATAAAACACAGGCTTTAATGTAATCTAAATCTGCTATCAGAGCATCCTATTATTCAAAGAAAATAGTGCAGTCACATTACATTTATATGTAGAGAGCTGGCTTGTGAATAAACTGGATACATCGACTAGAAAACATGGAAAAAGGCAGTAAAGCTTCATCCTAGCATTGCCATGCAGTCTGTTTTTGTTTTTTGCAATACAATCTGAGTCACATGTTTAGTCTTTATTGTCAATATGTTTATTATCATGTGAAATTTTTGCTTCTACAGTTAAATTAGAAATAAAAAGTCAATTCAATTCAATTCAATTCAATTCAATTCAATTCAATTCAATTCAATTCAATTCAATTCAATTCAAATTTGCTTTTTTGGCATGAACAAAGATATCATACACACACATTACATATATCTCACGCTGTTTAATCAGGATTAAAGCTGAAGCTAGCTTACTGTCAGCATAGCTCATGAGAAACTGCTTGCCAGCCTGGCTCTGTCAGCTATTCTGTCACCAGAACTTGTATTTGTTGACATTTTAAAACTGTTGTTTCTTGTTTGTGTTACTTCTGAAGAGACATGCTTGCTGTATTCCTCCATTTATAGTCCTAATGTTAAGACACGCTTACTGAATGCTAGCTAACAGAAAGACTCCTAAACTAGTGTTTACTCCATGGAGGAGGATAAGGACCACTGGGATTTTTTAAGGCAACCTTCTTGTCTTGGAATACTTTTTTTAATTTCAGAATTCTGACCTTAATGCTCTCCATAGTCCCCAGCTTAATCAACAGCAGATGTAATTCCCCAAAACAGACACTGTTCCTTCAGATGTCATGATGCACATTGCATTGCATTTGATGAGAAATTCCCAGTCCTGTTCAGAAAATAAATTACAGATATTGAAGTTTAATGTGGCATATCCTCAGAAAAATGTATTCCAATTTAAAGCATGGCAACATTTTGTTATGATCTGTTAATTTCGACGAATTGGCTTTCAAATTAGCCACATTGTCTTCCCCATTAGCCTACATAATTTGTTAATAAGAATGAAAGTTTAATTACAGAGTTGCTCAATGATCATCAGCCCGGCATAGGAGAAGAAAACAGTCTAGTTCAAACTCTAGCTTTGGTCTAATTCCAGCTTGTGTCCACACACATAGAGATGTGCGTGAGAGAGTCTGAACTCGGCTGGACGTGCCATTGTAAAGTGAAAACTTGCGCATTACAAATAACTGGCTGAGGGCTTTGTGCGTGTGCATGTGTGTCTGTGTGTGCGTGTGTGTGTGTGTGTCTGTGCCTGTGCTAGTGTGTATCTGTGCTAGTGCGTGCGTGCGTGTGTGTGTGTGTGTGGCAGAGTCAATGTCAGTGTAGAATTAAATATATTAAAAATATATGAGCATGCTGCTCATAATTTCTGGATATCACATAAAATTACCCATAAGAAGTGACTGAATTTCTTCATTTGAAATGTGTTCATTCATCCTCAGCCGCTTAAAAAATGGAAATGGGAAGGCAGGAGTATGACTATGGATACACCCTCTTAGCTCCAGCTTGGCCAAACACAATGCTTTGAAAATCCCCTTAGAGACTGTTACCACACAGAGGATGGACCCCTCAGCAGGAGTGGAGAGGAGAGGAGAGGAGAGGAGTGGAGAGGAGAGGAGATGAGAGGAGAGGAGAGGAGAGGAGAGGAGAGGAGAGGAGAGGAGAGGAGAGGAGAGGAGAGGAGAGGAGAGGAGAGGAGAGGAGAGGAGAGGAGAGGAGAGGAGAGGGTCACTGTGGAAAAAAACAGGCTTCATTGTTAACAGGTTACACGCTATTCAAGTTAGAAAGTGGAAAAGACAGCATAATAGTCACTCACTTTGTATTTCATCTTATTGTCCCCATCTATCATAACTCTTAAATGCTCAAACGAATGAACTCAGCTCCAGCAAGGTGACTATTGACCAACAGTGATCAATTACATGTGTTTCCAGGCGTATGTAGTGTCTTGCATCATACACCATTATCAAAACACTTGGGCCACAGCCAAATGTTTCTCATAAATGCAGTCTTAAAAACAGGTAGGATCAATAAATCAATATCATGAATATTTGAGTTAAAGGTTTGCTGGATGCTTTGCTACCATCAGTAACCTGCAAATAAAAAGTGCTCTCCTTGTTAAGAAAAAATAAATAAGGCCTTGACTGATAGACAGGGACAGACTTTGATATTCATAAGTTGTCTTTGATGTTATGTCACAAATGACAGAATATGCTTTACACTAGGGGGAGACAAAGACCCTGCATAGATGGACAAGCATTATGTGATGCAGGTTGCATTGCTTATGATTTAAGGTCATACTTTTATAAACTTGAATCAGGGAAAAGCTGCAACTCTTGGTCAATCTTGGGCAAAAAACAAGACATATGGCTACATGCCAATAAATATATTGATGTTTTTTTTAAGGTCTGCTTTTTCAGTTGGATATTGATCTATTTAATCCCCCTTTTTCTTGGTGACACTCAGTGCAATTAGGTGCTTCCATTTACAAGCAAAGGAAAATAAGTCTAATTTAGCAAACAAAGAAAATTAAGTCCCATTTAGCAGCATGGTTTGCTCTTAATGTAATGTGATGTGACTTAAAATGCTCACTGCAGCGCAGAGGCAGGTGGTGCCTGGTGGTTTAATTGAAACATATATTTGTAGAATGTGGGCCATATTACTGGGTTGTATCCTCAGGGAGGCATGTTGTAACAATAGGGATGGAAGAAGGAGAGGAAGAGACAGAAAGAGAAAGGGGGAGGGTGACTTAAATGCATTTTCGCAAAGGATCTCAAAGCTATAATGCTGCATTGTTGGGGAGTTTATGGGATGTGTCACTCAATCAATAACCAATTTATTTGAACTTGATGGAAGGATAAGGGTACACTTGTTAAATCACACTGTATACCTACATACATCACTTTGGTATAGGTTTGTGGATGAATTTCTTCTTTTCCAGGAAAACCCAACATTGTCCATGATGCAAAGCATGCTGGGTGCCTTGTGGCATCCTCTAAAATGCACTGTTTTTTCTCCATAATTGAGCATAAATGAATGGGTCTCAACTCTTGCAGGGTAATATCTTTGCCCGCAATCAGCCTGGCTACAGGCATGGCCTGGTTGCTATAACAACAGCTGCTGCTATATCCGTCACTGCTGTGGGTCACGGGTAGCTAAAAGAGCAATGAAAATCACGTCTTGTTCTTACAGGCAGTCTTTTTCTTCCTGTCTCTCCTCGAGTAGCTTCACCTTTAGCTGGCTTTCTTTGTCTTCCTCAACCTCTCTGGTCTTGCTTATCTGGACCAGCTCTACTCACACTGAATAAAGCTCTCTCTATCACATATATACAGAGCTCTGTGAGACTAATAAGTTGAATACAGACAGTTTTCTTCATGTAGTAAAAGACAAACATTTTTTTCCTCAGAAGCCTCTTTTCAGGAGTGTTAATAAAAGTAGAAAATGTTGAGATGCTCATTTTTCTTCCTTTCAACACCACCACAGTCATAGATAAAAAGCTGCAGAGAGTCGGTATAGCGTTTTCCTCTCAGCATCCTACAAAGAGTCAAAAGTGGACTCCTCCCTTGTGCAATTTAATCTCCAAAGTACAAACTGTCCAGCAAACAAAGGAGCACCAACTCGAGCTGTGAAATGCATTGTGTTTAATAGTTCAAAAGCAGCACACTCACACAGGAGCAATATCTAAAGGGGCAAAGAACAGCATGGTATGATTGAATCACTAAATATAAACATTTCTACAGTAGTGTATTGTAGAGTTAGGCACACATTTAGTTTTAATAGCAATGCTACTGTAAAACACCAGCAACAGTCACAACTTGGGAATAAAATTGAGAGTAACAATATGAATTGAGAGACTTGACCAGTACTCTGTTGACAGAGCTGAACACAGATTGAACACTTAAAGAAGTAGGAGATTATAGGAACGATCTCAAGCAGAGTCAACAGCAACTGGAGTGAAATGACTTGGTAGAGTTCCATCTAATTTTTCATTTACATAGTGGTTCACGTGCTGCACACAGAAAAACAGAGAACTGCACAAGGTATAAAAGCTCTAAAATTGTCTTCCATAAAAATGCATCAAAAAGATATTGCCAGATACAAATAAAATTGTGACACAAATTGTCAGCGTGGCCTATAAAATTTTAATTCAACAAAATAAACTAAGCAATACTACAGAGTCAGTATAGAAGCTGTATGTAACAGCAGTAGGATAGTGTCTTTCTAAAATTTTGTTTGTTTATATGTAAAAAAAAAAATAATCACAGAGGCACCAATAACTACTTTTTTTTCAGCAATTCTAAACACTGGCAGGTCCATATGAAGCAAAGCTGGTATTTATCTGATAATAAGTGCAAACAGTGACATTTTGTCAATTAACCTGCTGTAGTTGTGAAAGCACTTGATTGCGGATGCCTGGCACAAAGGTAGAACAAAAATAATGAGAGGAAAAGAAGGAGAAAAAATTGAGCGCTTTGACACTTTTGACTGGCTCTTCACAAGACTCGGTCGATACACAGGGGAGGTTGGTCGGCAGGATTCCCATGTCAGACTAGGAGAAATGATTCCTTCAGTGAGGCAAGAGAAGATCCAACTTGATTGATTAATACCTGAGAAGAGCAGAGATCATTCTCATCAACATTGAATGATTTATATGCTAAGGATTATGAGTACAATATTAAACAATGAACATTCATCATGATTAAATAAACAAGTGTGTCCTTCTGGATTATTAGATCCGAGGACACCTTCATATACATGCAAATGCCATACATTTTAATTTGTTATGATCTACTTTCACAGCTGTTGAACTGCATGGAACTGAATCTTTAATGCTGGTATTGAACAGCTGAAATGTCACACTTCACAACTTTAAACTGTAGTCACATATGGTAAATATAAAGCCAACATCAACACAACTGAATGTAACCCTTTACACACATCAAAACTATCTCAACAGTCTTCATGTATCATATTTGATAGTCGTTGTAAACTAAATAAAGAATGATTATTGCATTAGATGAGTATCCTTGGAAATGACCGGAATGAAAGTCTCTCTTAATGGGAATGAAAATCAAGCATCAGAACTCTGCTACAGACATGACATGAATGTACAAACAAGTGGGATGATTTGTCAATGATCTGTGTCGGATGAGTTACATGTAAAATACCGTGTCTGACAACCACTTTCATTTGGTAACAGGAGCGATTTGATGTGCTTTCTGCTCAGAGGGAATGGCTAGGTAGTTTGTCCTGCAGATTGGTAAAAAGCAGAGGAGTGTCTAAGAGCTTTATCCCGAACCATATAACACCATAACACTGCTGGTTAAAGCTAGAACAGCACTCCCTGCAGTGAATTCATCTTCTTCATTTTGGGACTGGTAGACTTTTTGCATTAATATCTGCTCCTAATTTATGATGCCACTATTAGAAGGAATGTTTTTTCAAATATAAAAAACACCATTATTATAGTTGCATATACTATACAAGCTGCACAACAGGAAGACATTAGCTGATATCACTCTCACGTCAGTTGTTAAAAACAACAAAACCCTCATTAAATATACATCAAATGTTTTAAAGAGCTGCAGAAACACTTTGTAAACACTTCCAAACTCATTAGAGGGAGAAGATTTCTATGACTGTCAGCACATTTAAAACAAAGCCTCATCTTGTATCCTTGACATTATCATATCGGATGCTGCACTTTATCTTTTCCCTCAGTAAAATGACTTATAGGATTAGAGCCTCTAATGCATCAAATACGACCTCAACATGATGTAGAAGTGGTACATTTGCATCAAGTCTGGGACGTTAAAAAGGCAGCCACAAAACCGAATCTCTTAATGTGTGCACTGATGTGTTTCCATACAGGTCAGTAATGCCTGTGGCCATAACCCATTAACTCTCTCAACAACAGAGAGCAATGATGTTTACAGAGTTATGCACATTTGATTACTTGTGGCTTAACTTGCAGTCCTGATCCGAGCATGGATCATTGAACTTTACCTTAATGCCAAGGGCAAAGTGGGTTATAATTTCTTATTAAAAATCAGTCAGCTGCTTCCTTCACCCCTTAATGTACCACTTAATGTTGAATTAAACAGTCCTAGTTGCCATGATCATTATTGAATGATGGTCCAAATGAAACTAAATTCATATACTGTACATGGATCCTATGTTGCACTTTGTATTCAAATGTTTGCTCACAAAACTGTAGTTATACATAATTGGGAATATGCAAACAGCATAATCCATGAAACATACTGTGGCTCATAGGGGCTAAACCCAACAGAAATATTAACCCAACAGATTTTTCTGTTATTTTATTTAAACATTATGCAGATAAAAAGGCAAAATAAAGTGAAAACTAACAGAATGTTTATCTCAAACTTAAAGGATGTTGATTATTTCTGGCTGAACAACAATCAGTTACTTGTAAATGCTCAGTCAGATTTGACTTAAACAAATATAACAGATGGGCCTGGCATATTTTAAACATTTTTAAAACTAGCAAAGTGAGTAGCTTACCATAAAATGGTTTACCCTTTATTTTCTATTTATTCACTTATCTTTATAAGAGTTTGGGCTTATCTTGTATTGTGTAGTTACTTCTCCTGTTTTATTATCTTCACTTTCAAGTCCTGTTGTATGTTGTGTTGCAGTATTACCAGAGGTATTAGTAGGTCTTTTATTGCAATCCATTGCCAATATATTTTGAAAACATTGTGCAGTACTTGATGTTTTTACATCACTGCAGGAATCAAATTAAGAATCAGGATGAATCTTCTTCAGCACCATAATAACTGCTATAGCCCATGAGCTCTGAGTATGTGATTGTCTGGAACATAAATTGCCTGCTCAAAAGTTGTCAACCTGGATCGACTGCCCCCATCAACACCACGACCACAATCCTGAGGGAGCTGACTGCACAGGGCATTCAGGGCTTTGTCAGTAGTGACCATGTGAAGAAAAAAAGGTGGTTTCTGATGGAGTTGCAGATCCAGCCGGGATGTAAAAAGGTTGTCAAGGGGAAAAAAGAGTGGTCAGCAGAACTGGCAATTATTCAGAGCTGTCAGGCAGTTTAAGTGAAAAGACAGATCTGTTGCAAGAGTGTTACAGTTTGATGCAGCTTAGACTCAATTACCCCTCTGTCCATCTCTCTTTGTTTACCTGTCCAACTCTATCCCTGCTTCTGTGCTGCTCTCTCTGCCTCTTGATTCCTCCTAAATTGCCCTGTCTGATGTTTCCTAGGTTTCAAATTGAGACCATTAAACGGTCAGAAACTCAAGTACACACAAGTAAAAGTGTAACTTTTTTGACGCACACACTGTTGAATCCAGTGTGCATGTTTTTTTCATTTGTACCCTTATTCACACTTATCTGTGTTGTGCATCTGTAAGTTTGTTTGTATGAGACTCACGCTGTGTCTTGCACCTGCTCATCAGACTTGGAGATCTTCCGGTAGCAGTAGACCATTTCCACCACCAGCCATAAGGTCAAGAACACCAGCAGCACATACATCATGATCTCAGAGTAGAGCGCTGTGGTGTCTCGACTTGCTGTGGAGCAAAAACAACAGGAAGGAACATGTATTATTCAATATGTGTCCTTCCTCTGGATGTTTTTTTCTTGTGTGTTGAAAAAAGCAGGGGGGATTTATAAATTCACAGATTGAAAAAAAGTATGCTTAGCTTGGTTCATGAGCAACACTGATGACCTGCAATCAACCATCAGACATAAAAGAAAGACCCGTATTTGTATGGTATACTAACATAGTTCTAATGGTTAATGTGGTACTATGAAGCTGAACTTTATGCAAACATAGTCTTGTTTTCTGGTGTAATTCCAGTTGGAACACTAACTTTAAAATCATGCACAAACTACAGAGAATACTGAAAATTATGACCTTAACTTTAATACAATGATAATAGAGCCCTGAGAGTTAAAGGTGCCCTGTGGAGTTTACTTTAAGTGTTTTTTAAACAGAATGCCCTGTATGTATCTTCAAGGTAAAAAATTACATGTTGAATTGACTTCTTGCCCCATAACATTTTTCCAGTGTATTATATGTTGCAGTGTTGACATCCTTAACTAATAAGAAATAGTCGTCTTTACTGCTGTAGCTGCATAGCAACACATGATGGTGCAGGTACAACTGAGTTCATTCATGTGATATCAAGTTACAAATAATGGGAACTTGTTCAACTAGTGGTCAAAATCTCCACAGAACACATTTAAATATTAAATATGACAGATATGTAAAGTTACAATGGTTCCCAGTGCATGACACATTTCTGTTTAAACTGCATTTTAGCCTGGTATTTTAGGTCATATTGGAATTTTGAGTGTACCAATGCCTAAGACAAATATCCTGTGGACATTGAAACAGTTGAGTGTAGGTGGCAAGGGCAAACATTTTGACTCCTTGTATACAGTGTTCCAAATTATTCTGCAAGTTGCATTTTGTGAATATTTTAAAAACTAGGTTAAAAGTCGTTTTCAAATTTGTTAGGAGGTCCGATAGTGAATATGTTTCTTCAACTGTGTGGTTAAAATGATTATTTTCGGCTGTATTTTTAAATAAATGTGGAATCTGCAGACATGAGTGTGCCAAATTATTATGCAAGTTGGTGATAAGAGCATATAACTTGTGAAAATTAAAAACTAGGCACCATTTTAAATGTTCTATTGATTGAAAATAATAATATTTACTACTACTGTATTCAAACTTCAACAAAAACAACAGTTTTCTTTAGATTTGTATACAAAATAAAACTGTTAATGCCTTTGAAAAAGTGTTTCTCAAATGTCCAATATAACCTCCTTTTCTTTCAGTGAGGGTCAGAGGTCACTGATAAACAGATTTAGTGAGGTTTCTGATGACTTCTCTGCTGACACTGTGAGCTGTATTTCTTGTCATTACTGTAAATTATCGTCTTTATTATTGACCACAAGTTCTCAGTCAGATTGAGAGAGACAGTCACATGAGCAGCATATATATAATTTAAAATTGTTTGTATTGTATTTTTTTTTGTACGTTTTTTTATTTAAAACATTTTAATTTAATATTTTAAATGAATTATTAAAGGTGACATATAACGCTTTTTTCATAAAATATATTGGTCTAAGAGGTCCCCAAAACATGTCTTTAAAGTCTATGCTCAAAAAAACACTTTGAAATCAGATTTTGGCATGCCTGAAAAATCCTCTTCTTCAGCCCTGCTCAGAACAGTCGGTTTTCTCTCTGACCACGCCCCCTCAGGAAGTGGATGTGGCCTCAGCTCTCCAGCACGTTGATCTAATGTTTACATGTTGGCTGAATATACACGGCTGCTCACAGACCCCCGTTACTTCAACCCTCCGAATTTGATCCAGAATCTGATCCTGACGGAGAGGCGCCTGTAGCAGGACCTTTCTTGTTGTTCTATTTGTCAGTATGTCGACGTGTGTCTTGGTACACAGCTACAGCTACAGCTACAAACATGTAGCTATGTGGCTATGCTAACTAGCGCTAGCACTTTTGAAAAATAAAACTCATCCACTATATCTTCAAATCTGCAGACGCAGGGAGTAAAACCGACCTTTGTGTTTATTAAGACAGCCTACAACTAGCATGCCTCCCTCCTAAGCCCCTTGTTAGCACACATGTGTGCAGGGAATGAAAAACGGAGGAGGAGTTGAGTTGTATTTTATACAGTCTATGGGCTGAACAAGCTCCGAGCTCTGACTCCGTGACAGACCGGATATTGTTGTTACGTAACAAAAACACGGAAGTCTGAAACGGCTCGTTTCAGCACACATTTACAGAAAGGTGGAGAAATCAGAACAGGGGCAGAATGGATTTTTTTCATTTTCGGGGGGTTTGTAGACATGCCAGGGAAACATATTTCAGGTAGAGAACCATTAAAAAGTCGATTTTGCATGATATGTCACCTTTAAATATATATAAAATGTATGAATCTAAACGTCAAATATTGAAATATCTGGAGATTGATATACCTTTCTTAAATCAGGGCCTCCGAGTTAATACATAATAAGTTTAAAATGGTAATATTGCCAGGTGTAATATCCAAATTGTGGAATCTTACTATTCATATGATAATTTTAAAATGTAGGTAAACATTTCTTGTTGCCCAGATGCAAATCAATTTCCCTGTCCTGAGATTTTAAATTCAGACTGGTTAATGGACAGAAACTCAGGTACACACAAGTTAAAGTCACCATAGCTGGATTGCATTTTTTTGTGTTGAAAGAGGACTTTGTATTTCCTCCATCACTTGCAGCTATAGGCATTAGAGACACATTTTAGGGAGCAGTTTGAATAGTGAGACTAGTAACAGCAAGTCAAAACTGTTTCAATGTACAAAAGGGAAAGAGACAGATTTTAAAAATTTTAACCAGCCCTCCAACCCTTTAATGTCAAAGATTTCAGGATCATTATGAGCCACTGTGAACCACTGTGACAGTGAACATGTACCAAATTCCAGAAAGCCTGCTGAGTGGATGGATGAAAGCTTTCACTGATATGACTCTGTAGCCTCTGCAAATAGAGGCTATTAGTGTAAGATAATCCCTCAGATGGGAAAGCACAGATATGTTGACGGTAAACTAATCCATGCTACTACTATGGACAGCATTACTGTAACATGATTCCTCAACTGTGATGTACAGTACTCTGACTCACTGATGGCTTTCTGGAATTTGATACTACATGCATGAAACTTAGAGAGATTTTTTTATGTATATAAAATGAGTAGTATATTTTGAAAAGTTGCACTTCGGAGGATAGTCAAATGTAGTTTTCGCTCTTCTTTTACCAGATGTGAACCAAACCCCTCATTTAACAACAGCCTATCTTTATGAGCCTCTGATAGTGAACCATATACCACGTGCATACGAGATAAAATTCATGTAAAGTTGAAAAATGGGGATAAGTAGTTATTCCAAATATACGTTTTGTATATTCAACCTAGATGAAAAATGACACGTTCAGCAAGCCAAGCATTCGGGAAGCAGAATACATTACCCCTTATAATAGACAGAAAAGAAGTTGGACTGAATAAACCCCTTCACTGACAACAGAAGAAAGCTTCAATGAAAAATAAAGAAGACAAAACAAAAATAATTATTCCTCTTCAGTACAGTCATAACAGAGGGGAGCGAGAGAGGGAGAGTGGTGTCGTGAGTGACAGCCTGCCCTCCCCCTGATGCATCACTTAGTTGAAAACAAATGTAGAATTAAAAAGCCACTTAAAGCACTCATATAACCACTTTATGAAACAATGAAGGAAGAGCATGTAAGGCACTATAAGAGCACTTAGAACACAGATGTCAAAACAGCAGAGTTGAGAATTTCTACAAAGGGGGAATGTGAATTAAAAGAGAGCCAAACCTCTACAGCATGTGTTATGTGCAGCTTTTTCACCGCTCCTCATATTTAGCATAACATCCAGGCTATGCTGTGTAAAAAAGTAGCATTGCTGTGATCAGTTATGCTGCTCCAGATTTGCAAAGCAAACCCTTTTCGTTAAACTGACCTGAATTTTGAGCATCTTTGTAAACATACACCAGTTTTGCTGCTACTATAAGCATTCAGGGATTTTTTTTGGATCACAGGCTAACACTGGGGGGACATTAAAATGTATTTAGAATCAGATCTTCTCCTGTTTAGACACTATTCAAACACTCAGGAGAGCTCATATTTTCAGACACACTTAAAGTGTTTCAAAATATTTCCAGTCTTGTTAGTCTTTAAAACGTTCAAATAAATCAAATGTGTGATGAAGTACATTTCATAGAATGGATAACAAACAGCCAAAGGGTCAGATCTGAGTTGTAGATCTCCTCTGACTGATGTCTATTTTGGTAGCGTCACAGAGACATGCTACTGCCTGACAGGAAAACATAACGTTTGAGTTCTGTATACTTTATACTTCATGCTCAGCTCTGGGGTATCTCTGCTAAACCGACTTATCTTTACACAAAATCACAGCTGGACTGAATACTGAGCTGTACTGACATATCAGGAAGCACAAATTTGGCAGAATAACATGTAAGAAAGTAAAAAACCTCAGCCGCACCTTGTTGTTTCACCTTTAGCTTGATGTCCTTGATGAGGAAGACAGAGGGAGTGAAGGATTCAAACTCATACTCTCGAAACACATGGCACTCATAAACACCGCTGTCATTGTAGGTGACATTGATTATCATAATGGAGACATCTTGCAGGTCCTGGCTCCCATTCCAGAACAGGCGACCCTTAAATGGTCCATCCAGTGCTTTTGGAGTATCATCCTCATACTTGTATATCTAGATGACAAAAAAATAAAAACGCAAGCAGACATGAATTCAAGTCTACACTGTGATTCTGTGGAACAATATGTTAAATAATTTACTAAAATATAACAGTG
Source organism: Notolabrus celidotus (assembly GCF_009762535.1). Taxonomy (NCBI): domain Eukaryota; kingdom Metazoa; phylum Chordata; class Actinopteri; order Labriformes; family Labridae; genus Notolabrus; species Notolabrus celidotus. The sequence goes on from NC_048285.1 coordinate 16,978,042, forward strand.
AATTACATGAGTTTTCTCGAAGGGCATGTAGTTCTCTTGGTTTGGCATGTAGTACCAATCCACGCGTGTCTTTGCTTTGATCTCCTCTCGTTTCATACAGGCGATGCAGCTCAGCTTCATGGACTTCCCCAGGACTGCTTCTGTGCCTGACGGGACATCCACACATACTGGCTGGCTTGGGTGGACTAAAAGAGGAAAGAAATGTAAGAAAGAAGGTCTAAAGATTATCCACACTCAGTATTTCGTTCATTGTTTCTTTGGTACAGTGGTGCAGTTTCGATGTTGAGAAAGTTGATCTGCGCTCACTTTAAATTGAAGATGTGTACGCACAAGGTGATAATTTGGCATCCAAACCCCTTAGGAAGATGGCTGTGAACTGGCATGCATCTGGCAATATTATAGGCCCAAATAGGAAATGAAGTGATAAAAAAGTTATCCTATCAGACCAGTGGAATGTGCATTGTTATAATACTATAGAACTGCTTTTTCTTAAGTGAGGGATTAACATTTTCTTATATCTTTAAAAAAAACCCAGCAATAACACATTTTCAGGTCAAGTATAGATACATTTTCCAGAACTCCTCATTGGAAGTTAATACTGGTACAGTTTTTCATGGGAACTCGAAACCTTCAACATAATGGGTATTAACTGAAGCATGATAAATCAACTTGTAAAGAAGAAAGAAAATGCAATCATTGATCAAATTTGATTTGCTATTTTGTTGCTGAAAAATATTGGAGTTGCACAGCTTTTCAATACTTATCATTGAACAAAACAGGATGCTTTAGAGCAGTCCCCCTATAACTGCAAGTGTATATCATCCATGATAACATGGTACATTTTCAGTCTAATTTCAATAACTGTGAAAATACAATCACATACACTCCAGAGACAGGTCCAGTTTTTGTCTAACACTCTAAACTCATGGCCCAGTCCATCTTTCATCGGCTCTTCGCCTGATCTTACATTGTGTCCAACACTGAACCAGATGTAAGACTCAGTAGGCGTTAAAAGGCACAAGTCAATTATTCAGGTCTGTGAGCAGTGGGGAGAATTGAGTCACAATACTGAAGGCAAATCCAAGATCATCCACGCCAGGAAGCACTAATGATGGCCTCTGCTCATTAGTATTAGCTGGCAGACGGAGGAATAAATGGGGTGGGAGTGAGGAAACTGTAGGAGTACAGCAACGAGTAAGAAACGACTGATAAATAAATGCATAAAAAGGATGTAGAATAATTAGAGGAAGACAGGAGGCAGCTGGTTACATAGAGGGGTTATGAAAACACATTTCCTTTGGAATGCATTGAGGCATCACTCTCTGTGAACTTGCCACATGGATGTCTTTGTGTGACTGTTTCTGTGCCGGGTCCAGTGCACTTATGTAACCTAAAGGCCCCCCTGGGCAGACAGTGACAACATCTATTTCATCTCCTGTTTTTTTTTTAGGTCCCACAAATACACGGAAACATGTGGAAATAGAGCAGATGAGAAGGGGGGAAGAGAGGGAGAGTAGCTAGAGGAAGGGAGAAAGAAAAAAGGGCTTAACTCTTGAGTCATCTGTTCAATGCATAGATTAATTTGGCTTTCGTGCTGACACTGAGCTGTGGTTTTGCACTGTGCAGACGTCAATGGGTTCCCAGCCATCTGGATGGGTCAAAATCTATTAACAAGGCCCCTACTTAACAAGCCCTCCCTCTAACAGACCAAAACAGAAAACAAATGATGGAAAAGCTATGTATGCAGTCAACAAGCAAACACAATATTTGGGCATCTTGCACAGTTATACTTACCAAGAAAAAACAAAAATACCAAAGTTTGCAGATTAACTCTGGTTTGAGTTACCATATTAAGCTCTTTCTGGAGCTTCTGGTGTCAAGTGTCCCTCTAAACGTTGCTGTTTGGAGAAACCTCTAAGTTGGCAGAAGTTAATAATTTGACTTCAGGACCACGGACAGAGCCTCTTTTCCAAAGACGCACGCGCAGGTTCAGCTTAGAACTCCTCACGACTTGAAATCCACACAGAGGCAGGATTTTAGACCACTGAAGGAAGAAAAAAGTAGCAGAAACGAGGCAATAAAATCGTCACCAGCATGGAAGTAACTGGAACCCTATGACTCACAGTTTATCGTCGATTTACAAAGAACTAACTTCATTGCTTCCTCCAGTCAGTAAAGCAAACGAGTCCGTGACAGCAACTCGATAGAAAAAAAAGACAGTCCTTCACAACATCAGTCCTTTGATCCAGAACAATCCAGACAAAAAAACAAGAATGGACAAGAATCAAGCGATGAGAAGGAACCTGTGGATTCTCAAGCAGATGTGGAGACTTACAGTCGGCGAGTCGTGGAGCCTCATTCACATACAAACAGCATAAACAACGAGGAGAGTCCTGTTGTTTCACTTCTCAAAGCACAGAAGTATTGATTGTCATAAGTCTATTTCCTCCATTAAGGATGAAAGATGAGATATTCCAGCCGTGGATCACTGCCTTTGTTTTCCAGAACTCAGTTTCCGCTGGCGAGGAGCAGAGGCTTTGATGCGCATGCGTGAAACACTCCCTCCCACACTACAATGTGCTTGACCGTATTACTGTCACTGTGGAAGGCCTAATCAATTAATCACTGTAGGTCTGTTTGCCATTTTGACTACAAGAGATAAACAAAGAAAACAGTGCTCACCATTGTATTTGGCGAACCCTTATTAGCAATATACAAGCTTCAGAAAAAAATTAACAAAAAAAAAAAAAACTGTCATGTGTTATGTAATCTTGTTTGACAGCTGCTGGCAGAGCTCACTCATTTTCATTTTTTTCCACATCAGATCTTGCACTTTTCATCACCCAAAAATCTAAGAACACAGAAGCCAACAGTAACCATGGGGATTGGGGGAGTAAAATACTGAATTCAAAGATTAAAAACAATCTAGCTGCAGGAACACGCATATGCAAGGTTAACAAAATGAATATAACGCACACAATAATCTATGTACAGTATATATCCATGCATTAAAGCATAAAACAGTATTACACCTGCCAGGATCAGTACGTTTTATAGGACCTTCCATATAAATGCAAAGCACATACACAGAGTGATCTATATTTCTGGCTTGCGGTGGCAATGAAGTAGATAAAAAACTGCGAAGGATACAGCCCACAAATCAAGTGATCTTCTATCCTCTGGAGTTCAGCCTTAAAAGGGCCTGACCTTTCCTGCAGTATTCTGTCTATATGTTAGTCTCTCATACTGGATGACTTTGCTATGGCAACAATAGTCTCTTTTTTCTTTGTTCATTCCTTTGTCTTCAGCCATTTAAGATCTAAAGGATGCTAAAGGGAAAGGGAAGGGACATTCACCAATTGCTGTTAACATGCTTCACTTATTGAAGTGGTTAACGATTGAAGCCTTGTTTCTGTCCATCACACCAACACAAGCTGCAGCAGAGAAGTCTGATGTGACTGCTAAGCAGTTTAATTATATCACCTTTTTTCTCTCCTTCTGGAAACTGCAGTGATTTGAATCTCTTCTAAAGGCTGAAGATGTGATGAGGAAGCAAAATGGGTCTTCAGAATCAGTGTGCCTTTTCCTTTATTCACCCTGTTATATATACAAGCAGTACACCCATTATGCATGTATGTAGGCATGCCACTATTCCTTGTCTTCTACAAAACTCTAACTTGTTTCAGTCTTTATGTATTACCTTTTGTATGCAAAGATCTGATTCTTTACAAAGATAATTTGTCATATATTATTGATTGTGTGCTAAACTGAGTTTGATTTAATGGTTTCATTAGTGGATTATAAAGTCATGATTCAATATTTCGAAGGAAATGTATCCGTTTTAGCTTTATTTTATGGATTCAGCCATGCAAACATGACTTAGATGAATGTAACAGTAATGCAAAATATATATTAATCTTTAATGATTTCCTTTCATTCTCATTGTTTCCAAGATACCCAGGATAAAATCAGGATTGTGTCATGTTTGAAGTCCTAATCTGCTGTCTCTGTGAACGTATGTAGTTCTGAATCCTTGGGACAGCATTCTTAGACGTGAAAGACCCTTTATAATCTCACTTTGTTGCAACTGTTTCTGGAATACAAGAGAGGATTACTAAAAGGAGAACACAAATGAAAGTTTCTATTCTCTTTTCCATCTTTTTTTTCCCTTGTATCTATCTGTATCTATCATCAGTATGTGTGCCATGTTAGAGCTGCAAAATACCCAAAACTGTGAGTCAACAGGTTTTTAACGGAAATGCTCGATTGTTGGAAGAGATTTAAATGGAAAAAAGAACAGCACAGAGGCAGCTGAGTGCACTCTTGTGTTGCTGTCAGCATCAGCAGTAGGCTCGCGCTCTGAGGAGCAGACTAAATATGGCAACCCTGGTTGAACCACATCCTGCAGATAAGGAAACCATAGCAACTGTAGCTAGTGCCATGGTGACTAGAGGAGGCCTGCTTAGTGACAGCCCGCAGACTCTGAGATAACAGGAAGCATCAAACCCAGCTCTTTTTTTTTTTTTACATGCATCCAATGTCTGTAAAAATGTATGCACTGCAGAAAGTATTATGGATATCAAAGGAGAAGTTTACCCTTTTAAAGTGTCTGTGTGTTTATGTCTGAGGGCTTTTCACAACATTAACAATCTGTTTACATAACAGATTGAGTCAGTTCAATGTCTGTGCGTATAAAAAAGTGGGTCACAGAGAGCATGTGTTTGCTCCTACAGTACATGTATGCTCTCTACAGACACACATGCATACGGCATGTGTGTCTGTAGAGAGCAGATTTCTAAGGATTTGGAAGGATTTCAAGATTATAACATGATTACAATAGACAGCTATGGATGTAAAATGTTGTAGACTGGGATGTAAATCTCATGTGCGGCTTGGTGGAAAAAAACGCTTATCACTAGAGTGCGGGAAGATGGGATGGACTGTATTTATCTCTCTTAACATCTATAATCTATATTATCTCTAACACTCACGGCATGGGCTCTCCTTTCCTAATGGACTGTACATTACATGGGATTTTGCCCTTTGTTTCCATACAAATACACAGAAATATGAAACAGAAATATGTGAGAAAAAACAAACTGCTTGAGTCTCAAAAGGGTTGAGTCATTTGTTGGCATGCTATTGTTCCATCCCAACAAAACCACAATGGCAACTGTCAGATTCATGCAAGCGTTGCATTTAACTACACAAATTCTGAAAAAAAAACAACCCTTGTTGAGTTAAACAACTAGAGCAAGCAAAATGCAATACCACTGTGAATCCCAACGAGTTTACACACAAATGGCTCCAGAGCAGCCCTGCATGGAGTTATTTGATGCTGTGTCCCACTGTGACAGGCCAGATCACAGGCACATAGCAGCTAATCTAATTGATAAGGCATATAATCTGAGGGAACCACTGAACCACACCCCTCATGTGAACAAACACACACAAACCCACACATGCACACAGCTTCAGGGCTATGCCAGATTCAGCGCCAGAGGGGCCTGGCACAGAGCTCAAAGCTAACACCGATAGTGAGTGTAGACTTGTTCGTCTGACCTTCTGATTTGGCTCAATGCCCCCTGTAGGAATACTCACTTTCTATTATAAGATCAGGACCTTGTGCTTCAGATAAAGCATCGTAGCAGGATAAAGGCAGAAGGCATGCAACGGAGACTTATGCTTCAGCAGGATGTCAGGTTTAAAGGCTTATTTTAGTTTCACTTTGTGAACTGTTAGCTTGAGAGAAGGCTGACTAAAATCAAAAAAGCTTGGAGAAGAAAGATCAGTTACCTGCATGTATGCAAGACAGAGAAAAAGGAGAAAGATTACTGCAGTTTAATAGGATATTCATGAAGACATGTGGGTCATCACCTCTACACAATGAGTGGTTGTTGTTAGCAGACTACACAGAGTTACGAGGGTCACCTTATGTTCACTCAGCTGGAGTTTATTGTCTCCATTAGAATATGCTAATTAACAGAGGCTGACTTAGAGGTCTAGGTTTTAACTCCTTCATACGTGCTATAAGTTATTCATACTCAACGGTAGATAATTAGAAAGAACACAGAAGAAGTGTTTCAAAAATAGTCAAATAAAGTCAGAGGTCACTCAAGTCATGTCTCCAAAAACAAGGGAGAATGTTTTCAACAATGCTCTTGAGCATGAAAGCCTTTAATATTTCATGCTCAAGAGCACTGAGCATAAAAGACTAAAGGCAAAGGAGAGAAACTGAAAAATAACAAACTACTTCTCAGCATTTGTCATTTAAATTCAGTCTCTGGTCATTAGGTCCCCACGGGTCATCAATGTCTGTGTGTTCAGTTGTGTTTTCTATTGTGATGTGACTTCTGATGTCCTGCTCCTCTGGGACTTTAAGATACTGCTGATCTTGTCTCTCCAGCAGCTTGCAACTGAGTAAAGATCCACTCCTTTGCTGTTCAGAAAAACGACTCTCTATTGTATAAGGGCCAAGACCTCTGCTCTCTATGGTTTGCTGGCTGTGTCTACTGTCTTGCGGCTGGCTGTCAGCAGGACTTCGGCCATCGATGCCAGGATATTGCTGTCTCTGCTCTTGCTGAGTGCTGCTGCTGTCTGTTTGCGTACAGCCTCTTGTCCCACTTCCTGACTTGCTGTCACGCTGCTGGCACCGTCTGATGTGGCCTAATGTGGTTTGGAGCTCATCGAGGCGCTGTGATACGTAGTGCCTCTTCAGTTCCAGCAGGATTGTTCCGTTACGACTAAGGCTTGGTGAGCTTGTTGGTGTTGCCCTCTGCAAAAATAATCATTCACAGAGAATGTATTGTAGGTGATATGCGGTAATGGAAATGATTGAATTCATGCACATAGTCTAAAGGAATGGAGTAAATATGCAAATGACAGCCCACATCTTATCCATGCATACTTATTTGCACATTTTCCTTTTCAGTCAAGGCTGAATGGGGCAATAAAAATCAACATGAATGACACATTTCAATGATTCATTGACTTAATGTTCTATTTTAATGTTATTTATATGTATGAAACCCTGGGTGGTGAGATACTCAAACTAAATACCTCAGCATGTTGATATTCATTTTTAAGCAGTCACAAAACAATTAAATTACTGTGTGGACATAATTCTTCTGATAAATGTAATGTAATATTCCGGCTAATTACTGCAGAACGGCTGGCAGCACTGCTTTCTCTCTCCTTTAGCCACATGCTCATTTGAGCTCTCTTCTGTAGCTGTAGGCTCAGCTGAAGGAAGGACTCATTCAAGTGGTCAATTACTTCCTCAACGCAGGAAATCTGTGTGAAAGAAAATGGTTAAGTAACATGAGGAAGTTACCTATTCTATTGATTTGTAAAAAGTTCATAATTTGTAACTAAATGATACCTGCATCGGCGTCCCTTTTGGCAGTAAACCTGAGGGAATTACACAAAACTTTTGATTCCTCAGAATGAAAAAAGTGTTCATTTGTCAAAATATGTTCTAACAGCTGATACACAATAACTGAAACACCTTATATTGTACTATATACTTATTGTGTAACTAGTAGAAGCACTATCACCTCAAGTTCAGAGTAGCCTCAGTGCTCATTAAAGTCATGAACTGTGTATACTGACCCGTTCTCATGGAACAAAAGCTCTTTAGGTGAGAAAGGAAATATTATATTGATTTCACTCATCCTCTCTCACCAGGATTCCTTATAATGCTTTAATGATGTTGAGATATTTTGACTAGAGAGAGCAGGAAACATGTTTTCCATTGTGAGTCTGAAACCACTATCTAATTTGTTCAATAATGTACACTGAGGCATTGTTGGAGCAAGTGCATTTCACAAGATAGTTTTCCAATACTTGTATTGATTAGTGGCTCCAGGGCTGTGATTTGAAAGCATTAAACCGTTCTCACATAAGTCTGTTGGTAAGACCTTTAACTTAGCTTTTTATCTAGCTAACATAGAGTCAGTGTAATCCTGCATAGTGTCACATGGAAGAGTTTTGATGACTGATAAGGTGCATTCAAGGACCTTTATGTTATAAATGCATGTGTTGTTTTCCTTTTTTGGCGATCTAGTTAATTGCTTTGTTTGAAGCAGTTGTTTCCATTGATGTATGATTTTGTATAATCCAGCTGCATCTTTCTGATAAAAGATGAAGAACACTATTCTTACCTGTGTTTGTGTCCTCTGCTGAATTCTGTTTCAGGTTCAAGATGAGTTGCTCTAACTTGAAATATTTGTATTTCTCAAGTCTGTAATAGAGGATAGGACTTACAGTTATTCAATCTGTGAAAGTTAATATTTTATAAGGGTTATAAGAGGTTTTATTTTTAATCTTTCACACCAACCTTTTAGCTAATAGATGCTCAGTGAAATGCTCCTCATTAGGATATCTGATGTTGAGAAAATCCTCAGCTAGTGCACCACACCACCCCTCTGAAGCATCAAATTTTGACTGTGGAAATAAATCAGAAAGAGTTAACCGCCCCTACCCATGCAGTATGAGGAGGATGTGTGAGGCCCTAATGGCACTTACAAACCTCTGCTGTGCTCCATGTGAAAGAAGAGTTGAACAGCTGAAGGCTTAACGCTGAAACAGCCTCATGGAGAGCTCTCATAAAGCTTTGTGGTTTGGATCCTGGACAAAAAATGAGAAACGCTACTTTGTTTCCAAAGAAGATTACAGACTCTGTGCTTTCCAAGATGATTGTCAGAGCTAGTCTACTTTGCAACACTATATGCCTGTTTTGAAAACATGACAGAACTGGGTCGCATGACTCTCTCGGTGTGATTACCTGATGCAATGTGGGCCATGGACTGCAGGATAGTAGCTATAAAATGTCCAGCGTTCTTCAGCTTTATCTCTGACAGATAAAGGATTTGATTGTTTCCATCAAAATAAAAGTCCTTGGAGCAATGTGCCAGGAGACCCTCGTTAGAGAGAGCTTGAGAAACAGGGAGAGACTTGGCCAGTAGCAGAAGCACAGGGGGAAATAAGGGGCAGTTTGCAAGAAGTTGCATCACTTGGCAACCAAACAGGAAAATGGTAGAATGTTGAGGTGAGAGGCTGTCCAGTGCAGTGGGGATAAGTTGCCCATCATGGTTGTCCTGGACATAATGTTCGGTAGCTGCTGAAACAGGTAAAACATTCTGAATTTAGGAGTCATATTCACCATAGTCTAAAGTTTCATTCTTTATAAGTGTAATTGCCCCTTTTGAGGTGTTCTTTTGGGGCCTTTCATCACATTTCTGTACCATTGTCAAACTGCTGATTATACTCAGCAGTGGTAAAGTTCTGTAAAGATTGATGGATCTCCTGCAGGGTCTTGAATAGTGGAGATATGCTGATCATCTTGGACAGGTCGTGGTCACTCAGGCAATGAGCTGTGCTTTGTAAAGTGACTAGGAAAAAAAGAATCATCTTAAAAGTGTGCCATAAAATACTGGCACTCTTTAAAACATAACAGAACCTTGAATGATTTGTTTCTTTACCTGACTCATTGGGAGGAGCTTCTCCTCTGGTCATACTCATTGGAGAAAACTGTGGGAAAAAAATGGAAAAATAAAATAATCCCCCTTCTTATTGTTCCAAGAAATGCCACAAAACGAATAAATGAGAACACATTACCTGTGTGTAACAGATGTTGGTGTCACCAGCTTGCCTCTCACACTCCCTTGCCTCATGGGAACCAGTATGATTGTATGGCGCACCAGGCAAGTCCTGGCTCTGCCACGTGTCCCCTCCCAGCCTGCATAAAAGAGTCTCCACTGACCTCAGAACAGCTCCCAGTAATGCTAAAAAAGCCTCAGCTGGGGTGATGGTATGTTCAGATACAAGAAAGAGATTGGAAAATAACATTTCAATGATGTTAAACAGGCAGGCACATAAACTACAGTACTTTAGCCAAATGAATACAAAATGTGATTCAAGATGTGATTATATGCTGTTGAAGTTGTAGTCCTACATCTTAAGACATGCTTAACTTGTTGATCTTCTGAGTGTCAGGGAGTAAGATGAATAGTGCTTTCATATCTGTGCCATCATTTTAAAGCTCAGGTCAGGCCAGCAGCCAGTTAGCTTAACTTAGCTTTGTGCGAAGGCATCATGGGGAAAGAGCTTGTAAGCCATCATTCACCACAAAAGCACAACTAGGTTGTTACATCTTATTTGGTCACCCAGGCATTCACACAGCTCACTAGGAACCCTAAAAAGTGTTGTTGTTTTTTACCTTTGTTCATGTTGCTAATCTAAGCTAACTTGCTACTATAAGTGTAATTTCCTGTTTATGCTTCATCTTTTTTGACAGAATAAATAGTTTTCTCTATCTAATGACCGTATCACTGGAAATATTTTTGAAAGATTGGTTTCTCCCCAAAGATCAAACATAATTATCACTCATTTTACATTGATCATCTCTTCCTCGTGCACTGCTGTTAGATGCTTTGTCCATGATAGCATTTTGGGCTAGCAGCTCCTTAAGAAGACTTCTTTTTTTTATGTCCATATTCTCGAAGATTTCCTTAAAACAAAAAAAAACATTACTCTTTTTCATAGTACATACAAGCTTTAATACAGTATATTTCATGGTCTTGTCTTGCTTGACTTAACTACTCTATGCCTTCACTTCACTGCAGTAAAACTAACCTTTAGGGTTTCAGTCTGCTGACAAATATTTCTGTAAAACTCCTGTGTGTCCTTGCGGTGACGTGCCAGTTGTGAGGCTATGTGGAGGTTCTGATCCTCTAGTTTATCATACAGAGTCTTCACATTGAACTCCTCCAAATCAAAGCGCCCTGACCGACTTCCTATAGGGAGCAGAACATATCAATGCACAAGTCAGAATATGCTAAAATAAAGGGGAGATTTCCCAACATGCCATCCTATAGAATAAATGAGATACCCGCATGATGAATGGCTTCATACTGAAAGCAAAATGTTATTGAACTGTGCTCCAGAGAGTTTGTCGCTCTTCAGACAGTCTAGGATGCAGCATGCAGAGGGTGATAAGTGCTTGAATTAAAATTGCAGAGGCTAACAGGGGAGCTTGAGATAACAGCACAAGTCATTAGAGTGTGATATAAGCCATTATTTTCTTTATCATCAATCATATTGGGGATAGGCTGTTAACTGCTACCTGGCCATGCGTGATGTTTTCATAATGAGAAGGCCAATGGATATTTAAACCCCCTATCAGGCAGCATGAATAATGCAACAAGTGCACAAAGTGGAAATAATTAGGGACAGCTTTACCTCATAGTTGTTCTAAACGTCACACATGTAAAAAAAAAAACATAATGGAAACCAGTCAGACTGAGGGAATGTGTGAGTGTTTTCAGTGAACCTTTTCTGGTTTTCAACCATCACTTTATCAGCAAATCACCAGAGGGGGAAAAAATATAAAATGTATAGGTTTATTTATTATTGAGTATTACCAAAGAATGGCTGCAGTGGCGTGTTTGAGGTGCTGGGGTGAAAACCACAAAAAAGGGCACCTCCTTTCAAACCTCTGGTACTCACAGCTTAGGGTTAATTTAAATGTTCAGAGGTAGAAGGAGGGGAGTCTGGGGGTCCTCCCCAAGAAAATTTTTAACGTCTAACACTTAATTCCCCTCATCGTGGTGAATATGTTTGTGACCGATAGTGATGGAAATTGAATTATGAAAAAGGGATACAAAACTATTGATATATTTCTGAATTAATAATTATACAAAATAATGATCATAACACAACATAACATAATTAACTACATGGGCATCCACTAAGCTCTTTTTTGGTGAAGGTTAATAAAAGGGCATCCAGATGGCCTTTTTGTTTGTTTTTGTTTTTACTCATTAGAGGGGCTTCCAGAGGGAACTTTTTAAAAACGTTTTTAACACTTGAGGGGCATCCAGAGTGCATTTAAAAAAAAAAAGTTGTATACAGTATATTAGAGGAGCATCAAGAGGGCACTTTTTTTTTTCACTTGGGCTGCATCCAGAAGGCTTTTTTTTTTTTTTTTAAAGTGTTACATATTGGAGGGGCATCGAGAGGAATTTTCAATAGGCCACTTTTCATGTGTTTTTCACTGAAAGGGCACCAGAGAAAGCAATTTTTAAAGTTTATTACCCCCAAAGTACACCACTGGCTGCAGTAAGTTGTGGTGGACACATTTACTCATTCCTGTCTTAAGTAATAACAGCAATACTTAAGTTATTTTTTAATCTATGCTTGACCAATGGATTCATAGATTTTATTGTCAGAGTGCTGGCCATGCAGTTTGTCCCCCACCCAGGTCAGTTTTTCCACATCTACGGGACATATTGCTGTACATTTTTTCTATAGACATTCATGTTTCAGAAAAGGAGGGTTAAGTCTGCTAACTGAAGTTAGGCTTGAGCACATGGTTATAAACAGTGAGCTTACCTCCTTTTGTCAAAGCGGGCTCCTCAGCCTCTGCTCCCTCTCCTACACCCCTACTGCCAATGAAGCCACCTTGGCTTGGGACAGCTATGCTGAAAAAACAAACACATTTACAAAAGTCATATCTTTTGAAATGTTAAAGAAGGAGTGTTTAAAAAAAAAAGAAGCTGCAAGGTTTTGTGACTTTAAGCACAAGCAGTCTAAAGAGTACATACATAATATGTGCCACAAGAAGCCCCAGCAACAGTGTGCAGACACAAAGATAAAACACACCATCATTCCAATGTCAAATCAACAGACCTTTCTGCACTGCAAACACAGTCCACTGGACAGATAGGTTCCCCAAGGCTGCGCCACTTTGGCTTAATCTTCCACTGAGAGACGAGTTTTGCTTTTCCAGGTCGCAGCACCAGTACTGTGGTGGTCACAATCACAACTACAACCAGCAGCAGACTCAGGATCCCTACAAAAAGTTGGTATGATGAAAAGTAAGGGATCACTCATTACAATACTGCACCCACATGCTAAAATATTCACCTGCAATCACTCCCCAGTCAGGAAGCAGGTTGAGTTTGTGCTGTTTGACAATTCCGTGCTTGACCAGCTGTGCTGGCGTCATTGGTTGGAAGACAGACAGCCGAGGGTCACACTCTGTCCCCTCTTCACTGACCACCACCACCAAACTCCACTCTGGGACAGCACTGTCCACAAACACATACTTCCCTGTTTCTGTAAACACATGGGCAAACCTGAGAACATGAAAGAAAAGGAGAGGAATCAGAAAAATGAAGAGTCATCGATCCAAAATTGAAGTTCACAGCTGGATTGTCTACTAGCTGGATGGACTCGACACTACCTTGTGGAGTTGAAATTTGTCTGTTTAATGAGACTCTCCAGACGTCTAAAGGCACCAAAATCCCAGCTGGGGTTACTGTTAAACAGATGGTCTTTCTGATACACTGGGAAGTGGCTGCTGTGGCGGTCTGAGTGATGGAAACCAAAAGAGTAAGATGTCAGCAACATAAATTCACACGGTTATGGTAAAACAAAATGAAAGTCAATCAGATCTGTTGTACCAGTTTGGTTGATGGTTAGGTGGAAAACAAGCATGTCACCGGAGGTCAGACATGCGATGGGGTTGGGAATACGAGGGATGACACCTGAGTCTGCATCATCATGTTTTGTCTCTCTCCTCTCTCGAGGGCTTACATTATAGTGTTGTAAGGGCTCTGAATCAAAGGAAAGTAGTGCCAACATTTTCAACAACATTCCTTAAACGATGTACAGAGATCAGATACTTACTTTGAGAAATTAGAAAACTTAGACTGGAATGAAAGAGTATGAGTATGAAAGAGGCTGTCTAATCACCTGACAGGAACTGCTGGATGAGATCTCTCCGAGTGGGAATCCAACCAAACACTCCTTCAGGCTCAAACTGGACAAAATTGATTTTACCAATATTCCTAGCATGGATATCTGGTCCTAAAACATTCATGACAGTCTGGAATGAAACAGAAATAAGCTCAATTAAAAGTGCCAGTTCAGTACTAAACAGCCGCCAACTGAATAAATTAAAGACAAGATGACAAAATATCAATAAGTATGTTTGAGGTGCTCTCACGGAACTGACAAGGCATCGCTTTGCATATTAGCAATAAATTTAGGTTTGAATATTTTCAACACATTTGAGAGGATTCACTTTGAACTTTAATTACATATAACATGTTACATTAATAACACACTTTTTATCAGATTTATTCATCTAATCTAAAGCCCAGACAATTAAATATAGACGTTGTTGCTATGTTGTAAACATGTATAATGTCTGTTTTAAAAACTGTACTTTATAAAACATTTTTTATTGCTTTACAAAGGAGTAATTTTAAAATAATGGTTATGTTTTAGACAAAAAAAAACAACAACGAAATAATTAATAAAAAATGAAGTAATTTTACAAATGAGAAAAAATCACTTAAAGCTAGGGTTGGTAGCCACGGAAATCTAGCATGATTTTGAATGTAGCATTTCCTCAGGACTCCGTCCAAACCCTCCCCAGCCTCCCCTTGGAGCTCCTCCAAAACGACGCCCCCGCTCAATTGCACGAGCACAGCTGATTCGCGACCAATCCTCAGCACATCCTTTGTGTTTTGCACTCAACTCATGTCTCACTCAGCGGTAATAAAACACCAAAACATTATCATAGTGAAAGTTAAAAAACACAAACAATCATGAAATGTACGCGCAGGAGGCGGGCAGAACGGCAGGAAGGTATTTGATTGGTTTCATCATTTGGATCCTGATGGCAGGGATTGGTTGGTGTTTTCCCAGGTTTACTCCGGCTGTAGATAGCAGCTTTTTTTCGCTCTTTTTTAAGAACACATCATGTATTGATTGCCATCGGGACATAAAGATCATTTTAACCAGTATAACAAAAAGTGTATCTAAATCTGACTACCAACCCCAGCTTTAAATACCCACACCCCAGTCAGCACTTTATCCATCAATTAGAAATAAAAAAAAACAACTATTGCTAACACTCAAGCCATGTTCAAATATGGCTCAAAGGTGAACATTTCTGACCAATTTTTTTTAAAGACCATTAACCATTTAACTAGAAAATCATCATAAGTCTCATAGACTAATTAAATTAGTCCATTAAAATATTAATTTTGAAGCCAATTGTCAGCGGGGGCCTTATTAGAAATGCTGAACACAACCAAACTTTGTCCGTGCTAGTGTGAGGTAAAAAGGCAGGCCTTTAGCCTTTTTGCTAACAGCTTCTGGGTTCCTGCCTGTCAATCAAGTTACCCATGTCCTTATTTTGGCAAAACTTGTAAGTTTGATATCTTCGAAAATACACAGTTATAAGAAATTTCAACCGCTGTAAAGTGTGTGCCAATAGAGAAATTAGCTACTCGGACCTACTCAGACCTTAACCGTTTTTTTAACCAGGTGTTTCTGCAACCAGCCTCAAGCGGACGCTCAATGAACTGCAGTTTTTAGCACTTGCACATGAGCTTCATATTTTAAGATCGGAGGTTGCTGCTTGTTCAGTCTGATAAGTGTGTGAAATCATCACACATTCACACATATCAACAGCAATTTCCAAGTCACATTCAAAACTTGTTGTGGCCTGAATGATTATACCAGTCACCAAAACAAAAAGCTGAAAGACTGTTTTTAGACTCAATCACTCAGCCACCAGTTCCACCACCAGTATGACTGATTCAATCTCATCAGATCAATCAACTACATCAGTATCCAGAGGTCTTCTATTTACTTCTTCTGTAGTGAATATTTTTTAAAAACCGCTCTGTTAACAATGTCTCTGAACCTGCTTTTCATCATCTTACAGCCCATAAAGTGTTTTAGTCGTGTTATGGTATGAAACTAATACAATTCATAGAATAGAATAAAATGCAGCTTCTAAAATTAAAAATATCTTATATTCAGAAAACAAAATACTGCTTTGAGGTTCACTGAAGCTGTAACCATATTTTAGTCAGTTGAAAACTGATTAAAAACAGTTCTTGGCCTTTTAGACCCATTTTTTTATCTTGTTTTTTTTATTAAATCTTTTGTCCAACAATCTGAGATATTCTACAGTCTGATATATTCTAAGTCTTTCAGCAAAGTCTTTCAGTATCATAAAAAAGTGAGATAATAGCTTATTTTCATCTCATCAGATGGTTAGAGTTTATGGATCCTTCTTCTTACTCATACCCACATATATTGTAAAAGATAAGTCAGTATACTTTTAACACCAAATCAATAATCTTGTAAGGTACAGCAAATCTTCAGTTTGTCAAGAGTCCCATCATCTCTCCCTTACTTTGAACCACACCATGCTGTCTCTCTCTTTGAGGCTGAGCTGCAGGTTTCCATCTGATATCTCAGCAGAGAGCTGAGGCAGCCTGGAAAGGCAGGAAGTGTTGCAAAGCTCCTCAGCAGATACATATCGCTCACACTGACAGCTGGGGCATCAGGATCAGGTAGAGAGACAAGAGAAAAAAAAGACAGTATATCAGACTCTTAACCACTTTCACAACACTCATCTTCAGAAGGTTTATAGAGTATTTTTTCAAATAGAATTGAAAGTGTAATTTAACTGAATAATATAAAATATATATATACACGCCCATCTCCACATCCAGAGTTCCTCCATGTGGTCCACAGGTGATATTACAGGAGTGGAGGGAGGGTGATACACAGGCTCTAGATGCTGCCAGACGTACCTGTCCTGTTGCGCACCGTTTGTTCACCTTAAACACACGCACACACACACACACACACACACACACACACACACACACACACACACACACACACACACACACACACACACACACACACACACACACACAAACAGACAAACACATAACATCAAAAAGGAGATCAAACACACAGACCTTGCAGGTAATTACATCATGCATGATTGAAAGCATGTACAAGAGTATTTCACTGTTTTGTTTGCATTTCAAAAGCATCTAAAAAATGAAGAAAGAGAGTTTTTTTAAACAGGTAACTGCAAGACCATAAGCGGTTGATCAATATTGTGTATTGGTCAACCCTGAGGGCTGCTGAAGTCAAATTTTTACCCCAAACTTCAACATCAGATTTTTCACAGCTGTGTTCAAACTTTTACTTTAAAGGTAAGCAACCTCAGGCCGCATAATTGCACAAAAAACATCAATCTTGCAGACCTTCAATCAGTTGGAATGTTTTGCATGTTCTAAGTCTATCAAAACGTTTTAAACCAAAAAAAATAACACATTAAGTTGTAAAATATGTGATTTTTTGATCTGCTGCTCACCTCAGGCTGGCAGTCAAACTCACTGTCAGAGGTGGAGCTTTTGAAATCCAGTTCATTGTAGAAGATAAAACCAGTTCTGCACAAACATGAACCATCTGAGGGCTGGAATGCACGGTTCTTACCAATGCAGCTACAAGAAGAGGAACCTGAAGAAACAGGTGTTACAGGTAATGATCAATGAGGACATTTATCTGTACAGATGAAGAAAAAATTATTTTAAAAATTCTCAAATAGGCATTTCGAAGGCATCTAATGAGATCTGAGCCCTCTGGGAATTACAAAAAAGATCAAACCTGCTGCTGAAGTAGAGGAACTGCCACAGGGGAAGCAAGCCTTCTGAGCAGGCAGGTGGTTGAAGGTGCCAGTTGGACATGGCTGACAGTCACCTGTTATTGTTTCAGCATGAGTGAGGTTACCAAAGAAACCAGGAGGGCAGGGTATTGGTTGAGTGGATCCCATGGGACAGACATAACCAACAGGACAGGCATTACTCTTGTAGTGGGATGTGCCTGTGGTATTAAAATTGGTTAATTCTTTATATGGATGCAAATGGCATGACATAATAAATACTGACACATAAATTGAGAATTTGAATGATTTTTTGTTAGTCTAGTACCTGCGGGGCAAAAGTACCCTGCAGGACATTGAGGACAATATGGGATGGGAGAGAGATATGGACGATAGGTGCCCCCCTCACAAACACTACAGCTGCTGCTTTTAGATCCCCTGAGCCCACTGGTGTTGACAGGCATGGATCCTCCCTCACAGGACTTCATGCCTGAGCTGTTTGCCGGGCAGTAGTAAGGGAATGGGCAACTGTGGGGCAGAGTTTCATAGAAATGTATAGAGCTTAAAACCAACACCGTGTCAGTTAAAGCCTATCATTTCAATGTCAGTCTCCTAAATATGTGCTTTCATGCCAGGTATGAAGTTATTGGATCTTTTGTGCACTCACAGCTGTTTAGGGTGGTGGTAGGACTGGGATCCCTCTGGACAAAAATAACCTCCCGGACAGACCCGAGGCTCAGCTGTCTGAGGTCCACAGTAAGAGCCGGCTCTGCATGGCCTCTCTGAGACTGCACCTGGAGCATGAGCGAAAACTCATTACAGAAGAAATTCATTACTCCCTTTAGGAAGAGAGGCATACATTCATATGTAGTACTTAAGTCATCACATACCCTATTTAATGCACCAGGCTAACAATGTAAAATGTGCTGACCCACCAGTAGGGCATTGATATGAGGCCCTGCAGGGAATCCCCTCCACATTGGGCTGTCCTGTGAGCCAGGGATCTGGACAGAAGGTCCCTCCTGTGCACGGTTCACACTGATTGGGTGCAGCAGCTCCAGGCAGGGGCCTCTTAGTGCCTGTGGGGCAGAGGATGGGGGGTCCTGTCCCTCTGCACCAGAAACCAGGTGGGCATGGGCTGCTGGAGTAGTCTGTAAGTCCTAGAAAATAACAGCTTTTTAAGAAACCTATTCATTACTTCCCACACTTCAACTAAGGGAGGAATAAATGTGCTGCCTCATCGATCACACACACACTCGGGAAACCTTAAATGGATTTGTCTGAGCTATAAAGTTTACTGAAATTACTACAACACATGATAATAGATCATCCTTTTTGCTAATTTATTTTAGAAGCTTTAACTGTGGCTTGCAAAGAAACGATCTGCTGAGATTCAACCACCAGATACAGTAACACTGGTATAATTTCTGAATTATTTCAAGCACTTTTGAGAGAGACCAGCATTTCTTTTCATGAAACCACCACTCAATCATCACTGCAGCCTGAGAACTCACATGTTTTTCAATCTCCTCCTTCACTCTTATCGCAGGCCCAGATTCCGGCACTAGTATAGTCAGCCTACAAACTGAAATACCACCTAGCAAGACATTTTTATTTCAACTGTCCTTGCAAATTTAAGTTACAACCCACCAGAGGGGAATTAACAGGCAAATAGGGGAAGGATAACTTTTTCATGAGTGCAGATCATTGCAGTGCACTATTTTAATGAGTTTGCTGTGGTCTGTCTGACTATGTGTCTATAAGCTGCAGAGTGTCAGACCTGTGCCGTTACAGAGGGAACCAGCAGGGCACGGTAAGCAGTCGCCCTTGCTGCCCGCTCCAGGGGAAGCTCGATAGGTGTACAGAGGACAAGGCCTGGGTCCTGGTCCTCCAGTGTAATAATTGCCTGGCAGACCATCACAGTAATGACCAGCAGGACACAGATGAAGCACAGGGTCTCCTGCAAACAGACACATGCTAACATTTTAGAGGGAAAAGAATCAGCTATACTTATAAGATGATATTTATGCTGCATTTGTCACCCTTGCATATCTGTTGAGGAATTTAATTTGATACTTTATTGATTACTTAGAGGGCTTGACAAGTGCTTGCCTCTGGCTACATCTCCGACATGTTAACCCTTCATAAGCCTGGGCTTAGTTGATTATTCTCAAGGCTCATTCTCAATTTTTGTTAGTGGTTTGACTCCTTCTGCCGGTTTCTGCTCATGCCAAGTAACACATGAGAGTTGAAATGAACACAATCAGCTATCCTATAAGGTAGCAAGTAAGCCTTATGCTAGATATCCAAAGCAAATGGGTTTTAATTTGCCCATTAAGGCTTCAGAAAAGGTTTCTCTCTCTTTCTAATTTTATGTTTAATTCAGAGCATCAAACATTTTTTCCTGCATGGGTTGTCTCAAACTCAGCCATAACTTTTCATCACTTCTCAGAAATATTTTGTACCTCAAAAACCTGACAGTAACAGCTACAAAAAGGCTTCTCAAACATGAAGTCCATTATCAGCTCATACCAGGTCTACACCAATGCTGAGGTGGGCAGGATAAGCAGTCCTGTAAGCTGGCACCACCTGGGGAGACTCTGATAGTGTTTACAGGACACAACTGAACCTTCTCTGCACCGTCAGAGCAGAAGAAACCTGTAAGAGAATTACTTTTTGGCATAAAAAACATTTCAAATATTAAAAAGATAAGATCAATCGTTGTGAGTGGTGAAAAATTGGATAGAACTAATCTCAAGAGTCAAAGAATGTGATAAAAAAAAGTTTCAAAGTAAATGTATTCAAACTGAATATTTATGGTTGGTAGCTTCAGAAGGAAAACGGATTGTATTGTACCTGGAGGACATGGTCCGGCACACTGCATGCCCCACTGGCACTCTGTTTGGTTAAACAGTGGTGTCTGAGGGGTAAACTCTGCACTCCCAGACACACAAAGGTACCCGGCAGCACATGTACCCTGGATCCTTCCAGCCCTTAGGAAAAAAAAAAAAGATGTTCAGATAATCCACAATACTACAAGACTCCCTGCATGTACACAAACACAGATACCAGAAGCACACAAGACCATTAGACCACAGAAGACACTCAAATGCTCAGTTCATTAGATAAACAGAACAATGATTACATAATTCCAAACATTTTCACCTCCCATCTACATTCATTATATTCATGCATATTAAGGTGTTAATTTGGCTGCTCGGTGAACTGTAGCTCCTCAACATGAAACACGCCTGCATGCTGCTGATTATGAATATAATTAAAACAGAGGTGAGTGTTTGCCTCTGAGCATGTGCCTGTATGCATGAGCACTAGTACAGAGTGCACTTGTGCTAATTTGCATTGCTTTGTGTATTTGTGCATGTTTGTTAGTGAGAGAGTAGAGCACATATGAGAACCTTTGAATTCAAACAGTGTACCTGCAGAACCTCCCTGGAGGGCAGGGTAAACACTCTCTCTCTTCTTGAAGCCCTCCCTGATTTGAATGAGTGTAAGTCCCATTAGGGCAAGGCTGAGGCACCATTGTACCTGTGAAAAGGTGCAGTAGAATGGAGAAGATTGATTGCATTGTGTTCTGTTTTTCTTAGTAAAATACTAAACAAAGTCATAATTCTAATTGGGCTTATTTTGTTTTCTTTCATCAGTTTACACATATATTAAATTAAAGTTGCCTTCATCTGGAGTCAAAGTTGTGATTTAAGAGTACCTGCAGGGCAGAATGAGTGTGGTGGGCAGGGCCTAGGCTCCCCAACTATGGCCTCCTCACAGTAAAATCCAGGTCGACATGGGATGCAGCTATCTGAGCCCGGGTTTGGCTGGTATTCTCCCGTAGGACAAGGCAGGGCCAGAGCAGAGCCCTGTGGACAACAGTGTCCCTATAAGAGAATTGAGGATACAAAGGAGAATATGAAGTCAATCAATTAATCAATCTTTATTTGTATATCTCCAAATCACAACAAACGTTATCTCAAGATGCTTTTTACAAACATAGCAGGTCTAGACCATACGCTATGTTAAATTATTAACAAAGACATCAAGACAGGATACAATCCAGTCCCCTCTTACTAACAGGACTCAGTCTTATATCGTCTTAATCCACCATGAGCATTGCACCTTGCAGTATTTAGCTAGTTACAGTGGCAAGGAAAAACGTCCTTTTAACAGGCAGTAACATCGAGTGGATCCCAATGTGTCTGTGTGCCAGTTCCCCCAGCAGTCTAAGCCTATTGCAGCATAACTGCAAAAAGAGCTGATCAAAGCCTGAGCCAGCTCTGACTATAAGCTTTATTAAGAAGGAAAGTTCTAAGCCTAATACCAAAATTAGAGAGGGTGTCTGCCTTCCGGACCTTGACTGGTAGATGATTCCAAGGTAGACGGGCCTGATAACTGAAGGTTCTACCTACTATACTACTCTTAGAGACTTTAGGTACAAAGTGAAGTGTGTTGTTCAGTGCTTCAAGATACGAGTAATTTGCAACATAGGACAAGCAAATTGCAAGAAAACAGCAAGAACAATAAGAAGGGGGAAACAGAGGAGGGAGTTCAGTGGAAGAGAAAATAAAGAGAAGGAAGAATGAAAGAGTATCTGAACAATCCTTGCCTTGGGACAGAGAAAGGCATATGGAGTTGTTGAAGAGAAGTCATGAGGGCAGTAGAAACCTGCAGCACAGGGGCCACTGGGGTTGGACAGACCCTCATTGGAGCAGTAGTGACCTGCAGGGCAGGTAGAGCAGCTCTCCATTGACACACCTCCTATGACAAAACATAAAAGTGAGGGTACATAGTGATGCAGACCCAACATGGATATTATAGTATTCAGTAAATCACACAAGACTTAAGAGAAAAAAATCCGTTTCATAATGAGTTCCAACAGCAGGTGTACCAGTGGTATTGCGAATGCTGCCAAAAGGGCAGGGAACTGGCGAGAGGCACCCAGCTGGACAGTAGTGGCCCACGGGGCAGGGGCCATTCCTGGGGAAATTTTCAGAGCTCTGTGGTGTTGGCCCCATGGCTCCACCTTGGCAGAAATAACCCTGCAAACAAGAGCCTAGAGAAAAATCAAATAAACAATTTGTTGTTTGTAATAAGTGGTTAAACTTGTTAAATGAGCTGAACATTTAGATTTAAGGATAAAATAATGCCTAAAAACATGTTTTGGATATGGACACCTTGTGGTGTTGAGGCTCCATATGAGCTACAGTACACTCCAGAGGGACAGGGCGTGCAGATGGACAGAGAGTGAGCTCCTGTCTGATTGCTGAAAGTCCCTAAAGGGCAGGGCTGCTGCAGGGTTGTTCCAATGGGACAATAATAACCTGAAAAGAGTGTTCACAAACCATGTTAATCATAACAGCAGAACTATAAATTCGACGTGGTTCATATAGAAAATTGTGAGTTTATTTTCCACTTCTTACCAGCTGGGCAGATCGAGGGCTCTTGAGTGGCTGAGGAGGAACACATGCTCCCTTTGGGGCATAATAAGCAACGGGCTGCTCCTGGAGCAGGATTGAAAGTGCCAGGCTCACAAGGCACCTCATTTGCTGTGCCAACAGGACAACTATGGCCAGGAGGGCAGAGATAGCCATGGGAACCAGCAGTTGGAGTGGGACTGGAGCTGCCAGCCAGGCATACATACCTTTGGGCATAAACAATGAAAGCTGATTTCATATCACAGAAATCTCCAGACACTGCCAAAGGGGAGGCTGAAAAAACAGTCACTGACAAAAATTTGTTTACACTTACTGCATTTATGCATTCATACACCGATCAGCCATAAAATTGTGACCACTAGCAGATGAGGTGAATAACACTGATTATCTTGTCACAACGGCACCTGTCAGAGTTGGGGGTGGGGGTGGGGGTGGGGGTGGGGGTGGGGGTGTGTGTGTGTGTGTGGGGGGGGGGATGTATGTTGGACAGCAATTGAACATTTTGTGCTCAAGTGGATGTCTTGAAAGCAGGAAAAATTGGAGAGGGTAAGGATGTGAGCAACATCAACAAGGGCCAAACTGTGATGGCCGGATGACCCGGTCAAAGCATCCTCAAAACTACAGCTCTTGTGGAGTATTGTTACCAGTTTGCAGTGGTCAGTACCTACCAAAATTTAACAAAGGAAGGAAAATTGATGAACCAACAACAGGGTCATGGACAGCCAAAGCTCAGGATTCCCCCGATCTCCCTCCAATCAAGCATCTGTGGGATGTGCTAGACAACCAAGACTGATTCATGGAGGCTCAACCTCACAACTTACAGGACTTAAAGGATCTGCTGCTAAAGACTTGGTGCCATATAACACCTTAAGAGGTCTAGTGGAGTCATCAGGTTAAGGCAGTTTTGCTTGACCTGACAAGATGGGGGTCCACACAATATTAGGCAAGTGATCATAATGTTATGTCTAATTGGTGTGTCAGATACATAACAATTTACAGCTGTAGAATTCAATTACTCAGAAATAAAGAAATTAATAACAAGTTAGAGTTAATGAAACCAAAGATTTTCAAGGTCTGATGATTACATGCAACTGTTTCATGCTATTAAAAATATGAATGATTAATATGAGGTGAATATAACATATTTAATGTAAAAATCTTCTTTCAGAGCCACTATGAATACATTCCTTTGAGATTTTCCTTCTTTTATTTTTGTAAATGAAGTATAAACAACTTCAGAACCATTGGCAGACACACTGAGGTGCCACAGGTGCTTTTAAATTGATTTAGCTCTGTCATGTTATTGCAGAGCGTGTCTGCAACCAAATTTAAGAGTAAGCAAAGTGCTTTAATTATGAATTTTGTCCAGCTGAGGACACCTGCTCCCTCTCCTGCTGAGACTTAAGACACACTTGAGTAAAAAGCATCTGCTGTCTTTAATTATGTGTCTGATTTTGTAGTATGTGTGTGTAATTGCTTTGGACTAGTTTTGGGCAGCGGATATGTTGCTGGCATATAGAACTATTATCTTCTACTTATATAAATCCAAAGGTACTTTGATACAACAAGGTGAGAGCACTTGAAAGAGAGTGGAG
Organism: Notolabrus celidotus; assembly: GCF_009762535.1. Taxonomy (NCBI): domain Eukaryota; kingdom Metazoa; phylum Chordata; class Actinopteri; order Labriformes; family Labridae; genus Notolabrus; species Notolabrus celidotus. The sequence goes on from NC_048285.1 coordinate 17,002,575, forward strand.
TAGAGACATGTGATAATAAAGAAATATAAAGCTGTTTCCTTGCTTTCTGTTCCTACAAGCCTGACTTAAACGGTTGAGCTGCAATGTAATTAACAATAATAACAATGGAAACAAATACAGTGTTATACCCAGAGTGCAGAGATTGAAAACTGAAAAAGCAGAAGAGCATTAGTGTTTACCCAGCATGACATGGAAGAGCACTTGATAGCGCTTTCATTGCAGGCCTGTCACAAAACAGTCCAGCGGGGCAGGGTGGACAGTCGTCCTCTCCCTTTAGGCCTCTGAAGATGGAAAGAGAGCCTGTGGGGCAGGGGAGAGGGTAGCCTGTGCCAGGGGGGCAAAAGTGGCCAGAAGGACAGAGACGGCTTCTGGTGGAATTCCCCTAAGATAAGGAAAGGAAAAAACATGATGACGCAAATGCAAAATAATGTGTACTTTTTATAGCAAAAACTTTTCAAAAGCCCTCAAGATTCCAGAGACTGAAATGTTTATAACACGCAACAATACAAAAGTGTTCAAACATGCCCCAAACACTATGATCCTTGAGCTGTGCTTGACGTGGGACTGAGAATGTGATGTTGTAGGCAAGTGAGGCCAAATAAAATCTATTTGCCGAGTTACCATTAGAGTAGGAATGTGCTGAGCAATACAACAATATTCCTATTTGTTAAATCAATATTCCTTGTCTAAAGCAGACATGCTTGGCTTTTGGAAGTTCTGAGGGAAACTTATTCGGTGACCAACAAGGAAAGCAGCAATGTTCACTCAAAATGATGATAAAGTTAGAGTAATATATTTACATGAATAGTCTTAAAGATTTATTGTCTAACAGTGGAGATTAAGCCTCAGCAGTAGTACTAGAAGATTCATCTTCAAGGCACTATTAATATCCAAAGTAAATTTCCTGTGAATGCAAGCCTTTTTTGTCTCATGTAAACAAAGCTGACATTTTAGCTAGTTGTGCTATAAGAAGACTAATGTACTGGAATCAAGCACAAGCAAATCATTAAATAAATATGTTCAGGCAATCTACTGGTCAGATTTTTGATGATATTTCTGTGTATGTAGGGTAATTCTGACATAAAGTTTGATTTGATGAAAGATCATAAGGTCACCTAAATCAATCCACAAACCATCAATCAACTTTTCTCAGGCATGGTAACGAAAACGTCAGGTCTACAACAAAGTCTTTGTTGTATTATTTGTAGACAGCAAACATTAAACCACCATTAGCAAAGTATTTTGGCAACATTTGGTAACAGAAACCTTAAACCTGACTGTACAGGGTTAAAAAAGTGGGATAGAGAAAGATGCAGAAAGAGAGATGGAGAAAAAAAGTAGAACATCAAGATGCAAAGCTTGATCCAAGAAGGCAACTGGACTTGGTAGAAATTCTTGAAGATGTTTCACCTCTATCATCGCTTTCTCTCTCTCTCTCTTATTCTCCTCTATCCCTCTTTCCAACCCCAACTCGGTCGAGGCAGATGGCTGTATAAAATTAGTCTGGTCCTGCTCAAGATTTCTGCCTTAAAAGGAAGTTTTTCCTTGCAGCTGTAACTTGCTAAATGGTGCAAGGCTCATGGTGAATTAAGATGAGATAAGACTCAGTCCTGTCAGTAAGAGGGGCCTTGATTGATCCTGTCTTGATGTTGTGTCTTTGATAATAATTTAACATAGAGTATGGTGTAGACCTGCTTTGTTTGTAAAAGCTTTTGCTGTGATTTGGCACTATACAAAAAAGATTGATTGATGATTCATTGACCTCTCCTCCAAAAGGCTTCTTCAGTTCTGACCAGACTGGGGAAGAGCTAGAAAAAATAAGCCTCTAACAGTCGTGGGTGTGTTCAGGTAGTCACAATGGGTCCTAAGTAGTGTCGTTATCCTTGTTCCTGACAGCCGTTAGCTAGTTCCAAGAAAATCGTTTTGAATCATGCTTTTGGAAATATGGCCCACTGACCAACTACTGCCTAACCAGTATAATACATGAACAAAAAAACAAGGGCAACAAATGATACATGCGCACCTGATGATTAGCAGAGTTAGGACTTGTGGATCCAGCAGGACAGAAGTATCCTGCCTCACAGAGTCCTGTTGGCTTTGACAGACCAGGATGAGAGCAGAATGTTCCTGCAGAGAACAGAGTAAATAATCCATCTTTAAGATTTGATTACAATGTGTTCGGGTTACAGGGTAACTTCTGCTTATGTAGATCAAGTCAAGTCAAGTCAAGTCAACTTTATTTATATAGCACATTTGAAAACAACTAGTGTTGGCCAAAGTGCTTTACAAGGTAAAAAGTAAAAAGTACATGAAGACGATAATAAACAACACAATATATCAGGATATTAAAGGTGAAATATTATGCTCTTTTTCATCAAAATATATTGGTCTAAGAGGTCCCCAAAACATGTCTTTAAAGTTTATTGCTCCAAAAAAACACTTAGAAATTTTGGCATGCCTGTAAACCCCTCTTTTTCAGCCCTGCTCAGAATAGGCTGTTTTCTGTGTCTGTGCCTTTAAATGAGCACATTGATCTAATGTTTACATGTTGGCTGAATATACACGGCTGCTCACAGACCTGCGTTACTTCAACCCTTTGAATTTGATCCAGAATCTGATCCTGACGGAGAGGCACCTGCAGCAGGAACTTTCTGAACGATTGGTCACAGATTTTGTGTTTCTTGTTGTTTTATTTGTCAGTATGTCGACGTGTGTCTTGGTACACAGCTACGAACATGTAGCTATGTGGCTATGCTAACTAGCACTAGCACTTTTCCATGAAAAATAAAAATCATCCACTAGATCTTCAAATCTGCAGACATGGGGAGTGAAACCGACCTTTGTGTTTATTAAGACAGCCTACAACTAGCATGCCTCCCTCCTAAGCTCCTTGTTAGCACACACGTGTGCAGGTAATGAAAAATGGAGGAGGAATTGAGTTGTATTTTATACAGTCTATGGGCTGAACAAGCTCCGAGCTCTGACTCCGTGACAGACCGGATGGCACGGTGACGTATGAAAAACACCGAAATCTGAAACGGCTGTTTTCAGCACACATTTACAGAAAGGTGGAGAAATCAGAACAGGGGCAGAATGGATTTTTTTCATTTTCGGGGGCTTTGTAGACATGCCAGGGACACATATTTCAGGTAGAGAACCATTAAAAGTCGATTTTGCATGATATGTCACCTTTAATGTCCTCCTCACGAGGAGAAGGCCAAAGAGAAGAGATGGGTCTTCAACAAAGATTTAAAACATTCAACAGTGGGGGACGATTGTAATTGGAGTGGCACGCATTTCCAGAGCAGCTGGTTTGTTGACCTCAGTGCTCGAGCTGGGTTGTGAACATAAAGGATATTGGCCAAGTAGGATGGTTCCAATCCATTTAGGGCCTTGTACTGTATGTTAAAAGTGCAATTCTAAAATTAATCCTGTAACAGACTGGGAGCCAGTGGAGAGCATGCAGCACAGGTGTGATGTGCTCCCTCTTTTTCCTGCCAGTCAGGAGGCAAGCAGCAGCGTTTTGAGCAAGCTGCAGGCACTGAATAGATGACACATCTAAGCCCAAATACAAGGAATTACAATAATCAAGCCTAGAAGTAATAAAGGCATGAACCACTCTCTCTAAACCTTTCGGAGGGAGATAGGCTTTAACAAACATTTATCCTTTCAGTACCAGCAGGGCAAAGCAGGCAGGCCTCAGGACCGTGGGCTCCTGGTTGGTTCTGCACAGTGCCAGGTGGGCAGGGGAACTCTAGTCCTAGAGTCAGTCCTGCAGGACAATAGTATCCGGCGGGACACAGTGCGGGCTGCACAGTACCTTCAACTGAGCAACATCACAAAGAATTGATTATTGCAGATAAAATGCACATCATTTTCACAACTTTGAATGTCATTAACTTTGAAAAGATAAGGTTGAGCTGCTAATTAAAGACTTGGACTCTGACATTATGAAATCAGATGTCAATTAGATAAGCAGAGATAAAGAAAGGTGTAACTTCAATAAGCCATCCTCATTATACTTCAAGCAATATCAGCTCTGCTTTAATTAGAAAGCTGTCCTGAAACTTTGGACGATCCCCTTGGAAAAGGTGTGAATTTGCTGCTATTAATGAAAAGCAAACATATGGCTGCTTAATATTCTTCTGCTATCAAGCCAAGCCTTTGTATCCTTTTGACATGACCGTGATCAGAGCTGTATATCCGATTAAAACAACTTCTCCTGTGACTGTACTACCTACTAATCTGTTGTGACTACAGCCAGAAAACCAATTACTATTTCTACCTCCCATGGGTATCCTCTCTGTGTCATTGTTGATCGACTGTTGTGGAAAATTGTGTTGCTCTTTATCCAGGAGATAACTCTACCTTGACAGAAGTATCCAGAGGTACATGTGGTGCAGTTTTCTTGGTGTGTGTTGCCTGTGGAAGAGCTAAATGTTCCTGCAGGACATGGCACATGGAATGGTGTTCTGCCGGGGCAGAAGAAACCAGCAGGGCACAGAACCTCGTCTGCTCTAATTGAGCCCCAGCTGCAGTAAAACCCGGCCCAGCATTCACCTGGAGCAAAGAAGGAAAACAAAACTCTCAAACTGCACATAAGGCTAACTAAGAAACTTAAATTATTATCTAAAGACTTAGATATTTTCTATTTACCTGCCCGTAATCCCTGTTGGCAGAAAACCCCAGGTGGACACAAAGATCCAGTTCTGTTGTCAGTTGGGTTTGGCACTGTGGCACCCATCAGACAGAGAAAACCAGCAGCACAAGCTCCTGAAGGCTCAACCAAACCTTCAGACCCACAGAACTGACCTGCCGGACACAGTAGGCACTCACCTGCAAACGCATATTGACAACTTTGACCTCAGTCCAAACAGCAAAACAAGCTACCTGCTAGGAGACATCAAGTGTCTCTGGGTCAGTTCACACTGAAGTGTCAGTGGTCTTTAGAAAATTCAGAGAATAAAGATCATACCAGGGTTGCTTTTTTCCATTGTGGGTAGGCGAGATTACTGCATCTAAATAACTTTTTATTGTTTGAAGTAAAACCACATTTAAACAGTCTTTAGTTCCTTGGGGGCCTTCAGAATTCCACCATAAAAGCTGTCTTTAAAAATAAATTAAGTTGCATATTTTCAAGGTTATATAAGGCTCTTGTTTATTACCTATGTTGGTGAGACCTTGTCTCGGGCTGTAGGTACCTCGGGGGCAGGGCAGAGGCTGACTCCCTGGACTCTCTCTGGGACAGACATAGCCAGCAGGGCAAGGCATTGGACTAGAGACCCCTACAGAGCTCCCCCTGGTGGAACTGGGTTCCGGGGACCTGCAGTGGAACCCAGGAGGACAGGGATGACAATCTCTCTGTCCTGATATATCCTGGAACCAGCCTGGCAAAGATATTTAAAGAGGGAAAACATCTTCTGAGAGGGCAAGGGATAATGTGAAATTAAAGTGGGTTTGCTGACTTGAGTTCAGAACTTGTTGTTTACCATGTTGGCATGGTTTGCAGTCATCTATGCCTTTGCCTCCGGTCTCATTTTGGAAGGACCCAGCTGGGCAGGGGGAGGGGACATTAGTGCCCTCTGTGCAGAAGTGGCCTGTTGGGCAAACTCCTCCAGACACATTTGATATTGGAGTGGCAGTCTGAGACCCTTCAAGACAGTAGAAACCTGAGGAAAACACTTCAATTAAATGTTTGCATAACTGCACTCATATGAAAATGGATAAAGCTCCAGAGTAGCATAATTAAATCCTCAGTTTAGCATCTGACCTGGGAGGCAAGGCCCAGAGACCACAGAGAGTCCACTCCCCGAGCAGTAGAAGCCCGGACTGCAGCTACGACACTGAGACTGATCCACAAGCCCACTCTGCTCACTGTCAAAACATGTGAAGCTTTAATAAGTGTTAACCGCAGTAGTTGTCAAGTTCTTTCATATCATTTGGACATTAATTGCTCAGTACTTCTTCACTGAGGGCACTCCATGCCACTACCTCCAATAATATAGAGGATAACAACCCACATTACACCTCATGTTTCATCCAACTGCTATGTTTCCTGCTAATAAGCATTAAGGTGAACATGGATCACTGCCTGCTTGAATGTCTGCAGATCTGAAACATCTTAAAGTATAATTTTGACAACAGGCAGCATGGTGAACAATGTTTAACCACAAAATACTGTAATGATGTAGTGTTACCAGATTTCAAATGCTATTTTGTCTTGTAAATATTATGGTCCATAGTGGTAGACAAGGATATTGTAGGATAGGGACCTGAATGTTCCTTTTGGGCATGGGGTTGGTACAGATGTCCCCACAGAGCAAACGAATCCAGGAGGACAGGGGAATCCTGTCAAATTGTCAAGTGGAGTAGGTGTGGAGGCTCCCCCAAGACAAACAAACCCTGCCACACACGGCCCATTGGGGAAGGTCCTCCCTTCAAACAAGTATGCATACAAGCAACAATTTTATCACCCCTATCAACAGAGGACACGTTCACATTTAATCGTTTCTGTAATTTATGATCAAATAAATGCAGCAGCTGTCTGCATTATAGATATCTGTGGGACATGCAGAAGAAGTAAGGGGAAGAGGAGAGAATGCACGACACCTTTTTCTTTACAATACATCCCAGGGTCACATTGGGAGCACTGCCATTCCTCAATGAGGCCTGACACATTTCCATATGTCCCCGCTGGACAGGGATGTTGATTTGCTGATCCACTGGAACAATAAAATCCTCTCTCACATGGTCGTGGCAGGGTCATTCCTGAAGTACAGAGGTAAAACAAAGTACATTTGTGTGCATAACTGCTAAATTTTTTTGTTATTCAATGATTTCACAACCCATCAAGTTTACCTTGATGCTGACAATAGAAACCGGCAGGGCATATCTCACAGCTGCCCTGGCCTTGTCTATGCTGGTAGCTGCCTGGGAGGCAGGCTGTCTGGTTGACACTGCCCTGAAGCGTTAAACTCATTTTATCAGACTTTATGTCTGGGGAATAACGTGCATCATCAGACATCATCATGAAGCAACAAAAACAGTGGAAACTGAGACAGGCACAGCGAGGGAAGAGCAGGTAGACAGCCGAGAAAAACAGGAAGCACACAACAATTGGCTTATGGTACGCAATAACGCAATTGCCGTGACAGAATGAACACACAGTTGAAGAGTAGGACTCCTGCAGAGGCATCACATATAATATTCTGTGAGGATGACTGACAGTAGCTTTAGGACTAATACTAGATGACTGACCTTCTCACAACTATGTCCCACTGAGCACAAATGTTGTCGTGGTGTCTCTGAGCTCTGTCCTTCAGGACAGTAGTAACCTTCTGCACACCGGCCGCTTGGCTCAGCTTTTCCTCTCTGGTGGCAGTAGTGACCCGCGGGACACAGCTGGCAAGACTCAACTGTCGATCCACCAATGAAACCTGTTGAAAGGCACACAGTACACATACGTACATAAATTAAAACATATATAGGGCCCGAGCAATGCCACTGCCTTTAGGATTCTTCTTATTATTCTTCTGCCTCGAAGATTGCATTTTTGGAGCCTTTAACATGCATGCAAGTGCAGATATTTTTGCAAGCTCATCAGGTCTGGTGAAAATTGCAACCTTTTATGGGTCTCCCAAAAAAATCTCAAAAATGTGCTCACTAGCGCCCCCTAGAGTTTTCAAAAACCCCTCCCCATAGAGGTTATTTTGAGCTACATGCTTGGAAATTAATACGCATATTCATGGCATCAGGACACACAAAAAAGCCTCGTACACCCATGTCCGAAACTCTACAGAAAGAGCACCACCTAGCTTTGAAAATTCAAAATAGCGTCCAAATAAGGGTGCATACTTTTACGAACTCATCCTAGGTTTTTTTTCCGATTCAGTCCAAACTAGGCACATTCTATAGTAGACATATTGACGATTAAGAATTATTAAAGGAATTCCGCTCAGACTAAAATTGTGGGAGTTGCAGACTTTGAGTCGGTGCATCAACAACACGTCTCGCCCATGAACAGGAAATGAATTTTTGGGACTTTAAAATGCACGTAATCTCACCAAATCCAACACCCTCATTACGCCTTGTGAGAAATTTGCGATTCTTTTGGTCTCGCAAAAAAAATCTCAAAAATGGGCTCGCTAGCGCCCTCTACAGTTTTCAAAGAACCCTCCCCATAGAGGTTATTTTGAGCTACATGCTTGAAAATGAATATGCATATTCATGGCATCGGGACACACAAAAAAGCTACATACACCCATATCCGAAACCCAACAGGGCTTTTCTACGATTCAGTCCAAACAAGGCACATTCTATAGTAGACACATTGACGATTAAAAATCATTAAAGGAATTCCGTTCAGACTAAAATTGTGGGCTTGGCAGACTTTGAGGCGGTGCATCAAACGCACATACAGCTTTGAATGTGAAGAATGACGCCCAAATAAGGGTGCAAACTTTTGAGAACTCCTCCTTGGGTTTTTCTCTATTTCAGTCCCAACAAGGCACATTCAATAGCAGACACATAGACGATCCAAATTGATTAGAGGCATTCTGTTCCAACAAAAATTGTGGGCATGGCAGACTGTCAAATTTGGAGGTTTTCTTGGCAATCTGCCAAAAACTTGGAACTTTTGCACCACTGAAGGGACACAGGCGGTATATACTCTCAGATCTTGCTTGGCTTATATCAGGCGGTGGTTTACATTTGGCGGTGGCTCACATAGGCAGTGGCTCACATAGACGGTGGCTGCAGGTGTGCAAGGGCCCGTTCATTGCCGCATGCGGCTTTAATATGTGCTTGTTTTATCTATGAACCTATGTGTTCACAGTGTTTGTTTACCAGCAATGGAAAAAGTAATCAAACCTCAATGCAAGTTGACAACATAAGGGTTCCTACCTGTTCCCGCATTAGTTTCTAATTCATAACCATACAAAGGAGCCATAGCGCATTTTAATAGGATTCAAGTTGTCAGCCGCAAGACAAGAATACAATTACTTGATTAAACCACTTTGTGACTGAAATTATTCATAGGTGCGCAAGGGAGGGAAGAGGTCTTCTCACATTTCTCTGCATCACTGAACTGCAAAGATATACAAGGGTTCGTATAAGGACATAAGGGAGGAAAACTGACAATGTGTGCAACAAGGAGGATTAGGTCTTGTACTGCTCGGTTACTATTGTGTCTGATTACCAGTTCATAATTAATTCATGAGCCAAAAACAGGGGGGGGGGATCACTGACTCAGGTCTCCTTTGAAAGGAGGAAAATACATGTACCACACAGTTTACTGTTTATAACCTTGATGTCTTCAAAATTAAATCAGAAAAAAAAGTTGTTTTTAGAAGAACATAATATCAGTATCTCACTCTTTATAGTTCCAATGGGGCAAGGCTGAGGAAGAAGCGCTCCAAGGGGGCAGTAATGTCCAGTGGGGCAGGGGCTGGCATGGGGGTCTAAAGAACCTTTAGGGCAGTGATATCCTGCAGCACAGGGCCCTTCGGGAGCATCCAGACCAGTTTGGTTACAGTAAGAGCCAGCCTCACAGGGCTGTGGGTAAGAAGAGCCAACGGGACAATAAAATCCTGAAAGCAAAAAAAAAGTATCACTGAAATAAACAACATCAGCAAGAGCAAAAGTCATATCAGGAGGATTACTGTTTCTTACAGGCTCTCTCCAGAGATCTAGGATTTTTCTCAAACTTTCTACTCACACACTTTTATTTTCTGCTTTTCTCTTTACAGCTAACACACCAGTCATTTTAAGTTCCAGGAGGCAGTTATTACTTTGCTGCAAATGTTTAAATCATTTTCTTGTTGGTCTGATTTGAGCTGTTATTTTATTTCTGCTTTTTATGTACAATAGCAATCAAACATCTAAAGCTGCCCAAAAGGGGATTATAACTCCAGCATTTATTTTTGTATGTATTAAGTCCTTAAGATAGTTAAATAAGTACTTTAATACAAATGCTTATTTTCAGAAGCTGTTCTCACACAGCATCTCATTTCATAATGTGCTGCCTCTACTTTGTTGTACTATAAAGATAATGTTGCAACAGGGTTCAAACGGCAAAACCTTTTCTGTGTAATTCTTAATTCTTTTACATAACTAAACATAAAAAAAACTATGTGGAATTAATTCTACCAACCCTTATCAGCCCTTTCCTAGATGCATGTTTTAGCTGGAGTCTACTATACACACTGGACAGATCAAATTGAATCAGTCATATGTCAGGGCAAATTTAGATAAATTGGCCTATCATGTCAAGAGCAGGAAGCATAGCATGCCCAAGGGAATGAACAGTGTATCACATCATATACACAAGTTTGCTGTCAGGGTTTTACCCACCTTTAGGGCATATATCTCCTCTGTAGGTGGAACATGCATAATGTGGGCTCTCGAGACATGGCAATGAGTGAGTCACAATATGGTCTGAATTTCCCTGTGGCGATGTTACCACTTCGATCCAGCAAACGTCTCTCCCTATAATAGAATATGGCAGATAAAGCATTAAAGATGTCTCACTTAATATCTTTGTCTTGTAGACGGGAAATAAAGAGAAGCCATTTACTCTTTCTACTAGCTGATTTCACATTTTTGACTGCAGAGGGAACATATTTTACAATGTAGCACAGTAAAGCAATGATTAATTGTAGATTCCCTACAGGGAAGGTCAAACTGAAAAGCTGCTGCCTTGTGAGACATTTATCACAACATGTAGGTTCTGTACAAGAGTTAAAGAGTTTGAAGAAATTGATGTACTGCCCTTTCAAAGGAAGCAGTTATTGTGTTATTACAGAGTCAAGAAACCCATATTTTACCAGAATTACTGGAGTCGTTGAGGCAGGACAGATTGTCCAACCAGAAGGCGGTGCTTGTCTTTTTGGTATAAACCTTCAGTATTTCACAGAGACAAATGAACAGGGAGGAGTTGGCCCGAGGAGTGGGGCTTTCAGCTCCACCAGAACAGAAGTACCCCGCAGAACACAAACCTGACAAACAATGGAAGTAGAAAAAGAGTCACGCATGGCATCTTGGCCTTCTTATCATATATGAATTATCATTTAGTTTAACTTCAGTTATTATTCAAATCCCAAGATAAAAAGTTGATGTGGGCAGAAATTCAAGGCCTGTCACCTTTCTAATGAAATGTGCATGACTGAAAACATGTAATTAGATACAGTTTGTAGCATGAAACATTGAATGTTTTGGATTGCTGACTGTCCCTGACAAACTGGAAACCTGGTGAAATCCCCCACCTGTGGGCTGTGAGCTAGCAGGACTCAGGCAGTATTTCCCTGGGGGGCACAGTTGGCAGTGAGAGCGGGAGGAAGCTCCAGGCGTAGGGAGGAAGCTGCCAACAGGACAGGGTTCCGGTGACCCACTCCCACGAGGACAGAAGTATCCCATGGGACAAACATCTCCAAAAGGCTGCGTGACAGGAAATGGCTCAGTGGACCCCTGGGTGCAAAAATGTCCTGTAGTACACAATGAAGTGAGTAATTTTACTGAGCACACTGCACATTTGCTGTAGAGTGGTAAGTGACCCATGTTATTTAATGGAAAATGACTTTAACAATAGGGCAAAAGCTACTTTTGAAGCTATATTGTCTGACATCATTTCCTGTGGTGATGGAGAACTGTCAGACCTTGACTGCAGGGTCCAGTTGGTTCCATTAGAGCGCTACTGTTACAGAAGAAGCCAGAGGGGCAGGGGGAGCAGTCAGCCAGGGAGGTCATGCCAGCTGATGGACTAACACTGCCCATTGGACAGGGATATGGCACAGATGATCCCTCCAAACAGTAGAAACCTGGGCATGATGGTGCAATTAGCTTTAGTTCATCCTTTTTCTTTGTTTAGAGTCTATTTTGTCTTTTGTGATTACCTGGTGGGCAGGTGTTGCAAGTAGATTGTCCAGATGAAGACTGAAAAGTTCCAGGTCTACAGATGGTCGGCTCAGCACCACCAATTGGACATGAATGGCCAGGTGGGCATTGATATTCTGAGAAACAGTCAGAAAAGAAATCTGTGATCTGATGCCTTTTTGCTTCAAATCAAAAAAGACAGATGTGCACATGAAACAATAATACGATTAACCCCTTTAAAAGCATTTGTGTGGTAAATTGTGCACTGGAAGCATGATTGCAGTGTTTCTCATGCTCAATATGGTGCTGAAAGTGTGAGACTGCGCAGTAATAGTCCTGTGAGACAATCCTAGAGAAGATCAGAAAGGCCCAGCAGCAGGTAGTCCTACTCTGACAGCTATGAGCAGCAGATTCTTTATGGTTTCTGAGCCATTTTACGCTTAAATTAGCTAAAGATCTACGCTATAAAAGAGGGAAAGGAAGCCTTTTATAACCAGTGTGTGTGCGTGTAATAAGAGAGGAGGGGGTAAGCTTGTTGGAGGTGTAAAATACATTTATAGACTAACAACATTTTTGCCCTGCACCCCATCCCACTGCTTTTGCCAAGCTGATAAGTTACATAGCCTATTACAGTTTTTCTCAGACGCTTCAGTACATTTCTCGAATCATCCTCGACATTTGCAAAACAGTAAGTGCATTTCTCAAAACAATTCTTACAAATAGCAAAACACAATGGATTACCTGCAAAAGCCAGTATCTTGCTCAAAATCCTTAGTTCATCTCTCAAAAGTAAATATCTGTGTCAATGAACATGTCAGTGCCATCAGAGTGACAAGTCCTCGTGTCATTGTGTACGGATAAGACAGTCAAATTGCTTAGTCATGTTGTCAATATAACAGTGTACTCTGGAGGGACGTTCTGATGTAAACTATGGCTAAAGTTTTGGTGAAAGTTATTGTAAATTGTAAGTTACACCTTTGTGTATGTGGGAGATTGATTGCAAAAGACTGGACAAGATTCACATTTACGCTTTTACTGTTTGTACTTAAATGTGTTGCCTCCCAACTCCTCCACCATGCAGCCTCACTCCTCCTCCTCTTCTTCTTCTCTCTGGCTGTTGACCCAGTCCAATTCCTTGTCCTTCTATTGTCACACATTGTAACATTGTGTTGTGCTCCGGCTCTACATAAACACTTGCCAGTTGATGGTTCATGAGATGCACCTTTGAGCTACTTCAGAAAACTGGTTGATCATTGGTTGATCTAATGCTTCACACATTTCCCTTTGTTAAAGAAAGTCAAGATTCACATGGGAGAAATTTACCAATTCAGGACAGATTTAGAAAAAAAAAGTCTGATGGAAATGTACAAAAATATGACTTACATATTCTGACAACATGTTCAACCATTTTGCATGTGAAGACTTGTTCGATGAACCAATGCCTACATTTTGTGGAGACAATTCAACAGAGACCCATTATAATACATTTTGATCAACATGACATAAGCACTTGATAATGTAGGAAACAGCAGAGAATTGTACATAATCATTTGCATGGATGATCCAAAGCATGTGCAACTTGTTCAAAGAAATGAGAAACTGCTTTTTTGATGTGCACAAGTGACGAAATGATGTGAAGATTAAACAAGTACTTTTGAGAATTTCAATTCTGATCTGAGAAATGTACCAAAGCGACTGAGAATAACTGTAAATGGCACTAAGTGGCCACCACATCCCAAACATTATTGCCATCCACTACAGACATCAATGCAAGCTCCGGGGATCCAAAAAATATTGCCTACCGATTGACCCCTAATGACCACAACACCCTAAACCATGTCACCTCCCTTCACCAGTGTTTTGCTAAGTTAGCCCCATGGCTCCCCAGAAAGATTCAACAGTTGGCTCTTACTAGCTCTGTCCACCAAATCCACACTTGAAGAGAAAAGAGCTAACCAAGGGTAGAGAGGTTATAGAAAGAGTACAAGTAAGATAGAGTCAGGGAAAGAAGTCTGTCTGGGCTGGAGCTTACCCCTACCAGGCTTGAATGAATGCTCTACCTCCCTGTTCTACCCCTAATTTCATCAGGGAAAAGGGGGGGAGAGAGACAGAGAGAGAAAGACAGATGGACAATTTTCTCTTAACTTTGATTTTGCCTCCATCTGACATTATTTCTGCTCATCCAAATCCACTGACTTGTTTTAACTGCTTTGTGTGACATTTTCCTTTTCCACTTTTCCCAAACTCTGTCCAGGCCAGTTCTCATAGCAATGAGATAGTTGATCGTGTTGTGAACCATCTAAATCTTACTCCTACCCACCAAACTCCACTTTTCATCTTTGCTGTTCAGTTTCTTCTGCCAAATTTGTATATCTAAGTGTTTCATTATCTTATCATTTTTTAATTACAGGATTACCTTCCAGTGTTATATTACCTTATTATAGTTATTTTTTTCTGGATTATCTTTTCATGTTTTAGTATCATATTTATTTCCATCATTCTACTTTTGTCTTTTTTTGTTATCTTGCTATCATAAAAAATCTGTTACATGATATAAATTGAGAGTGGAGGTGCTGATAATTTTTTTTAAATTTGCTATGTGAAGCACTTAGTGCTATATCTTTGTTGAAATAAAAGTAACAGACAGTTACCATCACTCCAAATAATGTAGGCAAACATTTACAGACAGTTTGTGAAATTAAAAGGAAATACTTCAAATATGGCAGAGAAAAAATGTGAGTTATGACAACTAATTTCAAAAGGGAAAATTTGAAACTGAATAGATGACGAAGAAGATAGTTATATATGGACTTATATAGAACTTTTCTAGTCTTTCTGACCACTAAAAGCGCTTTTACACGTCACATTCACTCATTCACACCACATTGATGGCAGGGGCTGCTATAGTAGGGACCATCAGTATTAACTTCTGTCATTCATACACATTCACACACTGCTGAACAACAGCAGGAGCAATTTGGGGTTCAGTGTCTTGCCCAAGGACACTTTGGAATGTGACTGCAGGAGGATCGAACCAACAACCTTCTGATTTAGAGATGACTGACTCTACCCACTGAGCCACAGCCACCCCTAGTTATTGCCATAAAAATATTGAAATAATGGTTATTTTTCTTTATCCAATTTTATTCTAAGGATTAAAATTAATTATATGGTTCCGTTATGGGTTAAGAACATTTTCCCACTTATTTTTTAAAGTTAATTTTCTTAGCATTTTGCCTCTGTTAGATAGGACACCTGAAAAGAGACAGAAAGTGTGAGGAGAGGAGAGTGGGACATGTAAGCAGAACTAGCAGCCAATGAGTACAGGACTAAAGCCTCAGTGTGTAGGGTTGCTCTGCCAACAAAGCTAAACAGGTGTGCAAGCTTTCCATGTTCTTAAGCCAAATAAAACCAAGCTCACCATCAGGAACACTTTATTACTCTAACCTCATCCTGGTTCTGTCTATCTTAGCTAATGAAAGATTGACATTTCAAGGGTACATGTTTTTTAACACACAACAAGTAAATGCAGATTGAGTATGCTAAAATCACTATAGCAATGCAGTCCTCTGTAATGTATGTAACTTTTTCACTCTTCTATAATACTTTTTTTTGTTCCTCTTTATGTTAAAATATGGCACCACCTTTTATAGTGAGAGGAAAAAGCTTGGTCACCTGAACCAGCCTGATCATGTGAGTAACAATGTGCAGGAACCAGACTGTACTCACTGTTTTAAAAAAAAAAAAAAAGAGCATGATGAAGTGCACAGACTACAGTGGTTAAACCCGAGCTGACCTCTGATGATGTGTACTCTACCTGGCTGATGTCCAGACACTGATCCCTGTGGACAGTACCACCCCGGGGGACAGAGGAGGCCAACAGAGGTCTGAGCCCACAGTGGGCAGTAAGAACCCGCATAGCAAGCTTCACAGTCAGCCTCAGACTCAGCTGCAGACCTCCCAGAGAAGGTACCTATATACAGTTAAAAATAACATCCACTTTATCTATTTTTCTTTTCTCCTTCTCACATAGACAGAGAGAAAGGAAAATATCAAGGCATGTTCAGGGGCCACAGGCAGCTCCATTTATCCACTTGGTTAAGTAGCTAGCTGACCATTATGACAGTTTTATTGGACTCCCATTAGGTTTTACAACCGCCTTTAGAGTTCTGGATACATTAAGCTATTATACTGTACCTCTGAGAGGCCTTGTGGCACTGCACACTACCTTTCGAAGGCAGTGTAATAAAATGCAAGAGGTCAGAGGCATAGCCCATCCAGGGAAATGAAAGGAGACATTTTAGTTGCAAACAGAAACAAAAACAAATTCCCTTTCTTTTGTGACTGTATGTTGATATGTTGGTTTTCTACCTGGAGGACAGAGGCTTGGCTTTGCACTTCCTTCAGGACAATAGTGGCCTGCAGGACACACATCACCATGGAAGAGACCCTGGGTTGAATCATCCGTAAGTGGGGATGGTGATGTGGTATCTCCTGTAACTGAGACAATAGACCTTTGTTGGATGTCATTACTTATTAGGTTAGAGAATGAACTTAAAGGCCAGAGCCTTTTTTGGCCATCCCAGGTAGAATAACTCAACCAAGAAAAAGTAATTGGGACTGCTAAATGTTCTGTAAAGATCTGCTCAGCACTATGGAGGCAAAGGCCATGAAAATGTTAAATAAAAGTAAAAGAGCATGGAGAGAAAATGGGGCAGAGCACTGCACTTTTACAGCTCATGCCAGAGTCCTCCTGGGCTTTCATAACACAAATGTCACTTGTAAAAGAACCAGCTGTAGATATTGTAATGCATTTATACACACCAAATCATGGACAAAAAAAAGTATTGTGAGGTGTTACCTGAGGGTGTAGCTGTTTTGGATCCCTTTGTGCAGTAGAAACCTGATTTGCAGGGTCCGGATGGAGCAGAGAGGCCGATATCAGCGCAAAAATGGCCAGACAAACATGGCTGACAGACTTCCACTGAAGCTGCCCCTGCAAAACCAAAACTGTGACTCATTTATTTGATGCAGAAGCACAAAATAAGGATCAAGTGAAATATTTCCACTTCAATCGCTTCTAGTAATTGTTCACTGATGTACGAAGGAGGGGAATTTCGTCATTGATTACAAAACTTCACACTTAACGCTATCGATAAGTCCCCTTAAGTCAGCCTATTATGTTTAAATGTCACCGGCAGTGTCTCTGTGTAATTGTTCAGTGTTATATGTCACCGTCTATGGAGCTGAAGGTGCCTGCAGGGCAAGGAACCATATAGCTGGTACCATGGGGGCAGTAAGACCCTGAAGAGCAACGGCCTCCTGTAGGGCCCTCCTCTGGCTGGGCAGAAGCAGAACCATGGATACAGAGGTAACTAGGAAAGGAGAGATGATGAGAACAGAGATGAGAGGAAGGGGGGGTGCAGGATGTAAAGTGCAATAAATGAGAAATACACAGGGAAGACAGAATGAAAGAGAGAGCTAAAAGGGTTGGTTTGAAAAATGGATAAGGGGTGCAGATTTAACATAACCAGGGTGTCATATCTTTAAGAGTCTGTTTGTTAACATGAGTGAGTATGTGCCAAGTTTGCCTGTGTTTACCCAGGAGAGCAGAGCCCAGTGGGAGCAGTGAGTCCAGAGGAACTGCAATATCTCCCTGGAGGGCAGAGCTCACAGCCAGACTTATTGGACAACCCCATCTGTCTGCTGAAGGCACCAGCTGGGCATGGGAAGGCTACACCAGACTGTGTTCCTGTAGATAAATGGCGTGTAATATCTACAGATGGTGGAGGACTAAACATCACAGAGCAGGTTGTGAGGACGAGCCTTATTTTGATTATGCTCCATAATGCCCATTTGTATAATTAGAAAGCCATTTACTATTACAGCCACTTGTTCAGGAGTACACTGGGAACAACAGCCACATCAAACAACATCAATTCTACACATTATACTAATAATCATATACTAATAAATCAGTCTCACTGAAAACATGATGTGGTTACATTGTATGTTATGTGTATGGTATGTTAGCTTTTGAATCCTACCTGGTGGGCAATAGTGTCCTTTAGGACACAGCATGGGAGTGTGAGTTCCAGACATATACGCGCTTTTTGCATCCATGGATCCAGCACAGTAAAATCCTGCTAGACATTTAACACACTCTGCCTGTGGAGGAGTAAATTGCAGAAATCATTTTTTTTCTCCACAGTACAAAAACACAATTATAAATACAGATGTCCACTTACATCAGCCGACATGACCACTTTAGATGCTTATTTTGGAAGCGATAAGCTGAACTATAAACTGTACACAGTTTGCACTGATGTAAAAATTTGTGGGCCAGCTGGGGCATTATTTCTCTGCTTGCAGAAGGGCCATAACTTTCCCTTCGAATGCTTGTATTACTCAGCCTCATGACACATTAACATTCCAGCTTTTATTGGTACAGTTAGTCAATAGCTCTATTTCAGTTTTAGGGAACATGTTTCTATATCCAGTGTATTATGCCCAGTGGCCACACAGTTATTAAAGGTTATTTTAAAAGCATTAAAGATAACTTTCATCTTTGTTTTGGGATTTTGAGACAAAGCACAGTTTTAGCTCACGATTTATCCTATTCTTCCCAACCTGTCCAGGTAAATCCTGATAAGTCCCGGGCAGACAGGGCACCTGTCTATTAGTTCCAGGTGGGCACATGTTTCCAGGTGAGCAGGGTATGGATGCCTCCTTGCTGCTGTTATCTCTGCCTGGACAATATGAGCCAGCTGGGCAGATTTGAGAAGGGAAAGAGAGCCCTCTAGTGGCACATAGAAACCCTGCAATTCAAAAAGAAACTGTTGAGCAGCTGCTGACATGTGTGAAGGGATTATCCTCTGTTAAGTCAAAATTATGCAATTTCATTTGAAGACATAATTATGTGCTAATATAGCAGAAAAAATCAATCAAAACCTGGAAGACAAGGCAGGCAGTCAGAGAGTTGAGTATTAAGGGTATGGTTGCTGTAATGTCCGATGGGGCAGGGCAGGGGTGCTGAGGAGCCCTGGGGACAGTAATAACCCACAGGACATCCATCACCTGTCATCCCTCTGTCTTGTGGTGTGGGTGACCATGCCCCAGAGAGGCAATAGTACCCTGCATCACACTGACCGGATATAACACCCTTTCCAGGGGCCATACAGAAGGAGCCTGGTTTGAAGAGGACAGAGGAGTGAAATCAAGAGGGATGGAGAATTACCCTACAGAACAATTAATAAATATGAAACAAGCCCTCTATACTGTATCAATCCAAGCAAAGATGCAGAATATGTTTATTTTAATATCAAGGTTGTTCGAAATGCTCATTCAACTTCATAACCTTGGAAACGTATAGTAGTATGATTAGAAGTAAATGGTATGTGACCTGAAGGGCACAGCAAGCAGTCCTGAGGTTTTGCCATCCTAGTGTATGGGTTGATGGATCCGACTGGACACGGGAACTGGTGTTTGGACCATGTCCCAGATGGGCAGTAATAACCCACTGGACACTCGTTACTTCCAGACAGAGAGCCATTACTCTTGCCAGGGCAGTAATAACTACCCAGACAACAAGGAGGGAATAAATTAGCTCTTGGCTGCTGGTGGTGGCAATGAGGCTAGAATATACTTGTGTCTGTGAGTGTTTATACGTCTGTAAGGTATGGGAAAATCATTAACCCATCCCAAACATGGAGAGACGTGTTTGTTCTTAAATAATCCATCCTGGTTATTTGTGAAAATGTGCATATGTTTACAGTGCAAAGTGACTGTGCATGGCTGATAAGCTAATTTACCCAGGGGGACAGATGCTGCAGCTGGCTCGGCCGTCGTCTATGCTGATGGTTCCCAGGGGGCACTGCTGAGGAGCCACAGAGCCCTTAGAACAGTAATAACCTGGTTGTGCACAGACAAGAGTCATGAAAGAGATGCACACTCAAGCACACGCATAGAGACATGCAGAAACCACATGGGAGAAGGGTTCGATTTCCTGTGTGAACAGAACAGCTGCTAATGCTTGGCCCCATTAACTAGAAAGTGTTTTATTTACCTGTTCACTAAGCGAGCTCTCTGTTAATGTACATTTCTAACTTAATTATCTGCTTCAAAACTACAATTGTCCTTCAGTGCTTAGAAAAGTATAGCTTTTTGCTAATTATTCCTTCCTTCTCAATAGCTACCTGTTTTCAGCATCCTCATGTTTTTATTCTATAACCTGTATTCACACATTTTATAAGGTACATTTCTCTCTTATTTCTTTTTGAACACTGTGATTTAGTTGTCTGCAATCTAGGGGAACAATATACCTTTAGGGCAAGGTCCTCCCCGGCTGTCTCTAAAAGGAGGGTCAGGGCGATCTGCACCCTCCAAACAGAAGAAACCTTCCCAGCATTCTCCTGAAGGTGCTGAGAGACCCACAGAATCACAATAGAAACCAGGGAGACATGGCTGGCAATCCTCCTGAGAGATTAAATGAAAGAGAGAGAGAGAGAGAGAGAGAGAGAGAGAGAGAGAGAGAGAGAGAGAGAGATATGGATAGATGGAGAGCAAATGAGAGAGTGAGAGAGAGTGAGTGAAATGGAGACAGAGAAGAAGTGAGTGTGAGCATGAGAGAGAACTTCGAGAGAACAAGAAAGCAAGGGAGAGAGAGAGAGAGAGAGAGACCGAGAGAGAGAAGAGAGAGGAGAGAGAGAGGAGAGAGAGAGAGAGAGAGAGAGAGAAAGCCATAAGATATTGAAAACAGAGAATGTTCCTTGCTTCAGCATTGATTTGGGATATGATATTGATTGGCTGCCACAACAGAAAGCATTGTATGTGACTGTGTAATGTGTACAGATCTGGTGTAGCAGCACTGCTGACTATAAATGTGTTTTGAGAATAGAATGAAAGACATCGATACGATGTTGCCTGCAGAGCCAGAGTGTTCAATATAAGAAAACTGTCACATAATAAAAACATAAACTCAGGAATTAAAGCTTATGACATGACATTACATTAGTGACAGATCTTTTATTACCCAATGTCGTTTTTTCAAATGTTCTATTTGACAATGAGACTTTTCATCTAGTCTTAGTTGAGTGAGAAACATAACAGAGCCAATTATACAGCAGGCTGTTGCAATAGTCCAAAGAGATAAAAGCTGTAATTTGTTTGCATTTTGTATTCATGCATCCATGTATTTTATGTCGAAAGAATTGCAAAAACCTCTGACGTTAAGTAGGGAAAGAGTAGAATACATAGCTGTTCACTAAACTAGAATTTCTTCAGGGTTTAATTTTGAGGGGAGAGACTTCCCTCTCAATCATTGTCAGGGAGACATGTGAGTGCAACACAGAGTCAAAACGACCTGGGAGACTAATTTGGTGAGGTTAGAGAATGTGCCACGAGGACAGGGCAGAGGATGGATGGAGGCCTGGGGGCAGTAATGACCAGCAGGACACGGCCCTCCCTCTCCTGGTGAGAGACACAGAGAACATGCTGCCATTTGTCAATAGTCTCAAAATAAGAATATTGATGTGGAACAGCTTCCACAGTTAATCCAGGGCTGACATTCCAATGTTGTCACATTGTAGTAAGAAGAATTGTGAGACTGAACTGTACTGTATTTTCTGAATGTGTGAACATGAAGTGTGGTAAAGATGTTTACCTGCAGCCTGTAACAGTGGTTTTGGGGAGATGTTGCCATGTGAGCAGTAATATCCTTCCTGACATGGTCCAGTGACAGCTGTGCCATTTCTGGCAGAGCAGTAATGGCCACCGTCACACTGCCTGCACTGAGATACAGACCAGTAGCCAGGGTCAGGACCATAAGTTCCCTCTGGACAGCCTCTCAAATAAAATCCAGTTCCTTCAGGGCAGTAAAAGCCTGCAGGCCACAGAACAAATGTAAGGAAAAGTATAAATATAAAGATTTTTGATTAATTGTATTATTTTTTACTATTCCTTTTTTAAACCCCTCTTTTGTTCGATGATTTCATAAAATGAGCACAAAGTTGAAAATGTCTTTTTAAATGTTCTTATAAGGGTTATACAACTGCCAACCTGCAGGACACAAGTATAGAGAGCCAGATACACAGTGCCAGCCAGGCACACAGGGCTCACAGTGAGTTGCGTGCGTAACAGCAACATAAGTCCCTGGATCACAGGGCACAGGTTGAACAGTTCCCTCTGGGCAGTAATGACCCTCAGGACAGGGTCCTCCTGTTATTCCCTCAATAGGGTTAGAAGTGACGGCTCCCTCTACACAGAAATACCTGCACAAGAAACATGAAAAGCATGTGCATATTGTGTAAAAAAAAAAAAAAAGCCAGTACTGACCTATTATTAATCACTGAGACAATTGATCATACTCACAAAGCAGCCATCTTACATCAATGCATTGCTAGTGTGGGAAGCTTGAATGCTGTAACAATGTCATACTGCTGTGTTCATTGTAGTAAGTTGTATAAATCAACGCTATCTGAGAATTCATTATCATTTCAATGATTTAAGATTGACTAACAGCAGTTAAGTAAAATTCCACAGGGAAATCTGTCCACTTTCTAGCCAGCTAGTTAGCTAATATTGAAGTTAGCTAAGAGTGCTAAAAGGTTATTGTTTGGTACATAAACAATAGTAAATGCCAAAATTCCTATGGCAAACATAATGCCTGCAAGTAATTAACTTTATAGCGACTGGAAAGTTAGCTACGATGTGGTTGAATGCTATTGGTAGTTGTCTAACTTAGTAGGTTTTCCAATACATTGTTTTTAACTTACAAAATGGTCCTATTTCTTTCCCTCTCGGGTTTTCAGTATCAATTAACATTTCATAAGCTCATTAATCAGGAAGCAAGGAAATTATGCTTTTGTCAGACACAACCTATTTATAAGGCTAACAACCAGAAACATTAGCCCACAGCATAACAAAAATAACTTTCAAGCCTGAGAGGGACAACAAAAGAAGTCCCCAAGTGAGAATGGTGAATATGATGGCTAGGAAGCATTTTGTATGAGTCAGTATTAAATCAATGCAAAGAAAAATAAGTAGTGTTTGTTTTAAGTTCATCAGAAATTGGTGTACCCCGGACTGCAAGGTCCACTAGGTTTCGTTAGGCCAGTAGAGTCACAGTAAAATCCCCAAGACAAGATTTGCAGTCCTCCAGTATATGCAGGCCTGAGCTGTTTGACCAGCTTCCCTCAGGGCAGGCTAGAGGAACTGTGGTGCCTGCAAGGAAGTCACAAACATCATCACAAAGTTGAATTATAGTAAACAGACGAGTATGCAGAAAGAAACTTACACAGGACTATTAAAAGATGACAACTGGGGCAACTTTTTACACAATGTAAGCAGAATACAGGCATAAGTAAACAAGTGACACAGTCATATAAATCACCCAGTGTTGTGCAACTCAGGACCTAACAGAGTTTACCCTACGGCAGCATTTTTTTTAAGCGTGGGTCAAGTCAGAGAGAACAAGTGTTCAAATTAAATTGAAGAAAACAGTATCCAAGTAATAAGATAAATGCTGTCAGAACCTCATGTAGACTCCTAAATGGTAAATAACATGAATAAAACATGGACCTTGAACATAAAGTTAGCATATAAATAGCCTCATACATTACAATTTTGATTCCATTAGCCAATGAACCAAGCAGTGTCAGCATTTGATTGCAGACAAAAGTATATTATTTTGAAACTGTGGATGCCATGTAATTTGTTACATTGTAGGAATCGGCAGTAGGGCAGCACTGAAGCAGCTGCTGGTGGCTGTTTGCCTATTAAGAGAGAAAAATGGTAACCTGAGGGGCAGTAATGGCCAGGTGGACACAGGGAGCCGGATAGTCCATCTAGTGGGCTGGGAGATGATGCTCCCTGTTTGCACCAATAACCAGCAGCACATGGTCCTGTGGGTAGGAAAATATCATATTAACAAGAAACAACACATTGACCTTTTAACATGAGTGTTTAAAAATCTAAAAACCAACCAAGCATACTAGAGACAAAGACTTCTTGATTAAATGATTGGATGAGCAATATAGGAAATAACATATGAGTCTCAAACACAAATAGCTCAATAAACAGTAAATATAAACCTTTCTCCATGAGTGAAGATAAAAAATTATATTTTAGGTTTCAAACAGACACTTGGAAGCTTACTCTGAAATGCAAATGGCCCTTAAATAAACCTCTCAAACTGCTTAACTAAAATCCCATTATAAAGGGCATGCAAAGGCTCAGGAAAGGTTGAAAGAGAAGTGAAGTGTCTCTCTCTTGCCTACTGGTTCTGACAGTCCCACAGAGGGGCAGTACCGTCCAGCAACACATGGCGCACAGCCTACAAGGCTGTCCATGCCTAGTCTGGGGTTGAATGAGCCTGTGGGGCAGGGGTGTTGGTTGGGCAAGGCTGTACCTGCTGGACAGTAGTGGCCTTTAGGGCAGGGCCTCAGTGAAGAGGCATTAACTAGTCTTCTATCACAGTAGTAACCTTGAAAGAGGATAATTGCATGGTTAGATTTAGCTACAAGAAAACATGATGGTAGAAAATTAAACAACCACACTTGTAACTTTAAACTTGTTTCAACAGACTTGCAAAATGTAGCACAATAAATTGAACTCATGCATGCAGATAAACAAGCTGTCAATTTATAAATTAAAACATTGCTTTAGAGCTGTTTCCATTACAGCCTGTTCAGCAGAACAAAATGCCAAAAGGCTGAAAATAGCGTTCAGAAAAAAATAGAATGTGTGCTGATAATGTACAAAAATTAAGAGGGCTCCTACCTGCCTCACAGACAGTGCAGGCTGTCTGTTTTCCTCTGTCCTGGTACGTTCCTGATGGACAGGGCTCTGGAGCTGCACTACCCTGTGGACAGAAGTGGCCTGGAGGACATGGCAGACCTGTAGCTATGGTCTTGACCAGGGGAGCACCAGTAACCTTTCATGGGGACAAAGGACACAGTGCACTTGGGTAAAATATATCTTTCTTTATGAAACAGTTAATCACCACAAATGTGCCTAAGTTGTATAATTCCAATGAAACACAATGCAGAGCATAGACTGACCTTCACTGCAGGGTCCAGTAGGAACAATGAGACCTGCTCCTCTGCAGTAGAAACCTGGGGTACAGGGCTGACAGCCAGTTTCACTGGTCAAACCTGGTACTGGGGAGAAAGTACCCACTGGACACACCTCTGGCACTCCCGAACCTTCAACTGAAGAAAAAAAACAGTCGGAGAAGACAGTCATTCATGTATTTATTCTTTGCCTGACATGCAAATGACTATCCTGGATTGTAGGGCGTGTAAGCACATATCAGGACACGCTGAAGAGAAAGTGTGAAAACACCCTACGCAGGCCAACAGGGTTATCAGCAAGTTTTCACAAATAGACACAAGATGACTCATACTCATACCCAGGGGTGTTTCAGGGTGCCTGGTCCACCTGATTCATAGCTACAGCTACATTATTGAGTCTCTAGTCCATTAATTTGCATGTCTCTAGGCTCTGAAAAGACATTAGAGAATCCCAAGAAAACCCTTGGGGGCTGTATTGCTATAAAACTATTCAAATCAATCCCAAAGTTCGCCCTTTGAATACAGAGTAGAACCTCATAAGGTCTAGCTAATATACATGCTTTTTTTTTTACAGTTATGCTGCATAATAAACATTTAGAGTGCATTATGCCAGATATCTTTGGACCTTTTGTGCTGTCTGCATCAACAAGCACTTCACAATATGATGTTCCAGAGGCTTGCTTTGTTGGCAAGTTAATAATACAACTGTTCAAAATCCATAATGCAGGCATACCACAGTATGTCCCAGGCGGACAGATGTTTCCTTTTTCTCCATCGGTTGGTCTGGCCTCAGTGGCTCCTCCTACACAGTAGTACCCCGGGGAGCAGGGGACCCATCGGAAGCGCCAAACCTTTACATAACATAGGTACACTGTTAGTCACAGTTTATGCGTCTTAAAACATTATGCATATGTTGCTTTAAGACTGCATGTCCTTCAAGAATCATCAGTGTGTATTTAAAGAAGAATTAAATAAGCAAAAGTTTTGGCACATCATTGTTTAAAGTACCAATATTTCATAAAAACACATAAGTAATGTGTGGATGCTTTGTGACTTTCAGATGGACCTTGTCCAATTACCTGAGATGTTACAAAACGCTCCAGGTGGACAAGCCAGTGGCTCTGAGCTACCCAAGGGGCAGTAAAAGCCAACCTGGCAGCGCCCCCCTGTGGATGTGGCTGGACACAGACAGTTGGCATTTGTGTAATTGTCCAGGTCAAAAGGCTGGGAGTTCCAGGCTGCTGACACACAGAACCAACCTGAAAGGGAAACAGCAGGAAATAAGTGGGGTACAATGAAGGTGATGTTCTGATGTTTTGATTGCTGTCTGTATCTGTGATATAAAAAAAAATAGCTCTGGATGCTGACATAAAGAGGCATTTCTGAAGATTGCACATGATCACATCCTAAGGAGAGTGTGAAACCAAATCTGCCAAAGTTACAGGAAGATGTGGTACAGAGGAAGGTGAGATAGATGAGTCATCGATGAGGATACAAAAAGAGCTTAATAAAGCACCTAGACACTTTTCTGTTATCTTTGTTTCATTAGGTGGTCTGCATCCAGGCTGCTCTGCACCATACACATAAATCATATACAATTATATCCAAAAGCTTTTGATGTTGCTGAAATAATAAGAGGATAATAAGAGGAATATGAGCGGCTCAAGTCAATAAAGACTGATGTGGCTGAATTTGAACATCACATTTTGTGCCTAATGTGCATTCTTTGCTCCCTACCTTGGCAGCCCCTTGAGACACTTAGATTAGCACATAATATATAATAGACACTGAGATACTGAGCTGTATTGTTTTTTTTTGTATCTTTGGCAGAAATCAACACTATTACTGACCAGCTTTGCATTTTCCAGACACTTTGGTCAGCCTTTCTTTCTCGCAGTAGTGTCCTGGAGGACAAGGCAGGCAGCTGTCCAGACTCTGAGTCATTGGCTCTGGGTTGTAGTATCCACGAGGACAGGGATACTGGGTGGCATGCCTGGTTCCTTAGCAAACAAAACAATCAGATAAGCTACAACAAGATGATTCTAGCTATGTGTTATTTGGAGGTAATTGTCAATACATTTACTCTACAGCTATTTTTCTTTTATGTCTTGTTCAGGGTGGGAAACTCAGATGTTGTCATACCACAGTGTTCCATGTTATAAGTAATGTAAATTGAGCTTATCAAAAAAATAAATAACATTTCACTGCTTTCTGTTTGAATGGCAACTGAAATGACAAAAAGAAATCTCTAGGAATATCAGGTAATACTTTAAAGTTAAAACAATATGTTTGATGACCCATTTGCTACAGTCTGACAAACGCTAATTTTAGCATTAAGTTTAGCCATTTCTTAATCAACAGTAAAATGAGCAAGTAAGCTTAGAAATTACATTTACACAAGTGTTAATGTTATACACAACAAATCCCTTGCTACTGTTATGAAATGCAGTAATTCACTGTCTTGCTTATGCAATGTTAGCTAGGAAGTACTAGCTTAATGGTTTTTAGCTAGTGTGTAAGCCAAGATTTTCTTTTTATAATGTCATTTCAGTTTCTTATTATTTGGGAAGGGGAAATGATAACCATTGTCACATTTAAACAGTTTACAACCCTAGAACATAGCAAAACAACATTATACCATCATTATAACTACTAACCCAGAGCAAGAAACCAAAGAAAAATGGCAGCAAAGTGAATATGGTAAATCCTTCTATACGTCAACAGCGTGTAAACATTTCTTGAAGAAAATACAAGTGTAGTTGACAGTGTTTGCAATGAGTCTACCATCAGGACAGTAGAAACCAGGTGGGCAGGGGAACTTGGTAAAGTTGCCAGTCTTTTCTGGACAGAAGTATCCAGCTGGGCAGCGAGAACACACTGACTGTCCTGTGAGGTTCGTGTAGGTCCCAGCTGGGCAAGGTACTGGCCTCTCGCCACCCTCAGGGCAATAATGAGCTGGTGGGCAAAAACCTCCTTCTGAACCTGGAGAGGAGAAACCAATTAGAGGTGGTAAATTACGAGGATTATGACTGCTAAGCCTTTAATGTGATGAGTTCTGTGATTAAAACCCTGATTCATTCAGTAATCATTCATCACAGAACACCCTCACACATTTAGATTCCCTGCGCTTAAAAACATCTGTTTCTTATTTAACTGATGCCTATTCATAAGATTTCTGTCTACACATTACACATTAGCTCTTCTCTCTTCTATTTCAATCTGTGTAGGAAATACATTCATTATTTAACATGTATTAATTATCAGTCATATCATTTCATTAATACTCGAAGGCAGCAGAAGTAGGTTTGTTTATCCTGCAGAAATATAAAATAGTGGAGTTAATCTCTTTGTAATGATCCAAAAACACCAATTAAATTTAAGTCTAATTAAAAACACAAAAATGTTGACTTTGCTGTTACACCTGTGGCTGTTGTGTCCCCCCCTGGGCAGAAGAATCCAGCTTGACACAGTCCAGATGGACGAGTGAGACCTGAAGTGCCACAGAAGTGACCCGCTGGACATGGACTACAGCCAAGGGTGTCTGTCAGATGAAGACTGCAACCACAAATATGTGAACACATGCACTTTCAAACATATGTGCTTTAAAAGTACAACAAAAATTGCTTAGATTGACAATGTTTCATAATGATCCACTAACCTGTTGGAGTAGGTTCCTTGTGGACAGGGTACTGGGAGACTGGTGCCCTCAGGACAGAACCTCCCATTTGGACATGCCCCTCCCACACCTGTGCTGAAATTACCATCTGGGTTCTGGAAATTCACACCTTCAAAAAGTTGCACATATGACATAAGTTAGGTTGCATGAGACAGTTTGAAAGCAAGTTTCCCATAACTCTTATACTAGCTGTACTTTATATAAGCTCACAGTAATAAATGGTGATTTATTGACTGTTGCACTAGTATAATTTATGAAGTGTACCTGCTATGCAGTAATAACCAGCATGACAGAGTCCAGTGGGTTCAAACAGACCCCAGTCCTCACAGTAAAACCCTGTAAGCACAGCATGAATAATTTAAAACACCACTGCAGTTAGAATAAGGCACAGATAGTATTATGGATTACAAATCCTTTTATGAAATAATTTTCAACCTCTGGTAAATTGAATGATTGCCTTTTTTTTAACATCAATTTAATCCTGAACATAAAAAAAATCAGTGATTTGATGCATTGACATCAAATTCACCTTGCAAATATTTTAGGAGGGACTTTCTTCAGAGTGGGCAAGCATTGAAGACAAATGTGAGACAACACTCTCACCTGCTGGACAGATGAGGCACTGTTCCACTTGGCTCAGGCCAATCTGAGGACTATATGTGCCAGGAGGGCAGGGTAGGATGCCCTCAACACCCCCACCGAGACAGTAGTGTCCTGCAGGACAGAGTTGGACACCTTCTCCTGACAGACAGTAGGTTCCTGAGGGGCAGTCATCACAAGCCTCTGCCCCTTTATATAAACAAGAAACATTTTGAAAAAGGAGCAGTGTCTGCATTTAAAATTTTTAGATGATGTTACTTTTATGTAATATGGTACCAAAGGGTGAATTTTCTATACCTGTAGTGTTTGAGTATGTCCCATCAGGACAAAGTACAGGAGAAGTTGAGCCCATGGGACAGTAGTGTCCAACAGGACAAATGTCCCCTGTTTTACTATCAAGAGGCTTTGAAGAGAAGGCTCCTCCTGAACAGTAATACCCTTTAAACAGAGGATATGACACTTACTGAACTAAAATACAAGGTGCTGATGCTCTCTTGATCAAAATCAATTTTGTTTAGTCACCTGAAAATTAAAGCAAGCAAGTCAGTAGAAAGGCACTTAAAAAAACAATGAAATGATAACTAATACCAATAAAGTAAGAATGTCTCATTATTTACTACTTTGTTTTTTTTAATTGTCTTATCCACTGAATATATTATTTACAGATTGTGAGGAACTCTTCAATAAATTAAATATGATAATAATGTTTACCTGTGTCACAGACTCCTGAGGGCTGACTGAGTCCTGTACTGTTGCAGTACAGTCCTGGAGGGCAGGGCCAGCAAGAGGACAGGTTTTGGGATCCCACAATGCTGCTCCAGGTCCCGACAGGACAGGGGTGCTGCTGGGGGAACATGGTCCCTTCTGGACAGACATAGCCTGCAGAACATAAACCTCCAGACACCAGAGCTATCTGTGAAATGATGATTGGAAGTCATCTCAACATGAAGGGTATTTTGTCATTTTGGCTTTAAAATACAATTAAAACTTTAAAAAGTAAAAGCCGTGGGAAGCAGGAGATGTCATTCATTTCCCACGCACTAACAGAAGTTTATTCAAAAGAAAAAAAGCTTTAAAAAAACAAAAAAACATTTACTTTCCTTCCAAATAATAATTTGAGAAAAACATGCCTCAGAATTCAAATTCAGAAAAAATGACAGAAAACACTTAAGCATTCAAAGTGTGCAGGAAAATGAATGGCTTCCATCTAATCAACTACAAAGCTATAACTTAGAACACAGAAATATACATCAGACAAAACCATATATCTGAAGTTATTATTAGGTATGTCTTACAGGAGAGGCAGTGGAGGCTCCAGAGCTGCAGTAATGCCCTGGATTGCAAAGACCCTGGGGCTTGGTGAGACCAACTCTGCTGCAGAACCACCCAGCTTCACAGGGCCGACAGAGCTGCACAGCATCAACACCAGTCTGGTCAGAGTAAGAGCCCTGTATGTGCAGACAGTATACATTTTTATGTAGAACAATCTTGGTGAGAAGAAATGTCGAATCAATGAAGAAACTTTAGCAAAAGACAGTGTTAAGTTGATGGGCTAAGAAAAGTTAAAGTCATACTCAGATTCACACTACACACAAATTACTACACACAATACTGACTGGAGGACAGGGACGAGCAGCGGACGACCCTGGAGGACAGTAGTGTCCTGTGGGACACAGTGATGGCTGGGACAAGCCTGTCTGGTTACACAATCTGCCTCCCTTACACTCCACACATGAGTGTGCAGCTCGATGCTGTGGAGTATTTATAGACAACCTTGAACATGGCTTTATGTGTCATTTTATCAGTGCACTTTCAAAAGTGCAGCACTTGGTATTCCATTGGTATTATTTCATACCGGTTGAAAAGTGCCGAGAGGACACGGTTGGGCCATGACTGCCCCCTTCAAGGTAAAATACCCCTCGTCTGCCTCGTTCTGAACTGGTGAAGCTGAGCCACCAGTGCAGTAGAAACCAGGGAAACAAAGACCTGTCGGGGAGGTGTTGTTTGAACCTAAACAATAGGAACTGACAGAGAAAGAAAAAAATGGGTTTCTAGTCTTCCCAGTCCTCTTAAATACATATCATGTTATTCATAAGTCTTAGTGAGTATGAGTGACTTTACCCTGGTGGACAGCTGACACACTGCTCAGGGTGACTGAGGCCGGTGCTGTTGCTGAAGGTCCCGGGAGGACAAGGGAGGGGAGAGGGCGAAGCAAGAGGACAGTAAGTTCCAGCTGGACACAAACCTCCTGTTGGTCCATCAGGAGGAGTCTAGATAAAGTCATAGCACATACATGTAAACAGAAATATCCAAAATCTACAGTAATAAAGTAATTATCTCAACAAAATGCCAAATCTAAATACTGGAATATCATCAATAACCACCTTATATTTCATAATAACAAATTTATCACTAAAACAGATTATCAGAATTACTTTGCTCACAACTGAAACAGCATTTTCAGGCATGTTCCCTTAACTATCCTGATAAAAAAAATAATTTGAGCATATTGTTCTTTTTAATTTTATTCAATTTACATGCGAAGCCTACAATAAGGAGCAACTAATCAAAATAAGTAAACAGGAACTGAAATATGTGAGTTATTAATTGATTCAGAAATCTTTTTTGAAGTATTTCAAAATGTCATCTTCATACAGCAGACTTGGCACCCTCTCTGCAGTAAAAGCGCTCTTGGCAGACTCCAGAGGGCTCTGTTAATCCCACACCACGGCAGTACCAGCCTCCTCCACAAGGAGAACACTCAGACAAGTCACTGAGAGCTGAGCGAGAACTGTAGGTCCCCTCAGGACACGGATCAGGAGTAGAAGTGCCCTCTGGACAGTAGAATCCCTGTTTGAACAGAAACAGACAGACAGGGATTTTAAAAACACAATGGCAAGCACATTTAAGGCAATTTAAAGTGTCTTACTCGTGCAGAAGAAAAAACTGACAATGCAAAATGTTCCTACCTGGTGGCAGATTTTTGGCAAGTGAGTTCCAAGCCTGTTGCAGTAATGCCTTGATGGACACAAAACACACGCCTCTCCACTGTGGCCAAGTGTGTTATTCCTATACTGGCCTGCCTGACAGGGGTAGGTGTAGGGGTAGCCAGTCCCTGGAGGGCAGTAGTGCCCATGAGGACATGCTCCTGTCTTAAATATTACAGCAGAAATCACAATAGTGTATTTTATTTTGTGCCATGTTCACCTACAACTCAAATACCATACATTTAAATATGGTATTACAAATTTCCAATTAATCTCAGAGCTTACAGGCCTCGTAATAGGCTGTTCCAGAGGCTGCTGGGAGTAACAGTACTTTCCATCAGGGCACTGCACACACTCGCTGGCATCACGCAGACCAGGAGATTCACTGTAGGTACCATTAGGGCAAGGAATCGGGTTAGGATCCTAAAATGAAAAACATATGGGTAGTGTAGGGACCATGAATGGGTAGGACATTTGATGAAGAAGATAATTTAAATTTTAAAAAATGTGGTTCAGCTGCATGTATAGATCTCTGACTCACAATGCCACCCCCAGGACAGTAAAAGCCTTGAGGACATAGAGTGGCTGAGCGTTGGGGGTCTCTGGCCAGACCCTGAGAGCATAGGAAGCCCGGGGGGCACACCATGACACTCAACATGGCTTCCTCACTGGTGGTCTCATTACTGCAGTAGTGGCCCTGCAGGCATGGAGAACACTCCACAGAGCCCTCATCCTACACACCAGAGAACCAGAGAAGGAAGATTCAGAGAGCTGAAAGTTAAAGATACCTACCAGTATGGGGGAGGG
This sequence comes from Notolabrus celidotus, assembly GCF_009762535.1. NCBI lineage: Eukaryota > Metazoa > Chordata > Actinopteri > Labriformes > Labridae > Notolabrus > Notolabrus celidotus. The sequence goes on from NC_048285.1 coordinate 17,035,583, forward strand.
ATGGAGCAAATACAGACTTGAAAAACTCCAGGGAGAGGAGAATCGAACTTGGAAGATGCTGGTGTAACACTGATAACTGCTTCAATACTGAGAGCAAAAGATGAGCTATAATAAAAATTTGACTTAAACTGCTTCTCTCGCTGACATTTGAAGATGTACATGCATGGTGAGTAATATAAGACGATATAACTGTAGGTGGAAAATGCTAATCTAAAAATAGCACAATCAGACCAGCTTATGGAACGACAAGACTGATTCAACGGCTCTGCTTCAGTTACTTCAGTCAGTTGACCAGACATGATGGACAGTGTTATTGATGAAGCCTTACAGAGAAGCTGCCAGCTCCACACACTCTGGGGTTGACAGTGGCTGAGAGGGGACAAAAATAGCCAGCAGGGCAAACAGAGCAGTCCTCCAGCCTCTGACCTCCTTTCAGACGGCGAAATGTGGAGCTGCAGGAAAGCAGGAGTGAATACACTGAACAATATTCATAACAGCAGGTGGATACATTTGACTTTCAGAAAACATTCCGTGTGATATAATCTCCTTTATCATAGTTCTCATATCTTCCTTCTGTAGTTTAACACACAGCTACTGCTTACGGTGAGCAGGGGGATGGTTTGGAGGTTCCCTGTTGACAGAATGAGCCCTGAGGACAAGTCAGACAGTCTTCTCTGCGTCTGTTGCCCATTTGGATGCTGTAAGTGCCTGCCTGGCAAGGAAACTGGGTGCCATATGCAGTCCCTGATGATGCAACATCAAAATAGTTAAACACATGAATGAATCACGATTACAATAACAAAACTTATTATACAAGATTTAGTCAACATTTGCATATTTTTTGATTGCCACACCCATGTGTACCTTTAGGACAGTAGTGTCCAGAGCTGCATCGACCTGACGGCGCTCCAGATCCAGCCAAGCAGTACCATCCCTGTGGGCACGGCTGACAATCACTTTCAGCTTCCTGTCCACTCTGACCACTCCACGTCCCTACAGGACACTTGTACTGGGTGGGAAACATAGTCCCAGCGGGACAATAATGCCCCGCAAAGCAGTAAAGGGGAGGTCTCTGGATACCACCGGTTCCTGATAAAACATAGGAAGGAACCAGAGAAAGTACAATAGATTTCACCAACATAAATTAAAATATAATTTTTACCATATTAATGGTGATAAACTTTTGTCATATCTCTGGGATTTTTAATCAATGCTTAAGCTTCCATGTGAACATATGAAGAAGCAAAATTATAGCTCATATGGATGAAATGATCAAATTGGTAGCAACATCCTAATAACCGCTTTTACTTCTATCTATTTTTATTTTTTATCCAATCAATAAATGTTTTTAATTTGATTTGATAATTTGATTTCATTATTTATTGTTTTTTTTCTCATTTATTATATTATGTTCTTAATTTATCCTTTTCCATTTTTTATTTTCTCCGATATGATGTCATCTTCTTCTTGTCCTTTGTCCTTTAATCTAACTTTATTTGTTTATCTATTTTTGAAAAACCTCTTTAACAATGATTTATTGGTCTACAGTCTCACCACTCACCACCATCATGTCTAATTTGCATTTATTCTTTTAAATCTCTTGCATTGTATTTCGTTTTTGCATTTTTAGAATTCCTACACTCCTCTCTGTTCCCTCAAAGGTTTATTTCGTCATCCAAATTCTTCCATGCTTTATATTAGATATTAGGTCTTAATGTGTGTTTCAATCATGCAGCATCTTTGCACACTTCGAAGCTATATCAAGTTTGCTCAGGATGAGCAACATTATAATGATACTATTTGTTCCATTTCTATCAAGTATTATTAAGTCAGTTCATTTCTTCTAATGAAATACATAACAGTGCTTCTAAAAGCAAAGTGAACATGTACATGTAAGAAATATGAATGGCACCTCGAAGACAGGCATAGCGTGCCGGACAGCGTTGACACTGAGAGCGGTCAGTAAGGTCACTGCGATTGCTTAATGTCCCTGGCGGGCAGGCGTTAGTCGGCTCGTTAGGTTTAGAGGAACCAGGGGGACACACAAACCTATCAATATTCATGAAAAGTGATGAAAATAAAACAGAAATTCAAAAACAGATTAGATTAAAGCAAGATTCAAACACAAACACTCAATTATTCAGTGTGGAGAACACGAGTAAACAGCATCATAGATGACTGCTGTCTGAAGAGGAGCAGAGGAAGTTACTCACCCTTGCATACAGTCCACATCAGGGGCTCTCAAAGCAACTTGGGTGCAGGCCTTCCCTGCATAACACTCCCTACAATCAGCCAACTCATCTTGTCCCTCTAAGGGGTTGAAGGAGCCTGGTGGACAGGGCACAGGGTCACTTGTCCCCTCAGGACAGTAAAAACCAGCCGGGCATTTTAGACAGTCCTTCACACCTAAAAATAATACATCGTTGTCATATGTTTGGAATACACAATAAGTGTTTCTCATTCAGAAGAGTTTTATATTCATGTAAAGTTATCATTGAGAGTTTTCGCAGTACTCCTGTTTGATAGTCCTCATGAAGCACACAGTTATGCTTCTTTTCACAGTTTTTTTTTTTCATTATACGGCTTCACAGCTTCAGCTTTCCATTAACAGTTGTTTTTTATATTGGTAGATCACACATTTTCTTTCTATGCCTTTCTGGCCGCCATCTGTTACGATTTTTTTCATATATTTAGTATATTCCATTTCATCGTGGGAACCAAACAACACTTTCTATAAAACCAGACATGTATGATAGACTGCAAGAGCATCATATGAGCTAGACCAAGCTGCATGGGACTGTATGGCTGCTCTCACATAATAACTTCAGCTCTAAATAAGCGGCAAGGAGAAGCCTCATACCTGGAATGCAGTAAAAAGAGAAACCTATAAATGTGAGTATGAAAAATTGCTTAATAAGTAGGGGGTGTAAAAAAGTAATAAAATGGCTTGTAAAATCACTTATTGCTCCTTGATGAGGGGTGAAGGTGCCTCGAGGACATATAACTTCTTCCAAGGTACCAGCAGGACAGTATCTCCCCCGCGCACATGGCAAGCCTGGCCCAGATGAGCCTGTGGTGCATGCGCAGAAACACAGACACACAGATAACATACAAAGTGGAAAAGTGGGCACATTCAAAACTGCGGTAACATGATACCTTTTTACTTACTTACTTACTTACTGTTACATCTGTTGGTTTTAGTTTTTATTTGCATTTGTTTCTCCAGTTAAGTCAGTGTATTAGTGCTGAGACTTACCTGCAGGACAAAAGCGTCCTTCTCTGCATCTCTTACAAGCTGCCCTACTTGTCTGACCCAGTTGTTCCCCCGCTGTACCAGCAGGGCAAGGTGACCCATGAGGGGTGGCGGTGCCCTCCTCACAATAATAGCCCTGTGGGCATAGAAACTGAGAGGTGGGTCTCCTTGAGCTGCCTTCCAGACAGTAAAACCCTGGGGAAAGGTATTAATAGATAAGTTATACTCATACATATTATAAATCAATTGGCATTGAAAAACTGTAATTCAGTTGGCATTTTTTTTGGCTTATACACAGATATGATTGCACGTACAACATTAGTTGAAAGTACCACTGTGAAACTTACAAGAAAGAAGTGTTTTCATCTAATACGCTACCTGCATGACAGATCGCACAGTCCGTCAGCCTCTGCAGACCTTCTTTAGAGCCATAAGTCCCTGCAGGACAGGGTACAGCCACACCTCCAACACAGTAATAACCTGGAGAAAAAGGAAAAAATGTTCAATAACATACATGTCTTCCCACAGGAGGGGATAGAGACTGTGACAGCAATGTCAGCATGCAGTAATAATAAACACTAACCTATTGGACAGACCACACAAGCTGACTCATCCCTTGTATCTTTGTACGTTCCTGGTCGACAGATGATTGTGTGACTGGACCTGTGGACTTGCTGGCTCAAGCGGGGACTCACAGCTCCCCCACACAGTGAAGATGTATCATTACAGCTGTGGCACTGTGCCTGTCCTTGTGTGGAAGACCAACCAGGAGGACAGGGGAGTGGCTGCGACATCGCACTGTCTGAACAATAACTTCCTATGACAGGCACAGGACAACTCTTATTACTATTTGGTCTCAATTGTTTTTTAAACTACTAATCTATAAATAATGGTAGTCAGAGCAGATTGGCTGAGTAATTGGCCTTTTATCACTGCACTACCTGCTGGACACAGCAGACACTGGATAGTGCACATATTGGAATAGAAGCCTGGAGGACAGTCATTACACACAGTTTGATCTGCACTGGGCTCCTTGCCAGGCCCACACTGAAAGGCACATATTGAGATGAATAAAGGGAGATGAGAAAAACAATGAATTCCAGTAAATTCTCTGTCAGATTCAGCGCATTTTGGAAGAGATTTTGATACCTTAAGGGGAAACCCGGAGGTGCAGATTGAGTCTACAGGGCATGCCAGACACTGTAAGACTCCCTCAGGAGAATGTTGTCCTGGTGGACATAAAGAGAGGTTCCCTTTGGCTGGATCACATTTGAAACCCGCAGGACACAGTCTACAGTCTGCTCTGTCCTCAGAACTGATCAGACCAGGAAAACATGGCTGCAACATATGAGTAAAGACAGTGAATGAAAAAACATCATAACCTGTCCTCCATATTTAAGATATGGGAGGGACACAGTAACATGAAAGAGGAAAAAGTGGAAATAAAGTGAGAAATACCTTTAAACAGTAGACACTTTAATATATTTAACCTGTATTTCCTGCTTTAAAAGGGCTGTGTTAGTTGAAAAAGATGTACATGAATCTGATTGTCAAAATTAGAATGAAAACAAAGTGGAATATGCAGTTTTTCCGAATGACTGCAACGGGTTTTGACACCACGCTGTCCCTTACCTTGCAGTCACTGATACTGCTTTTCCCTGTGTAGAGGTTGAATGTTCCTGCTGGACATCTATGAGGTGCAGAAACATTGCCAGGACAACTGAAAAATATAAATTCCTAAACTTTATAACAGCATAACGGTCCTTTAAGATTTAATTTTGTAAAATTAAGGTTTCTCCTTTGTATTTGTAATAGTGTAGATAGTAAACAAGTATACATACAACGAAGCATCCAAGTACTGTACGTAATATCAAAGTTGGTGGATGACTTACAAATGACCAGACGGACACTCTATGCAAAGTTGGTGGGAGAAGTATTTTCCTTCTGGACACTGATCTGTCTCTTTACACAGGCACAGATCTGCACTCCCTTCAGGTGACTCTTAAATATGATTATAAGCGTAAAACAAGATGTGTAAGTCTGGAATAAGTCAACATTTTTTATTATAAATCTCATCTTCATTTTGCTCAAGTTAATCAAAATGCCTTAAACAGCTATTAAACTTTTAACATTCATGTCTCCTACCTGAAGCAAGTCCAGAGTGTGTTAGCAGCAGAACAATCCCTAAAGCTGAAAAATAAAACAGATGCATCATTTTCCATGAATATATATTCAGGTCCACAATGTTTTTCTTCTTCTTGTTTTCTTCTTTGCAGTTTTCAGATATACTCTTTGGTCTTAGCCTGCATGACTAATAGTTTAAAGGCATGAAAGTGAGAGGCCTTCTGTCAGTGATAGTGAAACAAGAGCACGAAATATGACTCCCTTGTGACTGCCCTTACTGATAATGGTGTGCAATGATGCTCTGTAACTGTACCTTCTACTTTCATAATGCATGAGTATGTGCTAAAGCCAACCTAGATAATGTCTCAGTGAGTAGATCCCTTTAATTTTTTATAGTACCGGTGTAATTCATTAAGGGAATACACAGAGAATAAAACATGGAGAAGATGGAATCAGATGGATTAGTGGATTTGTTAAACCAGAGGCTAAAGTAGAATGTTCTATCACAAAAGACCACTTCTGTCCTCAAAGGGGGAGGATTTTTTAGATAAGCCATTCAACTTTAGTTTAAAAGGAACAGAAAAGACATATTTTGTTTGTACAGAGGGTGAGCTGCAGTGTTGCATCTGCAGATGTGTGTCAACCACATTTTGTGTGTTTTTTAAGCAAGGTGCAAGACCCATGCTCTGTGGGTTATTGCGGGGATTAAATATTGTTTACTTCAAAAGTTAGTTTTCTTTGGGTATCATGATATTTAAGATTTTCTTTTTCATTTACGTTGTTGACAGAAATGTACTTTGCAGGAAGTCAGGTGACCTGAATGGAAATTTCTGAATTATTTTTACACAGCTCTGAGAACTGTTGTATGCCACTTCCTGTTCCATCCATCATACATAAGTACATACACCACCAAGTTGGAGCATTTTGTGGTTTTTCTGCATTCAACCTGCAGGTGCAAGCATCACCAAAGTACTTGGGCACTGTATCTCTTATTGCACATTAAGCAGAAGCAATCAGAGAAACAAGGAATCATCATGATGATCTCAGTTTACTTCATTGTGCTCTTTTCATGGACAACACAAGGTAGAGTACTTGAGCTTTGCTTGCATTTTTTCCTCAACAATTCACCAACATAAAAAAGGATGCTCTGACTTTTATTTAACATATTGTATTTTTGCCATTAAGTAGATAAATTGTTCTCTCATCACAGATTTTGTGACCTGCGATAATTTGAAGATGCAAGTGGATGTCTTGACTTTAGCATTAGGAGACTCTCCTACGTTGAACTGCACTTACAATTGCTCCACTGGATTTGTTCGTGGCTGCTGGACTAAATCATCGGGTAGCTCTGGCTGTCTCGGGACTCCCACACAATGCTCAGTGTTTCTTCATCTGTCAAATGTGTCCACCGAAGACCTCAAAACAAACTACACTTGCTATACAATAGCAACAGATGATGTTCTGCTTCCGAGAAAAACAGAGCGAATCATTGTACTGCAGATTCAAGGTAGATAAACGTTTTTATACAATAAACTTTATATGATATCATTGATTTAAGAAGAAGGTACTTGCAAATGTTATAAAGCCGTAACGCTGGATTAAATTTCAATGTTTGCTTTACATTTGATTTAATATTCAAGGTGAAACTAACTGGACAGTTACCCAAAGGACTGAAACTAAAAATGGTGAGGACCTTGATTGTTGATTTAAAAAAAGATCAGTGCATCTGTTCTGTAATAATTAGATAATATTTCAAAATTGTATACAAGCAAAATTCTTGCAAACTTGTAGATTTGTTTGTTCTTACTTTTAGTGTATCTTCCTGCTGAGCCAAAAGATTCATCTGAAGGTGAGTTTGCAATGATCAATAAAGAATTTAACAACTTGGAAAATGTACTGATGTAATTTTATGTAAATTCAATTGAGTCTATAGAAATGTTTTGACTGTGCACATGTTTATTTAGACTTCCACATTAAAAGTGTCCTCTGTCAACTAACTATGAACTGTTATATCCGTTTTACAGGAGAGTTAACTGGAATCAAAGTATTAGCAACAGTGACTGTTGCTGTTGCCACAGTGCTTGCAGCATTGGCAGCTTACCTGTGTCTGAAAAGGAACAGACACTGCTGGAGCTGTAAAGGTGCTTATCAAATATGACACTATGAGCATACTCTTGCTGTAAAAAGTGAACATCTCTGAGTTTAACAAAAATGACTAAGTTGTATCTCTGTTCTTTTTTTGTTATTACTGTCAAATTCTCTAGGGGAGCCTCTTCGGTCCAGGTCACGGTGAGTACAATTTTAGAAAAACTTTAAGGGTAACTCTGTGTTGTATTTTCAAACACTTGACATTACTATATGTCTCTGTTTTAGCTTGCCATTACCTCCTCACTCCGTCCATGCTCCAGTGAAAGGTAAGCTAAATTGAAACTATTAAAGATAAAGGTAAGATTTGCTATAAAGAGCAACAAAAAAAATGGTAGCCCATTCATTCATACCCGCCATATTCCCCTCTAGGGCCACAGCCTTCACAAATTGAGAGAGTGACTCTGAGGATTCCAACACCAGGTGTGATGACATTTAGATCAGCAGTACCACCACGCTCGAGACACAGCATCACTGTCTAAACCACAAAGACTACAATGTTATATGTATAGATTTCCTGAATTATGTCTTTTTCCCAGACAATGAGAGTGACACTGAGGTTCCATATGCTGACATAATGATCACTGTGCGAGGAGTCAGTACACCAGAGCTCTCTCAGGTTGGCTACCTGTCCCCCGGAGATCACAAAGAGGTAAGGGGACAAGACAGGTCCAATGTTTGCTATTATTAAATACCAAATGCATTGCATGGTCTATTGTTTCCTATTGCGCAGGACTTTAATTGCCATTGTTATGGTGACCACCTTTGATTTTGAGTTGGTGTACAATTTGCCTTCTGAAATCAAAAGTAGGCCTACCCTTGAAATTATTTTGGAGTAACACTGAAAACAAATGGAAATGTATTATTATCAGATACAAATTTATTCTGAAATACAACAATTTATGTCTGATAAAACCTCAACATTTTTAAAACTATAGTGTTTTTATTTCCAACTTACATTCTGTATTTTTCTCGGCCTCTGCTAGTGGTGGGGAGATGATTCAAGGTCTCATCTGCAGACCTCACGATCAGCTGACAGACTTCATGTCCAGCTGCCCAGAGAGGTCAGCCGTAAGATCAGCACCAACTCTGAGTATGCCGTCATCACGTACGCCTGATGTATGTCCTTGCTTCTGGATGACGACGTTGTTTTATTGTCATACTTACGAAGAAATATTACAATTCTTCTTTTTGCTACTGTTTTGTAAGACGGCGTATTAGGGCCACTATGAAAGAAAAAAAAAGTTAATTTTCGAGAAAAAAATGGAGAATTTCGAGTTTTTAAAGACATAAATCTGTGAGAAATCAAACTCAAGCAGCACTTTGGCCATTTCACTGCATCATGACCTACTTGACAGCCTCATCAAATTGTACTTCCTACTTGAACTCAGCAATAAGAAGATCCTTCTGATTCTAGCCCAGGATCGTCACATTATTATAAGCATCAGGACTTTGAAAAGACATTGCAGGTGTTGTGTCGAGAAACGCCTGCATGCCGAGAATTGCATGCACCTCGCGGGAACGCGCACCACTAATAGTAGAGCTGTCCACTGCAATGTACAGTTTAAAACTCTGTCTCTGTAGCTGAATAAAAGGTGGATGCATATTTCAGCAGACAAATCAGTATTGCCGAATTATGCATCCACCTTTTAAGTTAGTGTCTGATGTTTTGTAGAGTCGCAACCTGCTGTCAGCTCATATTTTGGACTTTGTGGATTCATTATTTACAAAAATATGACTTGTTATTGTCTCTGCAGGCGTTTCTTTAAAAACTCGAAATTTTTAAGTATTTTCTCGAAAATCTACGACTTTCTAATCTCAGAAATTTTGAGTTTTTTCTCGAAAATTCTCGACTTTATAAACTCGAGAATTAACTTTTTTTTTTTTTTTCATAATGGCCCTAATACGCCGTTGCAGTTTTGCGTTACACAGGTCTAATTTCCATATTCTGTTCATCTTCTTTGTATGCTTTGAACCCGCGTTTATGTTCAATAAAGCCATTTTTATCTTGTGAGTTGTGTGCCGTTTGAGCCTTCTTAGTATCCGTACTTGCAACTAACCGTTGCCTAGAAACGGTTATCAACAAAACACAATACCTAACACTTTTTGGAATTGACGTTCACAAGTAGAGGTGAATATACATTTTAAGTATCTTCAAGGAAATATTTAACTGAATGTTAATATTGTCACACTCTTACACTTGTTAAGAAGCTGTTTAAGTATGCTATGTTGACAATTTAGTGGGTTTGACGGCTTGCTAGCTAAAAACTTTATAAGATAAAAGAGATAAGATAAACTTTATTGGTCCCCCGTTGGAGGAATTCTTTTGTTACAGCAGCTTACAACACAGGACAGGGGAATACAACAATGTACTAACATAGTTTAAAAAATATAATAACAATAATAATAGCAATGACAAGGTAAAATAGAATACAATAAAATAAAATAGAATATAATTAAATTAAATTAAATTAAATTAAATTAAATTAAATTAAATTAAATTAAATAGAATAAAATAAATAATTATGGTAGAGTTAGCTTAAACTAGCTTGTAGAAATTCCAAGCCGGTGAACTTTTCTTTACTTTACAAGAGTACTTTACAGTGAAAACTTCGACAGACGTTCCAAAATTGTGATCACGGAAGTTACCTGCCCCAGTGTACCTTAAAAAGAAGACATGTCAGTGCCTTTCTCCAACACCCACCTACGGATCCCGCGAGGATTTGGTACCATCCTGGAGGGGCTGGCCAGAGAAGTCCTGCGAGACCAGCCTGGAGATATTCCTAAATATGCTGCACAGTACTTTGATGCTCTTCTTAGACAACGAGAAGGTAAATAAACTTTCAGCAGGACAAAGTATTAAAATGGGGCAATAAACTGCTGCCATATAATTGTTTGTATTTAATTGTAGAAAGTGGCATGGACCCTGCTGAGTGGGCTGCAAAACTGGAGGATAGATTCTACAACAACCATACATTCAAAGCCACTGGGGTACAAAATTAACCTGCAGTATATGATCCATGGTCCTCACAATATCTGTTAATCTTTCCTGTGTTATCAATTTGTGATCCCTTGTTTTTTTGCCCTTAACAGACCAGTCAAGAGGAGAAAGAACCAGAGGGGATGCTTTCCAAGTGAGTCTCATCTTATGTGCTATATGCAGCCAGAAGGATCAACAGGAGAGGGAGAGGATGAACCTGAAAGAAAGAGTAGTAAAGAGTGGCAGGGAAGGATGAAGCAAGAATAAATTATTTTATTTTACAGTAATTACTAACATCCAGAGTCTTGTTTGAAGTATTCTGCAAACATGTTTTTTACTTTTTACCCCCAAAGCATACAACTAATATAATCACAGCAGCAACAGCCATACCTGCAAGGACAATTTTGCATACATGCATTGCCTAATGTTCATGCAAAGAAAACACAGAAGCTTAAATAATAACTTTAGAGAATTAATTTATTAGTTATTTAAATAGCACAGACTGTCTGAAAGAGATTTGAGGTTTGCTTGGTGAGAGAGGTGAGACAAAGAGGGCAGGACCAGATCTGCAAGAAGACAGCAACAGAGTCCAGGGGAGGATTACAGAGGAGAGAAAGAGTTGTCACTGACATCACTATTCTGAAGTTTCTCCTTGCAAGTTCTCAACTAAAATCTTTCATTTTGATGTACTTTTAGAGAAATTTCTTATGAATCCCAAAATGAAGATGAAGCCAGTGATTCAGCAGAAGTTTCAAATCTTTCATCTTTACAACCTGCTGTCTCTAAAGAGGCAGGTTCGACTGAAAACACAGAAGAAGAACAACAAGAGCAAGAAGTGCAGGAAGAAAATGATATTACAAGGCTCCTGGCTGAAGACAAACAACCAATTGAACTGAGAGGGGCTGAGGTTGAAGCCCAAACAATAACTACATTTGATGAAGTTGACAGTGCAGCTAATGAAAATGATGGCAGCTTTCTCCCTGACCATGATCCACAGCAGTATGAGTTAGAGCCCATTGACTTGTTCAGAGGGGCTTCAGGTGTGGATGTGTGTGCTCAGGAGTTAGAGGAACCTCAGGTGGGTGATGAAAACAAGACTACAGCTGTATCTAAGGAGACTAGAGATATAGAAGTAGAGGAAAAAGCTGAGGTTGAAGATCAAGAGGAGGTCTTTCTGTATTCAGGGCCAGCTGATGTGGATATTTGTGCAACAGAGCTTGGAGGAATAGAAAAGACAATAGAAGGAGACACTGTGAAATATGATGTACATTTTGCGGAAGCAAAAAGCTCAGAACCCCAACTTGAGACAACTGGTGAAGAAACATTATTGTTTGAATCTGACACCCCCAAGGACAATCATTCAAAAGCAGAGGCTGAGATAGAAATAGCAAAAGTAGAAGAAGAAGAAGAAGAAGAAGAAGAAGAAGAAGATACTGGGGATTCTTCAGGGGGAATACATGAAAGTTTAGCTCATATAGAGGGGGGTTTAGGTGGTAATGCTGCACCAAAGGAGAATTCTTTAGTCGAGATTAGCTTTGAAGATGTTCCAGAAGCTCAACAGACTAGAGAGGATGGGGAGAAACAGCCGGAGGAAGCGGATTCAGCAGCGGTCTTAGATGCTGCATTTTCAGAAATGCAACAGGGGGAAAATTCTGAGGAGGTTACTGCTGTGGAGACAGACCTAAATGTATCTAATACAGAGAGCGATAGAGAACCTGAGATAATGGTTATTGAAAAAGAAGTTAACTCCAGAGAAGAGGACATGGAAATGCATGAGATATCTGATATAATGAAGGAAAAGTTGAAGAAAAATAACACCCACTTAAATGAAAGTGATAACGAGAGGGAGGACAAAGATGGTAAAAACATATCACCCCTTCAGCTAACCCTGAAGGCAGATGAAGAGAAGCTTGAAGATGAAACTGATCATAAAAATGAGAATGATGAGCTGATAAGTCAAGGCAAAGTCCTTCAATATGAATTAACAGAGACGGAGAACTCAAATGATCCTGAATTAAAAAACAGTGCAACTCTAGGCCGGCTGGAAAGGGAGGAGGACAGCACACAAACAAAGGATTGTAGTGAGGAAGATCCAGAAATTAAAAATGCTGGTGCAGAAAATCTTTCATCACAAGTATTACAGTCAAATGTACCAACTCCTACAGCTGACGCAGAGAGTGAAACTTTGGAAACAAGTGCTCAACTTCTATTCAAAGAGATCGATGAGAGTCCGAGAAAACTCATAGAGTCCAGGCCAGAAGATACAGCGGCAGAAAAAGAGGTGTCATTGAAGGAGGGAACATCACACACAGAGAAACTTGAGGAGGAAGGAAAGATGGATTCTTGTGTACAAGAGAGGAGTGATGCAGTGTGTGAAGAGGGCAGCACCAGTTATACTCAGAACGCAGAACGGCTCCCTGATGACCACCCAGGAGAGGAAAGGCTGTTTGGGTCTGAAAAGGACACCTTGGAGCCTGAAGGCAACAGTAGTAACAAGGTACGGAGTGATGCTCTTTATTCTGCACAATACATTTCACGATTTCTAGCACTGGAAGTTTAGCCTTCATGAGTTGCAAAAGGCTGTTAAAAAACACCACATTTTCCTTGCTTTATAAGCCCGCTGTGGGGAAATGTTCACATTCAGACAGAGTTAAGCTGAGCTACAACCTGCCCTGCTCTCATTCCTGTCTCAGGTAGCCTATATAAATAAACCTTTCAAGGGCAGCTCTGATCAACAGGGGCCCTTCCCCGCCTGGACTCTCTAGGGGCAGGTGATTGAGAATATCTCCAAAATAGTTCATTGTCAGTATGACGTATGGTGGTTGCTCAGAGAAACTTTGAGTGTCAGGAACAGGGTCATGATCAAAAACCATCTGAATTGTTTCAGTCTTTTTGCTTTCCCACACTTTGAGCGGCTGAACAAAGATGCATGCTCTAGATCATGCTTGTAAAATTGTAACACTCTGGCTTTATTCGTGCCTGATCCACACTCCTCTGGAGAGCCGCTGCAGCCTCCATGGATTGAAACCAGATTCAGTAATCTATCATCAGACTCAACAATTTTTCTTGTGAATTAGGCCTTTAACATTTTTTTACTGCTGTCACAGTCATCCCTGTCTGATTTGTCTGGACCATCAGGACTCCAAACACGCAAAGGAGGGAGTGTAGAAAAGGGTACTAAGAATGTTACCATGGTAACCCTCACCATCCTGCTCTCCTTTAGTGTCGTCATGGAATTAATAGGAGATGGTGATGCTGATAGTTGCTATGCACCATCTGTATCAGTCATCAACCTTTAATAGCAGTTTTTAACTGACTGTTTAGACGGGAGAACAGCCCTTTTGTTTTTGTACTCTTGCTTAATAGCTGAATATATTTCAGCTGGAACAAGACTACAACAAAACTGCTCAGTATAACAGCCAGCCACTCTAACAGGAAACCAGCTGTCATGTTTCAGAGGGCTTTTTAGTCTATTTTCTAGCATTGTAATTTTTGGCTTTGCTTTAGCTCTTAAGGTGTTACACTAAGGATTCTTCCTTCTAAGATGATTTAAGAACAAGAACAGGGATTTAATTATAATATATGTTTTTATTATAAGGGGTTAGGTACACAAATGATAGGTTGATAGGTGTAAACAAGCATGATTGATTGCAATATAGGTAATCACTGTACACACTGTTTGAGATTCTTATAAATGAACTAATTGAACCACTTGATAAAGCACATCTGCCCATTGAAATTCGTCACCATGAGTTCTAGTTAGCAAAACAGCAGGAGGGTGTTAATGTCAGAGATATAACTCAGTTAAATTGACGTTCTGTGTTTCTCTCCCTCTCCGTCTTGTCTCTGAGGCTGGCAGAGGAGTGTGGGCGGCCATACCAGCTGGGATCAGAGGGATGGAGAGGGCTGTTAGCTCACTCTGCCTCTAATAAATTTATAACACCTCCTGGTGTAAAGCAGTCCAAGATGCTTACACTGTTTTGTGTTCACGCTATTAGTGGAATCTGAAAGTCAGCAATTATTGTTTTTTGACCATCTGGTTTTTACATAGTATTTCTGTGTTGGTCATCTGTTATTAGTAGAGTTTTATTGTTTACATGGATTAGTAACACTAAAACTTGTGAATCTGTGTGACACTCGGTGCGTGTGTTTGTGTTTTACTAGGTTACATAAGGGCTGTGTTGTTCATCATGACACTTGTGTTTAAACTCTCTAACATGAACTGATCCAGTCTTAATATTCAGCTCTTTTTATTTATCCCAGCCTGTGATTGGTGAATATTGGTGTGCGTTCAGGATCTGTACCAGTAATGTGAACACAGTAGGTCAGCAGCCTTAATGAGCCTGAAAAGATGGAACACATGCTGTCATGTTTGTAGGAGGTCTCTCTTTCCCTCCCTCCCTCTTTCTCTCCTCCATTCTCTCTGTAACTGTATGTGTCTCTCTCACTCTGTGCGTGAGCGGGTGTTACTGAACATACAGTGATTGTTAGTAAGAGCCAGTGAGGCATTTGTGTTATATCGGAGACGCACTCAAAGAGCGCTTTGCTGGGTCTGCATAGAAATCGAGGCTCTCAAGTCATACTAGGTCAGCTCACCTGAAGACCGAAGTCATCAGAGAGAGTGAGACATGGACTGTCACAATGTAAGTAAAAGCTTCCCATCAACTTTTCTGGAACATTCTTCAATTTCACTTTAATTATTGAGTAGCTCAGAAGGTAGATTCACATACTGATTTCACTTTCTGATGACAATAACTGGTGTTTTGTGGCCCTTAATCTGCATACTGCTTGTACGTTTACTATGTAAAATGTATTATTTAAAATAGTAAATTGACAACAGGTCAAGGTTTAACTATTTTTTACACAGCTTTCATTTTTTATAGTCTTAAGAAGATAATATTAAATTAGTTTTGAATCAAAATATTTGAAATTAATTTGTGTCTGTTCAAGTCTTTATTCCCTGAGGCAATAAAGACAGTAAATGATCCCAGAGAAGGTGTGTAGCCAGCACAATCCAGTACACCAGTCAGGCATCATTGCTGCTGTAAAAGAGCAGGTTTTGGCTGCTCTGAGAGCAGTCAGACAGAGAGGCTAATGAATGCTGGCTGAACAGGTGGGTGGTCACACTCCTACACTGGAGGGGTTTCACTGGAGACATGATGCACAGCTTCATCGAAGTGGTAGGACGGCGGTGGGCTCATTCTGTGGGCTGCCTTTGTATGACATGTCAATCTTTTTTCTATAAGTAAAGCACAGGGACCAGCCGATATGTGTTTGCCTCAGAATTTGAAATGCTGTTTACATAACTTGTCGACAGCCTTGGCACTCTTCCACCGACACTTTATGACAAGCCAGAATTTCTCTTCCACCCACCCAGCGTTTCCTTCGGGACGGCGGATGCTGTTCTCTCAGTCACTGAAAGAGCTGATGGTGTTGATGACAGCAGCCTTTTCGCTGGGTCATCTTTTTTTGGCACCAGGCTGCAGGGCAAGAAGTTATAATGCATCTTGAAAGACAGTTAAACCTTAAACGTTCTGTATCATATCTACTTTTTTTAATAAGATGAAGATTACTACTGAATTTGTGATATATTTTTGACAGCTGTTTTACATTTACCTGTGCATTTTTAGTAGATTAATCAATTATATTTAGACACCAACTGTTTAAGAAACCTTAAATTCCTTATTTGTGAATCTCTGGATTCCTAAAACCTTGCACAGTAGAAAAAAACCCGCAAACACACAGCAGACAATCAAAAATCGTTATGAAATAGACTGACTCAGACATGTTCTGGCCATTAGTGTATTGTACAGTCTATGATGTGAGGAAAAGTGGCGAGAAAAAGGAGGCAATGTGGGTTATTGACCCTCTGAGAGCCTCATTGAAGTCATGCAATAATAAGGATGAGCCACTCTGCAGCTTGCACACATCCCTCAATGTCAGAAAATAGTGTTAAAAAGCACCAATGTTCCAACAACACAAAACCTTACATGATCATGAAACATGCCTCCATTCTGTTACTAACTACTACTGTTTTAATCGTCTCTTTAGGAGGAGTGCAGCCGGCCCCAGGAGGAGGAGGACATCATGGACATCCCCCTGGATGACCCTGAGGCCAATAGAGCCGCTGCAAAGATCCAGGCTGGTTTCCGTGGTCACATGACACGCAAGAAGATGAAGCCGGAGGACAAAACAGAGGGGGAGGAGGTGAGCAGCACTGGGGATGTGCTCAATGGCAGCCAGGGGGACACAGGTCAGTTGTGCAGGACCATGGGGTAAGAGTAGGCCACATAATGCCGCTACAGAGGGCATTATGGATAGTGAAAGTAAGGATGCTAACAGAAGCTCCCATCAGGAGCGGTTACAACAAAAGGTAAGTGATGGAGAGCTTCGGTTGCTATTTGTCACAATAGAATAAGATAAGTTAGAAAACCTTGATATTCTAAGAGTGCAGAGCATGTTAGTTGTTAGTTAAGGAAGTGTTCCATTTTGAAATGTAAAAGGTTAAAGTTTGTTTTCAGAGCCAAACATTAGTGCATGATGCCACACCACAAACAATTCACCATCACCAAACTGGAAAACGAAGCTTTACATAATTAAATAAACCTATTGGAGCCCCTTATGGATATCCCAAGTGTGATTAATGCAGTACATAACTGAGTGACCCATTTAGTTACACCATAGGGTCTCCAGCTAGAGATGATTGACTCTTCAAATTACTTCTTCTGTTAAAAGGGTTTATAAACGATTCTTCTGTACTGGGAATTGCAATAGAGAATCTGCATTCATCGGTTGAGTTTATTAGAAAAATGTCAAGCAACATTCTCATGGTGGTAGATATATTTTCATTGTATAACAATGTGAATCAGGAAAGTTTCAGATGGTATAAAAATGGATTTGCTGTTTACTCCTCCGGGCGTCAACTGTTTCAAGGCTGCCTTTATATATGAATAATCTTGCTGGGAAGGACTATGCTTACGAAAAAAAAAGTCATCATTGCATAAAATGATCATCAGAACCTTACAAATATAAATAAAATACCCACTTATATCATATCAATCTTGTCAATAAGATCTTTTAAGAAATAAGAATGTGCTTTCAATTCCAAACCTTCAAAATGTCACCTTCACTGCATTTTCTTTGGGCATGTGGCCAACTCGTATGATCCTCTTTACTGATTCTTCCTAACCCAGTTAGGCCAGCTCCTTGCACACTTATGTGGAAGATGTATTTATAGCTCCAGGTGCATGAGGTACAAGATACTGCGTGTTACGCAGGGCCTAGAATTAATGGACCTGTCCAACTGGAACCAAGCATTACTGGCACCTCCCACTGGGGAAGACCCCCTTTCTCTCTACAGTACTCAGGTTTTGATATGTTTCCTTAACACAAGTAATAGATAGATAGATAGATAGATAGATAGATAGATAGATAGATAGATAGATAGATAGATAGATAGTCCTTTACTCGTCCCACAATGGGGAAATTAAAGTGTCACAGTAGCAAAGTAGTCAGTGCAAAAAAAATATAAAGCAAACAAGAGCCTATAAAGATCAATTATTAAAAAGTTATTGGCAATTAAAATTAAAATTAAAGAGGTAAAAAATAAGCATACTCACAACATATATATATATATATATATATATATATATATATATATATATATATATATATATATATATATATATATATATATATATATATATTATTGCTAATATGGTCTGACCACTGCAATGAGCAGCAACTTAATAATATATTTTAATCAGTTGTGTTTTTGTAGAGTATCCACCCACAAGTAAACCCACAGTGGTGTATTGTAGCTTAAACCTTGATTTAAAAAAAAAAAGAGTATAACAAATATTTTCTCAGAACTCTGAGTTACTTAACTCCGCCTTGCCTCTTTCTGTTTTTAGAGACAGGAGGATCGGGGGCAGTAGAGAGGGACAACACATCTGTGCCAGAGCAGTGACGTCCCTGTCCTGACCTGGATGAAGAAAGAAGAGAAAGATTGGAAGCAAGGTAGCGAGAGATGGCTAGCATAAAGCTGGCTGGGCTGGCTTTCAGGCACACCCTTTTTACCCCAGGAGTTTGTTTCTTTTCTTTTCCTTTCCTTTTTTGACACAAATTAGAGGTGGCGAATGAAGCAACAAGTTTTGAGGGTGTGTGTTTTGTGTGAATTTTGTGAACTTTAACACTCCGTCGCTGCTTCCCCAGCAGTCTCATCAGTGCGGATGTCTTTGACCCAGAATTTGCAACTCACTGCATGTACTTGTGAAACTTCTGGTAGTGTGCTAGTTTTTAGATGATGATCTGTGAATGTGAAAATGAATGTCCTCATAATGCTAAACAGGGCTTATTTTGGATTGAACAGTTCCGACCATCCGTGTATGAACCTTGTATGCATCAGCGTTAGACTTTGCGTAATTAGTGGCTTAAATTATTTGTTATTTTGCATTGTTCTCTGATGTGCTTGTATCTTAACAATTATTATAACCGATTTGAATTGCTTACAAAAACGATTAAAGCATCAAAAGAGACGTAGCTATGTATGATCTATTTATTCTTATTCACTTAACTCAGATTAGAACTGCCTTGATTCATTTTTTGATCACATAAGTTTCACCTTTTCAAGCTTTTTCTATAAATCTGATCTTCCACAACAGTAAGCATGCAGTAATTACACTTTTTTTTCCAGATGCATTTGGTACAGCCTTACCTTATGAGGCATTAGTTCATTGTGCTCTGTTGTTGTGTTGCAGGGTTTAACTTGTTAATTCAGGTATTAAAAAGTCCATTGTTAGAGTGCAGAGTCATCATGCATTAAAACTAATGGAATAGTACATTGCTGAACTTTGCTGTAGAGTCATGCCATTACACTAATAAATCCACCTTACACATACACTGAAATGTCTGTTTTAAACTTTATTTATTCAAGTTAAATACTTGTTCATATCTAACAGTACCTCTAATGTAATGTTTCACTGTCACATGAGGTCTTCGTACATTGCAGGAGGCAAAGCTGCTCTTTTTTTCCTCTTGTCATAGCAACATAAGAAGGGCAGCTAATCAGAGGAAGCAGTCTCCATGAAGCTGAAACAATGTTTGTCTCAAGTGTGGTTCTTTTGCACAAGAACACTCATGAATAACTCATCACGTAGAACTGCATTTCTTGTGCTCATAAAAGCAAGTTACATAAGTCAAGTGATTTGAGTATTTACCAAGTCTTATAGCTATCAGATTAAGACTTTTTGATATATAAAGTCGAATGCATTTGCAGAGCATGTATGCATAAAGCAAGAGGATGTTTTATGTCCAGGTGCATTGTCAAAAACACCCACACTTCTGTGAGCACTGGTAGGATATTTTGAAATACAAGCCGACCTTTATTGCAGTAAGGCAGCTTAAACCACAAAATAATAACACCATTTTTACCTCATTTGTCCAGGCAGTCTTGTGCACTTTATGAGAAACAGACTAGAGCATCTTCAGTCTCCTGGTGCTCCCACTCAGCCCACCTACACACATCTGAGCCATACTGCACTCTGCACACACTCAAACTGAACATGCATTTGCACACAGGAAAAACACAACTCATACTTTAATATGCAAATCCCACTCAAGTCACTCTTCGCACTCACATGCCAACTCACACTCACACGCACTGTTTGTCGGCTGTCACCAGCTGTAGAGATAGGACAATGAATATGAGTCTTCACTCTTAGTGGTTTTTGCAGAACCAGAGTGCAAGCACTTCCTTCTCAGGCTGACATTCATTCTCCTCCTCCACCGTGCTCTCATAAATATCCTCTATGGGTTTTATACGTACCTATTCTCTTTTTTATCCTACTCAGTCCCAAAGGTGCCATGGCCACGTCTCCCATCTCTTTAATGACTGTGGGAGAGCAATCAATATTTTACACACCTCCAAACATAGCACAACACCCACTTGGTGCTGTAGATTGAATTCTGAGAGGGAGGGAAATACAGGTTTAAAAAAACTGCCTGAAAAAAATGTTGATTGGGGGTCTTTCACGAAGCAAAATTCATATGACACGATAAACCTAAAACTACTCATGTTGAAGCAGAGAATATCAGGTCTGTCCTTTCCCTTTGAAAAACGTTGGGCTGAAAGTGGACTATTTTAGGTGTTGATCATGTGAAAGATCTGCTTGGTTGGTTTATTCACTTTCTCAGACTGCTTGTCAGTGAGAAAAAAAATGATGTGGTCTCCCGGGTGATAATTAGAGGTGAAAAAAACAGAACGACCAGCAGGGTGTGCAATTACCCGCTTCCAGTGGTTATGCCAGTGGCCTTGCTATTTTAGTAGGTGATTTATCTTTAATACTAAGAGGATTACACAACTTCACAGTAATGAGGGGATACAATAAGTGCACTTAAATGCCACAGCTGCAAAACAGCCATCAGTTACACTGAAATAAGAATTGCAGATGAAGGATGGGACTTTAAAAAAAAAAAAAAATGTGTTGAAGTCACACAGCATGACTACAGTGTGGATGTGGACAAAAAAGATGACAGGTTTCCATCATGCTCACGCATCAAAACCGACAAAGACACAAACCCTGTCTGTCTGTGCTCCCTTTCTCCTCCTCTTTTATGGACTCTAGTCCATAGTCCCCCCTTGATTTAGAGTGTGTTAGAAGATGAGAGGAAGCAGGGGGGCAGCTTTTACCAAGGGCAGAGGTGGAGGGGAGAGGATTGGCTTTGATGGCCCACTCCAAAGAGGGTCCAGGCCCTGGGAGAGCACTGCTGAAGAGCAGCTGTTCCCACATTCTTGCAGCCTTTTTTTTTTTTCTTCTTCTTTTTTCTATGCTCCATGCTTCCTCCTCTGCATAAAACCTTCCTTTGTTGTCAAACAAAATGCTCTTAAAAATATCTTAACAAAAGACAGCTTTCCAAAGTGGGCGAATTACTTATAAAGCAATTGAGTCATCAGTGCATACAAGCTAATGCCTCTATCTCTCAGACACAGTGAGGACAACTGATGCAACATATGTGGGTTTAAAATATGGCAGCAAGTGTGATTAAGACAGAGTGACAGTTACAAGAGACTTAAAAAATTAGCAGTCAAGCATAAATATTTAAGCTCTTATAACTTCAATTTTTGATCTGAGATTGTGCTTTTTACTGTTGGACTGCTCTGTTTGTCATGTGCATATCAGTTATTTGAAATAGCAACTCTAACATCACAACATGGCTGTGATTTGCAGCTTCTCTTAAAGCATTTCCTTCAGCTGATTTCTCCCTCATTTCAGTGCCTAAATGTGTCTTCTACGCCACCTTAGGGACAAACTGGGTACATGCACTATTTTTTCATATTTGATGTCTTCTTTGTTGCTCATACATCAGTATGTAGCCTTCAAAAAGGCACAATATCAGCAAAATATTTTGAGGTTGGATGTGGTTTTTGTGTGGGTTAACAGCAGGGTCGGTTGCCAAGTGCCAAATTGTGGAGTTTATTGTGAGGCTCCAGTCTAGAGAAGAGTTTGCACAATGTGACAAAAGTGGGCCAAGGAGGGGGGAAGTGAGATGTTTTTCCAAACAGAGCTTCCCATTTGAAGGCTTTAAGCAGGCTCCTCTTTGAGCTGCTGCTTTGGTTGAAGTACAGTAATTCATCCCCAGCAGGAATTCTTGCAAAGAAGCTCAACTCAGTGTAGAAATGAACTTTTTGATGGCTTACTTGCATCAACTTTTTTGCCCTGCTTTTTTACACAGAACAAACACTTTAAGATAAATAACCCTCTACAAAGAAAAACACTATTTTCTTTGAGCTCCTCTCTGAAAGGACAAAGTGGACTGGAAGAGAGAACCTCAGTTACACTGCCGCTGTGTCACACACAAACACACACATGCACACAGTCACACACATACACAGTTGGCCGTTGTTGGCAGTGACTGGGGTGCTGTGAGGAGAGTGGGGCTCAGTGTGACCAGGCAGAGGCCAGTGTTGCAGGCAGGCAGGCAGAGGAGAGAGTGTTGAGCAGCAGAAACGTGCTCGGGGTGGATAAACCATGCTCACCAAGTGGGAGAAAGACTCTGCCCAGGACACAAGATGAAGGCAGAGAGGAAGACCTCCTCTACAAGCGACAGTTTTACTGACATTCCTCCTCTACCGACACTCTTTGGCCTCCTCCTCCTCCTTTTGCTCACAGGTAAGTCTCACCGAAACGTTTCTATTTTGAACAGAGAACAAAACTTCTTAACTGCAATTCTATCAAGCAAAGAAAAACTAGACTATGCCCATTATAGGTAATTGTGATTTAAATAAACAGATATTTGCCTGACTTAAAGTCTTACTTTGTTGCTTTGATTTCGTGAAACTAATTTCAAAAGTGTAAACTCAGTTTTCTGCCCTTTGTGGCAAAGTTAATCCAGGTTGAATTAGTCATGGATGTTATTTCTTGTCCTTGTGATCCACTGTCTGACACACAATGGATTTGTTCATGGGTCGCACTCTGTATTTGACCCTCGTTGCCATCTAAAAGGACGTGAAGAGGCTATTGTTGGTAGTTGAGGAGGGGATGTGCAGGTTAAGTATGAGTATATGAACTTTTATGGAGTTAGAGAATGGCAGATCTTTTTTTTGTGTGTGGGTAGCTTCAACTTTTAAATGAGGTGAGTTTGGGAAATGCTGTTGTTGTAGTTTAAATGTGTCATTCAATTTTACGCCATGGACCAAGTAAATGCAGTAAGGCCAGTTTAGGTAGAGTCACTGGGTCCTGTGTCAATCTCCAACTTCACCAGTGACAAAGACTTTCTCTCTAACGCTCTCTGGCTCTTTTCGAGCGAGAAAACTAGTTCCAACAATCGTGCCCTTTGTCTTATCGCCTTGGCAACCCCTGTCAGGCGGACCAAATGGTTACCAAGGCAATGAGGCGATGCCCTGCTAACTGCCTCGCTGCAGAGAATAGTGAACAGTGCCAGCTTTCCCTCTCCTCCCTCTCTTGGAGGTTGATCTTTCCGCCGCTGAGGCCCTAACAGTAGGATGCCCCTCTCAGGCACACAGCCAGTGTTTGAACTTCCATGTGTTCGGCTACAGCTGAGTTATAGGAACCTCCACTGTGAACATAATAGCTCTGCTGTGTTTGGTTTCCCAGACAGGGCTCTTCTATAAAGAATGAAATGTGCCCCACATTGTCATACCTTATCCCCATGGGAGGTGTGGGATAATTGAAGGACACAAATCAAAATTAGTGTATTACTTGTTCACAGCAAGGGGTCATGAAGAGTTCCTGAGAAACAGATTAGTGATCAAGAGAAGATTAGCCATCATGAGCTGGAGTTAAAGAAGCATGTGCATGAGTTTTGTTTCACTGCATCGGACACAGGGGCTGTTTAATGTGGAAAATGCATCAAATGATTATAAACTAAATCTGTAACTTTGACCAAGGATTGAAGAGAAAGTGTTTCTCTTCTTCAAATAAATTCAGTAGGAAATGTTTTGGTTCATTTATTCCTTCCATTCAAATTGATGTATTTTTAGCAGTTAAGGAAATTAAATGTATATACAATACCATATTTACACTTTAAAATGTGAACCCAACAAAAAAATGGTTTAACTCAAATACTGTATAATAACATTTTATTCCCAAATGTAAACTTCAGGAAAGAATCAGGAATCAGGAAAGAAGTTAAACTTGTTTATAAAATAAGTGACAAGGAAATTACTTTTCCTTGTCACTTATCAGTAAGTGTGCAGAAAAACAGCCTCTGAACACTTTGCTACAATTCAATTTTTATGCTGTATTAGACTTGAGAATTCAATCCTTGCATTGTATATACAGTATGTTGTCATATGTTGTACCTGCATAAAACACTTTGTTATTTTGCGGGAAATTTGTAACCATGAGCCCGGTCTGCTCTGAGTTTTCAATTATTCTTGTTATTGTTGTAATAGTAGTAATTAGTGTAGCAGTAATTAGCGTGTTTTGCATAAGCCCTGTATTGTTTCACTCAATTGTTGATTCCTCTCGTCTGTGATGACTGGCAGAGCATTAGAAGCTGCAGAGGGCCTGTCTTTGTTTACTCCTATTATCCTTGTATTCCTTTTTCTGTTACCCATTTTCAAGCCCTCACCTCTGTTTGCTTTCCTCAAGGTGAGGTGTCATCTGTGAACGTGACCACCCAAACCCAGCTGGTGAGGGGCACTGTGGGCAGAGAAGCCCTCCTGTCTGTTAGCTACTCCAGTAGTAGCTCAGACAAGCCTGTGATCAAGTGGCAGATAAAGAGGGAGAAAGAGAAGCCGATCACTGTTGTTCAGTCCATTGGAACAGACATCATAGGGAACCTGAGGCCGGAGTACCGCAACCGTATTCTGGTGTTCGAGAATGGTTCGCTGCTGCTTCACAACCTGCAGCTGACGGACGAAGGGGCATATGAGGTGGAGATCTCCATTACAGATGACACCTTTACTGGAGAGCACTACATTGAGCTTACTGTGGATGGTAAGCATCAATTTCCTTGGAGCTCTTGCACTCTAAAAAAGTAACATGAGTGTCTGTTTTATCAACATTAGTACAACATGTAGCTTATATTGCATTAATTCATGTTTAGTGGTTAAACATTGTTAAATCATGTAGTTTTAACATTACATGCAAAATCGTTAAAACTACAAGATTGTTTTATGTCAACACAACCTAAAGGGTTTAGGTAGGAATCCCATCTGCAATACCTCTCCAGAGCAGAAGTGGCAGTAACGTGCAACATCCATGGTGGAGAAAAGTCTTAATCATTAAGCACTTATTTTAAAGGCTACCAAGATAAGATCATAGACTGTAAATAAAAATGGACAGTGTTGCTCCGCCTCTTCCCTTTGTACGGTTCTGAAGCCAAAAAATCCCGCTCCTGGGTGCAGCCATTGTGCAGCCAGAGCCTGCGAAGCCACTGTGACAAGCTCCGCCCTACAGCATAGCGTCATAACACGCTGTGTGTCCTCTGAAGTTTCCATATACGGCGGCTGTGAATCGAAGGAAACCCGGAAATGAAACCACGTTTTTTAAACTTTAATAACTAATGAAAAATAAACTTTTCAGAAAAAAGAGGACTTGAACACAAAACAGTCAAATACTAACAACATATCACCACAGCATACGGATGTGAGAAACATTCGTACTACGTGTCTTTATTTTTAAAGTTTGACTGCAGGGAGACGGATTTTTTGACCTATACTTCAGCCAGCCACCAGGGGGCAGTCACACTGCTGAAAGCTTCACTTCCAGCCGAGCGAGATGCACCCCTGGTTAAGTTCCATATTTTTCGTTTGTCATTGTTTGCCTTCTCTGGGGAATAGAGTTCTATTCCAACAAACCCTGTCTGTTTTTTGGTCTTTTTCCAAACTTGACACCAACTGGGGGTAAACTAAGTTGGCACGTTTAAACTGCTAAATGTAAACATTCTTGATATGTCAAAAATATGTTATTTTTTCAGTAATTACTATTTGAGAGTTTATTTTCAAAAAATGATATAAACGTTTGTCTCACAGTTCAAATTATTTCTGATGACTGCACATACGGGCTGCACAGTGATGCAGTGGGTAGCACTGTTGCCTCAGAGTTAGAAGGTTCGGGGTCCGAGTCAGGTGCCTTTCTGTGTGAAGTTTGCATGTTCTCCTTGTGCATGCGTGGGTTCTCTCCAGGTCCTCCGGCTTCCTTGAACATGCCAAAAACATGCTCACCAGGTTAATTGGTCTCTCTAAATTGCCCATAGGTGTGTGTGTGCGTGAATAGTTGTCTGCCTTCCGCCCGAAGTCAGCTCCCCGCAACCCCGAACGAGATAAGCGGTCAAGATACCTGCACCTAAATGGACTTGAAGCACTTTGTTACCCGTACTGATCTTGTTACCTCTTGTCTAATTCTTTGCTTGTGTTGTTCTTGTTCTCGTATGTACGTCGCTTTGGATAAAAGCGTCTGCTGAATGACATTATAACATTGTAACATTGTAAGATAATGGATGGATTGAACTTACTTTAGTTTTGTTCAGTCAGCATGATTAATTAGCGTTATTGTACCATTCAAAATTAAGTTGGACCCAAACATTGCAAATAATACTCAATACTTTATGTTCACTCAACATATTTACAGTTGGTTCAACAAAATTGTGTCTCGCAAAATGAAAGTCTTTTAATTAGGTGGAAATTCTTTCCATAATTTTATTGCGTTCACCCAACAAATTATTTCTTTGAGTGTGTTTACAGCTGGTTTTGAAATAGACTGAAAGAGATACTGAGGCGCCTCTACACAAGCCAAAATGGCCCAAGTTTACATTTTACAGTTTTATAGAGGTTTGAATACAAAACAGGGCAGGATCTGATTTTTCATTAGGAGACACTTCTAACCCCCGTACAAGACACTGTGGGAATAGTTACAACAACCCCCCTCCTTCTCCACAAGGGTCACCATGATAAAAAAAAAAACTGCTTTAAAAAGCTGGGCTCTCTCATCTATCAAAACATCTAAGCAGTCTGAGCAAGACTCTGAAGAGGAGTATGAGCTAAAAGAAAATCAATATAAGTTGAAAGAGCAATACAAGTTGAAAGAGCATCATTTTACCCCAGAGAGTGTAATTGTAATATGATACAGGGTGATTCATTGTGTTGGCGGTGTTCTTTTCAAATATCTTACTGGTATCTTTTTATCAGCTTTCCTTTTATTATAAGTTCTGTTCAACAACTTACTCATACTGTATCTTAGAATTTTAATCCAAAGCCTTGTCTCTTATCCTCCTCAGTTCCGGTGTCGAAACCTTACATCCAGATGATGGCCTCATCCGTCTTGGAGTACAGCGAGTTCTTTCACCTCCACTGTACCCACGACAACGGTACAAAGCCCATCTATGGTTGGCTGAAAGGAGGCAAGGTGCTCACCAATGACACTCGCCTGCTGCTTTCACACGACCAAAAGGTGCTGACCATCGCTCGCGTCCTGATGTCAGATGATGACGTTTACACGTGCACCGTGGGGAACCCTATCAGCAGCATGAAGAGCGTACCTGTCCGGCTCACTGTCTACAGTAGGTGGCATGTTACACCGGTAGGATCTCAAGTTATACCTGCTCTTTAAGGATAAAGAGACATGGTACAGCAGAATGGTTTACTTTTAGATGTGGATAAGAATTTGGATCCACCAGTAATAGTTGACTGTTTTTATATGGTGATCATTTTCCCCTAAAGACATGCTCAGGGTGGGAATTAAAATGCTGCTATAAAGTGGGACCACTTTATTCCAGGTTAAAGTTGTGTTAAAAATCAATGGATGGTAGAAGTCTGAAGGGACATTAGGCAATACTTCTAAGGAAACAACATGTTTTATTAACCCATACATTACTGTGTGACAACATAGATAGCTCTGAAGCTTTAATCAGGCAACAGATTCTGCCCTTCCCTCTTCATTTCAAAGGTGATATTGGCAATCATCCACTTGCTAGCTAATGTTAATGTAAGTTGATGAGTGTCAGAATCCTATAATCGTCTGTTTTCGGTTGGGAGCTCGCAACAAGCTAATATGTTGTTGAATATACATTTTTTTAGCTTGAAATTTGCCCAATGTGGCAATTCTTGATCAACTTTTTTCATTCCCTGATCAGTTAAAAAACAGTGATATGACAACAATTGATAAGACTTTCTGTGTTTATAAGACTTACAACCTGGACACACAGCAGTATGAAGTTGTGGCAGAATATGAGCTTCCTACCCTGTGCATAATGTCAACAAAACATGGCCGCCATATATGGCAAAATATTTCACTACAAGTAGAGGACAGTGTCATCAGTAAAATGTTAAATATGAAGTGTTAAAGTAAGAATTCTGGATAAAGAGGCAAGGTAGGTTAGTTTCACAGTTTTTATATTGTATAATTTAAATTAGGAAATAATCATTATGCAACAAAGTGGGAGCTGAATTAACTTTGTACTTGATTTAGGTGCATGTAATGTATCCATTGTAGATTATGAAAACTGTTGAAGTTTACCTACAGCTATGAAAACCTAAATGAAATAACAATATAATTACTGCTAAACTCAGTAAAAACTGAAGTTCTTGTTATTGCCCCCAAACACCTCAGAGACTATTTCTGATAATTTAACTGCCCTAGACAACATCAGTTAGGAATCTGGGAGTCCTATTTGTTTAGGATTTGTCCTTCAACTCCCACATTCATCAAATTTCTAGGACAGCCTTTTGTCACTTGCGCAATATTATAAAAATGAGACACATCCGGTCTCAGAGTGATGCAGAAAAACTGGTCCATGCTTTTGTTACCTCCAGGTTGGATTACTGTAATTCCATTTTATCAGTCGGCCCTAATAGTCTCCAAAGAGTCTTCAGCTAGTTCAAAACGCTGCAGCTCGACTACTGATGAGAGGAAGAAAGAGCACATCTCTCTAGTGTTGGCTTCTCTACACTGGCTCCCCAACAAATCTAGAATAGAATTTTAAATCCTTCATATGACCTACAAAGCTCTTAATGGCCAGGCACCTTTGCACCTTAAAGAGCTCATAGTACCCTATAGTATGGGAGGTCGAGCCTTCAGTTATCAGCCAGCCCTCTTTTGGAATCATCTACCAATCAGGGTCTGGGAGGCAGACAACCTATCTACTTTTAACAGTAGGCTTAAAACTTTCCTCAGGTTTGGACCAGCTCTTAGTTATGCTTCTATAGGCTTAGACTGCTGGGGGAAACTGACACACTGGGATCCTATCTCTTCCCTCTTTCTGCCCATCACTTAATTTAACTCTTCCTGCCCCATTAAAGTCATTAACCATAGACCTTTCTGGAGTCCCTGAGCTTCAATGTCTCATAGGTTCCTCTAAGTCGCTGCCGTAGATGTCCTGCTGCTGTGGACATTCCAGACTTCAGCTGCTACAACTACTACTGTCCGTCTCACCACTATCATCTCTCTTTCTCTCTTCATCTCCCTCTATCCCTCTTTCCAGCCCCTACTCGGTCGAGGCAGATGGCTGTCTAACATGAGTCTGGTTCAGCTCAAGTTTCTGCCTGTTAAAAGGAAGTTTTTCCTTGCTGCTGTAACCTTCTAAATGTTACAAAGTGATCTGCTCATGGTGGATTAAGATGAGATAAGACAGACTGTAAAATAGGATTGGATCTTGATTGCTCCTGTCTTAATGTTGGATCTTTGTTAATAATTTAACAAAGAATATTGTCTAGACCTGCTATTTTTGTAAAAGTGTCTTGAGATAACTATGTTGTGATTTGTCATAATATAACTAAATATTGATTGAATTGTATTAAAGGTCCCATATAATGAAAAACATGATTTTCCTTATCTGAACATAAATTAGTTATCTACATAGCAACCTGAGAATGTGAAAATGGAAGTGAAAAAGCTTCTGAATTGCTTCTGTAGCTCACCTGCTTGGAAAAATAGATCCTACGAGCCTATTTGAATTTGTTCTTATGCTGACATAATAACAGGAGTGGTTTGCATAGTAATGCATACAAAACTACTTCCACTTCTTGAGTAATGCCGCTTCCTCCTATGCAACTGTGATTTTGCTTCAGGGTTGCAGAGTCAAGATGTCAAAGGTTACAGCTAAACACGCCAACAGCTCTGTTGTTGTTTGCAAAAACTGACACAATGTCTATATTCTGTCCTAGCAGCAGACAACCAAAGAAAACAGTGGTTGTTTTTTTAGCATTAACAAGCCAGCTACAGTTGGTGCTAATTTGTTTGTTTGTACCAACCGCTTAAGGCCTTCCATATAAAGTTACACATGAAAAGCAAAAAGGTAGTTATAACACTCAAATGTTACCATACCACTCAGAGACATGCTGTTGTGACCATGGCTGCCGCACAACAGCAGTTGACTCCTCCCTCTTGGGGTCAGATCAGATGTGTAATGAACTGATGTGGTTTCTTCTGGATTGCTCGCCATTTTTGTTTTGGGGTTTTTCCACCCCTGCATCTATCTGCACCTGTTTGCACCCCACCCCCCTTAAAAGATAACTAGGACATGTTGTAAACAGCTGATGATACCATTATATGGGACCTTTAAAATATTGATCTGCCAAATTACATAGTAGAGGTCAAGGCAGTGTAATGGGGGTAAAGAAGGACCATTTTACCCTCTGTAGAGACATTGATTTTACTTAATGCACTGTAAAATATTTTTTTTTATGTACAGTAATAGTTCTACAAAATGTTACTCAGCTTCAGTAGGCTACTTGAGAAAATATAATTATTAGTTAAATCCCTAGTTTCTAGGTCAAATTAATACCAACCATGTGTAATACCCTGAGAATCTAATTATGAAAACTGTGCATATTTCATCTCATTGTTCAACAGCCATCCATTCTCAGCAGCGAGCAGAAGCAATTATCATCTCATACGGACCCATACACAAGCATGCCTGCCTCCCAAACAATGTTGTTTACAACAAGTGCAAATCCAGGCCGAGAGCAGCAGATCTGGCCCACAGTGGCTGTTATTGGGAGCCAGTAAAGCACCACGTCAGGCTGAGAGAGAGGGCGAGGCTGTCTAATCCAATGAATGGACAGATATTTATGAGGACAGAACAGAAAAAGGAGTCAGGTGGGGAGTACGCTCTGCCTCAGTGGACCTCAGTAATCCTCACTTCATTATTACTGTACTGTGATGTGCTGCATGACAAGACAGCAACAGGCCCTTTAAACTGCTCTCTGTTCCCACTGCATGCTTAGCAGGATGGCAACAAAGTTCCAAAGGGACTACCCTAATGTGCTTCTTCACATGCAAACACACTCAAAAGAGTTGGCAGACGACATAGAGAAAAACATTTCAAATGCCCTGCATGATCCTCCCTATGTTTCAGTAAAAGCTTACAACCTAAAAAAAAGACAGACTATCAGACTACCACATTTTTTGTCTTTTGATTTTCCAAACTTTATTTTCTGCAGTCTAAATATTATGGAAGTGCAGGTCAAGCCTCAAAGCTATATAAGAAGGACAAGTGCAAGTCAGTGTAGGAAAATAGCAATGTCCTGCTGTTACTGACAAATCTGTCTTTTTCTCTTTGCTTTCTTGTCTGCCTCACTGTTTCACTCTGGTCTAGGACGGAGCTCACTATACATCATCCTGTCCACTGGCGGAATATTCCTCCTAATCACCCTGGTGACGGTGTGTGCCTGTTGGAAACCATCCAAGTAAGACTTGCACTTTCTTTTAATTCCTCTTTTACCTCTCTTTTGTCTTCACTGCCCATTTCTTTCTTCCACTTTCTTTTTTACTCTCTCTCTCTCTCTCTCTCTCTCTCTCTCTCTCTCTCTCTCTCTCTCTCTCTCTCTCTCTCTCTTCCTCTCACTCATTAGCTTTTAAAAATGCTCTCTTGGATGTGACAAGAATCTTAATCAGCTCAACAGTGCTACACTACTTGAATATTTAGTGAAAAAAACAGTCAGCGCTGGGACCTGTCACTTTTACAAAGTGCAACTTTACAGAAGATTTGTAAATGTTTAAGGCTCTATCTTTCTCCCTGCTTTAGAAAGAAACATCGACCTGTCCCCCAAAGAGCACCAGTCTATATGGAGCAGATTGAAAATGGTCACGATGGTAAGAACACTTACAGTTGATCGTCCTGTTTAATTACATATTTGTAAACTTAAAAAAATGTAAAGCAACACTTACAAATATTTGAACACATCATAAAGTAGTCCAATAAGTTGGATGTAAACCAATAGTGCCTTTATACAAATGTTTCTTTTGCAGTTGATGTTGTTCCCAAACCATCTACACTTGGCAGAAGGAGCCCTATGCCTCTTTATGTTCTCAATGAAGATGTAAGTCACTTAAACTGTTTTCAAATGTTCTATTTAGCATCATTTAGCCCTGTAACTTAACAAAAAGTAAATGTTTGCTGTCAACATGTTAATGTTCAGCTGGTTCAGTTTACTCTTCATAATGTTCACCATTTATGATGAGCATTTTATTATGCAAAGACTGTTCAAGAAATTAGTCATAAACCTATTAGGCTATATAACAGTATATTTGTACCAAATTCAATTGCAAGTTAGCTAGTTCCAACAGCTAGGAAAAACTTCCTTTTAACAGGCAGGAACCTTGAGCAGAACCAGACTCATGTTAGACAGCCATCTGCTTCGACCGAGTTAACTGACATAACTGCTAAACTGGAGCCATTTGTAACCAGCGCAAGTGGGTAGATGTTGACCTGCAGGAGGACCGAATGCTGGTGGTGTTAGCTCTGCTAATGTTAGCCACACTATGATAACTAATTTGACTGGGTTAATCTACTGATACTGTCTATTTGGCTACCTTTGCCAGTTATACTATATTATATATAGTTTAGTTCAAATAAAGGACTATCTTATCTTATCTTATCTTTTCGTATCACACTTATGGTCTGCAGTGGGTTTTACACATGGTTTTACACAGGCCTCAATGGAATAATAATAGTAACAATAACAACAATAATAATAATAATAATAATAATAATAATAATAATAATAATAATAATAATAATAATAACTTTATTTATATAGCACCTTTAAAAACAAATGTTTATAAAGTGCTTTGACATACAAAGCGTATCAAATATCAGAGTAAAAAATTTGACAGACAGGGAGGAGAAAATTTGATCAATGCAAAACAAAATGCAACGCAAGAGGTTAAAGGGAATACACGTCAATTAAACAGTATGGAGTGGTGTGAAAATGGACCAGTAAATCATTGTTTAGAGGTTTTTAAGGGTAAATAGATACAAATAAATAAATAAATAAAAAACAAAAATGGAGAAGTAGATAAAAGCATTAAAAGGGCAATAAAAAAGGTTTTCAGAGTAAAAGGACAACATCACATCCGTAAAATTAGAAAAAGTGCAAAGGATGAATAAGGAACATTAAAATAATAAAAGTAAAGTAATAATAATAATAAATTAAAACAATAAATAATCAAATAAAATTATCAAATAAAATTAAATACAATTAATTAGTTGGATAAAAACTAAAATTGATAAGAAAATAGAAGTAAAAGCGGTCAGAAAGATAAAGTCAAATAAAAGCAAGTCTGTAAAAATGGGTTTCAAGAAGAGATTTAAAAGATGTCACTGACTCTGCGTGCCTTAT
The DNA here is from genome assembly GCF_009762535.1 of Notolabrus celidotus. NCBI lineage: Eukaryota > Metazoa > Chordata > Actinopteri > Labriformes > Labridae > Notolabrus > Notolabrus celidotus. The sequence goes on from NC_048285.1 coordinate 17,069,171, forward strand.
CTCCTCAGGGAGGTCGTTCCAAAGTCGAAGAGCTCTGACGGAGAAAACACGATCCCCTTTGGATTTGAGCCTCGACTTTGGAACGACCAAAAGTGCTCCACCTGAGGATCTAAGGCTGCAACATATCTCATAATTTATTAGCATTTCTGCAATGTATCCCAGGGCGAGACCCATACAAGCTTTAATACGGCTTCAGATGAGCGGCATTAGATTTAACACTGGCAGCACTGGCTCAAATATCAGGAACTCAGATTTACTTCCTTTATCATTTTAAAAGAATAAGGCAATCCAAGCTTTGATGTCCTTCAGACAGTCTAAGTGTCATTTCTGTTTGAACAGCAGGTACATTTGTGTGTCATCTGCAAAACAGTAGTACGAGCTGCTTTACTGAATTAAATCTCATAAAAAGAAAAAGTGAGGGACTCCATGAAAGGGAGCATAGTTGAGGATACAGACATGTCTGTGCAGGAAGGTTACCCTGATAACTCTAAAGAAATGCCTTTATCTAAACAATGTGCTTAAGGCAAGACATTAGGATTTTATTGTCAATTTTAAGATCAGAACACCTTATGAATGTCACTTGTACCTAAGAAATATGAAGCTTTAAGGGTACAACTCACTTCATATATTTAGAAAGTAACTTAAAGGGAAATTTCAGGTTTTTTTTAAGTGGGGTTGTTTGAGTTTAAATCACTAGTAATTGTCTGGGCCACAATAGATGCTGCTCAGCTCAGCACCTTTAATGAGAAACTGCAGGGAGAATCAGCATGCAAGCTAGGCTACCATTTCTGGCGGCAAAGTAAAGTGCAGAAAAAAATCCAAGTAGAGCTTACAGCTAAACTGAAGTGAGCGCTCAGGTCAGAATCTTTCAACATTTGCTAAATCAAGTGGCAGAAATGACACCGTCTGCAGAGGAAGCCTAGCTTGCGTGCTGATTCTTACTGTAGTTTCTCATTAAAGGAGCTGAGCTGAGCAGCATCTATTGTGGCCCCAACAATTCTTAGTGATTTAAAACTCATACAACCCCACTTCAAAGAAACTGAAATATCCCTTTAAGCCGGGAAATCAGGTAGGCTTGATCTATAGTTGTGGAGAAATTTCCACAACACGTACAACAAACCACATACACTACATACAAAAACGTATGTGTAACCAAAGTCATTTTGGGCTGAAAGTCTGGACATACTTTCTATGCTGACTGCAACAGTTTTCAAACTATTTCCCTAACATTTAAAAATATCCACCTTCTGATGGTACTAGGGGTCAAGTGGGTCATAAAAGTAATTTGGAGTCATTCTTTGAGAAACAAGAACACATTCCCAAATATTCATGAGGCTCAATCAAATCATTTTTGATACTCCACCTACAATTTGTGCAGGACAATTGTCACTGGGTAATTCAATACTATGCCCTTATTGTACTCATAGTTATTTATAATCCATGTACTTATTTAGTTATCTCTTAACCTGTTTGCTCTACTTATTCAGTTTCTGCCTTACTTTTTTATTTTATTGACCAATAAATTTATTTATTTATTTATTTACAGCACATACTGTAATCATACACCTAACATCTATGTCCCATAACTATTTGAACCATAGCTACATGCACTGCACTTATGTTTTGTTTTAGTCTGTTCTATGTGTGTTTTCTTCTCTTTATTTGCTGACCATTTACTTTATCTTTTAGTTGTGTATTTGCACTGCTTAGCATCTGGTCTGTGAGAAACATAATGTTGTTCAACTGTTTACAAGATATATAGATGAATTACAATAAAGTTGATTTCATATGATTTTGCTTGTTATTTTACTTGGGGACCCAAGAAATGGACTGTCCAACAAACTATTAAAGGGCATTTTTAAAGCCAGATATATGCTACTTTGTTTGTACAAATAATGACTTCACTAAAGTAAGAACCAAATATACAATGACACAATTGCTGAGTAAATTCATGATATGTTTCTTATCATTTCCAGGAGACTCTTGAGCGTTTGGAAGAATGTTCTGGCAATGCTGTCAGCCAATCAGAAATGAGTATCCCTGCTACTTATGCTCCAGTCCTCCCCGCATCCTCCAACAGAACCGACCGGCCTATCTGGTCTGCCCCACGCAGATACCCCCGCAGCCCCTCTCCACTGGCACAGCCTCTCCCACAGCCGCTCCCAGCTCCTCCCCTGCGTCCTGTCCGCTCACCTGCACAATCTCCCGGTTCATCTCCACGCAGTTTCAGCCCCATTAGAAAAGTCCGTCCTCCGGCAGGCATCCCGACCAGCCACCTGCCCGTAGAGGCAGAGTGTCTGGAACCAAGTGATCAGACTCAATGTCCATCAGAGCAGTGACAGCTGCTTGGATGTATGTTTATATTCTGTGAAATGTAAAGCACATGTATAGTATGTTGGTATTCTGATGCATCCTGCCACTGGGATAATGGATTTGATCCACTAGGATAAAATATGAGTTCACTTTCAGCTAACTCTTGTCTTTAAAATGTATTATTTATCATCTATTTCTTTACAGCTATGCACAATTCTCTAGTCTCTTGATAATTTGCTGCCATATTAAAAGTGATATTTTTCCCAAGTTTATCATGTATATGATGCTGAGAAAGTAAATATATCCAACTCTGGTATATACCGTATACTACTTGATGAATTAATTGTTGAGAACTTTTGAGAAGAACCTGTACATATGTCAGCTAATAAGTTCTGCTCTGGTGTCTTTTCTTTCGTTTTGTTTTTTGGTAGTGTTTTCTTTACAAAAGTTCAACCACAAAGTCTATTCCTATACAACATAGGTCCCTTGTAATAAAAACTGTTAAGGTAGTTTTTGGTTTGTCATCAATTTTGAAACATTTGCAACCACAACCCCCCCAAAAATAAGTTAAAAGCTATGATGGTATTTGTATTATCAGTGTCTTACACATGGAATAGAAAGTAATTCCAAACAGGAGAAATGCTTCACCTTCTTCCGTCTAATTGGAGGAGGCTGAATGTGATCCATTCATGAGTACAATTGTAATACTATCCCAGTCCATTAGATGTCGCCAAAACATTTCTTTTTAAATGCATACTTTTCAGGGAGAGTTCTAAAAAGGCAGGTTTACATGTACATATATTTTACCATCAACCCTTACCTTTGCATTTTAAATCCATAAAGCAAAGCAGCTAATGTGACTCTTTTGTAGATTTTGTCATGTTGTGTTTGGACTCCACTTTCATCTTGCTTTACCAAAAAACGATGGAAATCAGCAGCAGGTTGAATAATAAAAATAGTACATATTACTCTTTAAACCACAGTCAGAGGTCACTGAAGATCAAGCTGTTTGCACAGGACTTAATGTTCATACTTACAATCAGTCTTCGATTAATATCGGCCATGCAGTCGTGTCTTCATTTGATTTTCCATCTCATCTTGTCTTGATTGAGGACAAACAAGTGGCTTTACAGTGTGTGTAGAAACCGTTTCTAGAAATAACAGACAATTACTTGATATAAGGCCTGGTTTATCCTAAACACCATATATTGCTGGTAGGGAGCACAAAATAAAAGGATATCAAAGATTTAAGATAAAAAGCGCTGAACTGTATTCAAGGGAGAGGTACACGCTTTTGAAAGAGGGCATCATTGCTCATGTACACACTCAAAGTGATCTGTTCCATCGTCATTATCAGGATAATGTGTTCCCTTTAGAGGTCCAGCTGGCCATCTTTTGTCATGAAAATCTGCAATTTCATTTATTTGCTTTTATCCTGAAATATCTTCTGTGACTGAAGGTGTGATGAGTCTTGTGGTTTTGTAAGCGTAGCATATCAACCTGTTTTGATCTGGGCTTTGCTGTCTTTGTTCTATTTGAAACAAAATGTATTCATCGGTACACAGGCTCATGAATACACATACAGCATCACATAATCACCTGTGGTTTAACAGTAAGTGGCAAAATTAAATGTCCCCTGCTAATGAAAGTGGGCAATTCTTAATGTGCTTGGAAAATTCATTGAATCTATTTGAATCTAACGTTTTTGTTAGTCATACTGTCTCACCTCTCCTCCAATTTGGCAGTGGAGCTTGGAAGGCCATGTTCTAATTAAACTCTAGGGAGCAAGAACACATCTGTGTGCATACAGTAAACATGTGTGTGTGTGTGTGTGTGTGTGTTTGTGTGTGTTGGGGGGGGGGGGGGGCTATGAGTTTAACAGTGATGATGTATGATGCTCTCCAGCTCTAATTAATTACCTCCTTTCTCCTGACTGGTCCGCATTCTCTCTAAAGTCCTTGTTCACACCAACCTGTTGAGGTGAAATTCCCAGTAGAGGGGTATTGTTAGAAAGCTATTATTTAGCCTTCCTATGTGTGCCTGGTCAGAACCTACAGAGGTCCATAACAGATAGGTGGCTAGTTAGACACCTACATGTTTTAGCGAATAAAGCACTGCCAGGAATTGGTTACACCATTCATGGGGTCCTTGAGCTTGTTGCTGCATTCATGTGCACCTCGAGTTGAAAAGTCGCTCTTCCGACTTCATTGTGTTCATGGGCTGTCAATTTGAAAAGTCTGGTTTAAGTGATCTGATTGTTTAAGATGGGCTACTGATAAATACTACACTGCAAAAACTCAAAATCTTACCAAGTGAAATTGTCTAATTTTTAGTCAAAATGTCTTATCCCACTTGATTTAAAATACATTTACTTAACAAGTAACATTTGAGCAAGATAGAGGGACTTGTTTTAAGACAATGCATCTTAAAAATCTTAAGTCAAACAATCTTGAAATGATCTTGTTTTGAGTTGTAATTTAAAAGAAACAAGGTTTATGTTAAATTTCATACATTTTTCAAGCTTTGATCTTGTTTGTAGAAGACGGATAATGTTGATTTAAGACAAACCTTTTACTTGATTTAAGTAAATGCATTTTATTGGAGAATCTATCAGAAAACAGCTCCATTGATGAAAGAAAGAAAGAAAGAAAGAAAGAAAGAAAGAAAGAAAGAAAGAAAGAAAGAAAGAAAGAAAGAAAGAAAAGTTGTTGTTTTTAAGGGTGGGTTACAGTTTTCAGACACTGTTTCTTCTAAATCAGATAAAAATATACATCCTCAAACTACATGCACACAATGAAACACCTACTTTTGAGCATAGCTGGCTTACCTAAAAAAAGCATGACTGAATTTTAGTTTATCCAGCTAACTATGAGAAGACATTATATCTCAAAATGCTCAAATTAAACTTTGTAATCTTATTTCATGCACAAGATGGTCTTAAATATAGAGAAGTGCTGCTATAATACAAATCAAATTAAGGTGAATATTTCTCAAATGAAGAGGTTGACATGAAATGTATTTGAGCAAAAATCTTTTTTTGAGTGAAAAAATACTATTGTTATTCTGAGACACTAAGCTTTAGAATACTGGTAAAAACTGATTAAAAAAAGTTTTCCCTGCTAATTTTAAGATCACAGTTTTCTAAATATTCCGTCTTATTTTAAGAAATCTTACCCAGCAAATTTTCACTTGTTCTTTTGGCAGAATTTTTTGCTTATTTCAAGGTAAACGTACTTTAAAATAAGGTTTTTTTCTTGTTTTTGGAGCAGCATTTCTTCCAGTGTGTCAACCCTAGTTCGGGAAGTGCTGGATAAAAATACAATTCTGATTCTTAAATCAAATAAGTCCATGATACTTTTACTTGTTATTCAGATGCAGCTTTATCAAAGTATTATTTTGTTTAAATCTTTGTAACCAAAGATTAGATAAGAGAGGTTACTTTAATGAATTAATTCTGAAGTTTTTTGCAGGTGTCTTAGGGGATAATTTTTCTGTAAAAGTTTTGATACACAACAGAAGGTCTAATGAGAGACAGTACATCTTTTGCAGACTGTAAAATCCTTAAAAGACGTGCAGAGCTTCAAAAGATGAAAATTGACGGAGAAATCAAATGCATCAAGACCAGACAAATGAAACCTTCATCAAGTGTTTGAGATGGTCTGACCTGCCTTAAACTGTTCGTCCAACATGTGTTATGATCTATTTTTATTTGATGCTTGTTGCTAAAAATAAATTGCACTCCTCAAGAGCTCTACTGAACTCAGCTGACCAAACCAGCTGCTGGACCTGTTCTCAACAGTGGAGTTGATGAGTGGAAATGGGATGTAACACACAAGTACATACATAGAAAACCAAACTCACATTAAGAAGTATTTAAATGTACATACAAATGCAGTATTAATTAAGTAGCTGAAAGAAACAACAAGGTCATAACCAGCTTGACCTGTGTATTACAGAGTGCTCTAATCAGTGTGTTGTTGGTGCACTTGTTGCGTTTTAGGTAAATAATAATCACTTTTTTTAACAATAACATTTTCTGGCCAGGTTTCAATCATCAAGCTATGTACAAAATTATTTTCATTGATGTTTGAGAAAGCTGAACGTATTGTTTCTTTGAGACACTGTGAATCAGACTATGTATAGATAAAGACCAGCACAGGTAAAGCTTCCTGCACCACTTAAGATATTAGAGTCCTTTTTTCTCTTGCCATAGTAACAGTCCCCTGGCAACCATTAAGAGTGCTAGTTGTATTCATAGTGCTCCGTGCCCCCTCAGCTTCTTCATACATACCCTTCCTCACCATCTCTATCACTCACATCCTCTCTCTCACTCTCCTTCTCTCTCTCTCTCTTTCCCCATAGCTCTGCCTTTGTGTGCGTGAGTTTGTATCTGAGCGTGTGAGTCAGTTGCATCCTCAGCACCTGGGACCTTACCTCCAGTTTATCACCGAAGAAGCCGAATCGCAGACTCTGTGAGTTTTATCCATCTGTTGCCGTTGCTTTTTGTGAATCAGTGTCTTGTCTGTGATTGTGATTTTTATAGTGAATATTTTTTTGTGATTGTGGCATCACTAGCTGTTTATTATTATAAGTATTATTATTATTATTATTATTATTAATAATAAAAAAAGAATACTAAAAATTGTTTGTTAACGCATTTGATCAGCACTTTTCTTTTCTTTTCTGCCAATTTTCATCAAGAGGTTTCCCATAGCTAAAAACAGTTATTTATTTTAATTGTAAATGAAAGGTTATGCCAATATTTTAATCTCTCAATGTCATGTCACTGTATTAATCACGATTTTGTGCACTCCTGTGTTGTATGTTCTCACCTCACTTGTTTCTTTAGTTGCTCCTCTGGAAAACACTCCGGCTGTGGGCTCTTCAGGTTTGCAGACAGGGGTCTGAACCAGATTCTTTGCAGGTGCATACGAGAGGAGAGGGAGGTCAAGATGGGCTCCAGCTCCTCCTCCTATGCCCCCAAAATCATTTACCTGGATGTGGATGGGAAAGTGCAAAAGGTTGGCCTATGCAGTTCCTGCAAAAATACTATAACTTTTGGATTTTTTTTATCATTAAAATGTTTTGTTATTTCAATTTTCTCTTCCAATGCCAGTTAGGTAATGTGACTAAAGACATTTTTAAAATATCCTCTGTTGCCTGAGATGGGCTGGTTCAACTAAAAAGTCAGGCTTCGCTGCAGAATATTGACCTTTTCTTTTAATGTATACCAGGAAATATTCTCACATACTTCATCTGTACTGCATTATGAATAAATGCAAACCCATTCAGCTTTAGAATTTGAAGGACCTGAAGTAATAACTTAAATTATTATATATAATGTCCACAGCATTTACACAGAAAATAGTCAATTAAGCATGAAACACAAGCTGCAATCAATCTCATTACAAGTCATCACAGTTTCAATTTACTAATTTACATTTGTATTGCTCTAATTTTGGACACAAACATTTCATGAAGAGATTTTTTTTAAAAACAGCATAATACGATTTTAACTAGAGCAATTCACGCACTACATTTTGAATCTACCTTCTTGACTCACAAAGCAGGTTTTCCCAGTGGACTTAACTCACCTGCAGAGAAGCTAAATTTGGCCGCTGATGCTGAGCAGTTTGCCTTACAGGTGTTACCGACAGAATCAAACACCTGTTACCAGCAGCCTTAACTGCTGCTTTAAAGCTTTAAAGTATATGCGTTGAAATATGTAATAAGGTCTGCGTCTCTTCTTACAAGCAAATTACCAGAAGTCAAGATGTAAATCAGTGATGAAACAGAAAAGAAAAATATTTGGATAGAAAAATCCAGTATAACCCTTTTAAATTTTGACTTCTTAATCACAATGGCAGTAAAGTAACAGCTTTGGGGACATTTTTACAGTCGTGACAAATGGTTTATGGCATTTCAACGTTTCAAACATACTGACATTCAGATAAATGGACCACTTGCTGATCTGGTGATGTGGAGTGGCTCAAGTACAGAGCTGGAGGTGACACATGTCTTATTAAGAGCCCCAAGCCCCTGAGCCTGAGACTGAATGTTTGTCTGCTACACCTGCTCGCTCTAAGATGGAAGATCACAGATTCTGCACAGGTTATCTGCACTGAGGCTTTGCTATCACAGCCTCAATGGGTAGATTTTGTGCTCTTTGAAGATGAACAGTTATAGGGCTTTTTTAACAGGGCTGATTGCATGACAGGCATGGATAATGTTCCTCACTCTCTTCCTTGCATGGTCTCTCTGCTGACTTGACCTCATTCAACCATAAGAAGGAACCGACTCTTACCTTACATTCCCCTGTGGCACAGCTGTTTAAAAAACCCTGAAATTTGATAACCTTCCCAAAAGAACACAGAGGCCTTATATCAAAAGCACAGCTGCTGTTAGTGTGAAGGCGTGTCTAGAAAACATGGACGCAGATTGCAAGTTTGCAGTCACAGAAAAGTTTTTGTCACTAATATAAATCTGCAGCTTTCTGCATTAATTTCTGTCATATTAGTAAAAAAGTAAACAGAATGAGAATGAAGCTACAAATAAGAAAAACATTATTACCTCACAGGTAGTGTTCAGTCGGCACTGCAGTCCATGTGACATCAAGGAGCTCCTGTGTTCTTCATCCAACATTCCCAGGTTTGTCGTTTTATTTCCTCACTTGTTTATTTATTTATATATAGACAACATCAGTCCCTATCTGTAACCCTGAGCCGATGCAATAAAGGAACAACTAGCGTGTATGAACGCTTACATGTTATAATAAGATGGACAATGTGCATCAGCCATGCAAAAGCAATACATACAATACACAATGAAAATATCATCATCTGCCTTTAAGTTGTTTTTTAATATATGAGGGAAAGTAAACTTTATACAAACTGTTGGCCTTCTGTCCTCTTTCTATGTCATTTAACAAGCTACATTTGTGATATGGCTGATTAGAAGCAAAACTCACATACTGTCACTGTCAGGCAGAAACCTTGTATCTCCAAAACCACTACTTTCCAGGAGGTAAAAAAAAAAAGTTATCTTTTCACATAACTAAACACTGAATGAGATTCAACCAAAAGCTTTTTTTAAACACTTTTCATCTGTTAAATTTGAGAAGACTTACAGACATGCGTATAAGGAGGTTAATAGCATTGATAATGCAACATTTTTACATGATTAAGTATGGAGATACAAGGTTTTAGCCCGACAGCAACAATTTGCTGATTTATTTGTAGTAAAAATGTAAATGCAAAAAAGTGCTAACAAAATATTCTTTATTTTTATTATTATTTAGAACTTCTATAGCATCATTTACAGTTGTTTACTTTTTACTCTTGTAAAATGTTGAACATCTCCTCTCCCATGAGAAAACATAAAATGTAATTATCTAAAGACCTGACTGTTTGAGAAATAGGTAAAGCATCAAATTAAGCGATGAAACTCAGTACTGTTCTACATTTCTCTGTTGTTGTTTGTTTTTTCTCGTCCTCTGATTTCAGGAACACTGCCATCATGATGGTGGATCCAGAGGGTGCTTTGGTCTCCATAGATCCCACCATGCCCCCCAACTCTCCAAAGTAACACTCTAGCATTTTGATATTATGTTTGTGTAGTAATTATCACATGATAGCATTACCCTTATGTTAATCATAATACAGTTTTCTAATAACTTTAATACATTGAAATCAGGATATTCTCAACAAACACAACACACTCCATGATATTCATCAGTAGATGAGCCTTCTAGTATAACTGCGACATTGCCAAAGTCATTTTTGATGTGACAGTCGTCTGTCAATTGTTGCAAAAAAGCAATGTTAAGAAATCATTCAGCTGATGTCCCGGATAAGGAATACTAACTTTCCTCTGATTCCCCCACAGCTCTTTGTACAAAGTTGTCCCTCTGTCTACTGGGCAGATTGGAGGTAAACTGTCAGCAACAGCTTTATTCATTATTTTATTTACTTGTTGTCATAGACAAAAGCATGACACATTTCTTCATAAAGTATACAAAGTAGATGCTTTGAATACAGGTATCTACCCATGGCTACTTTGCAAGCCCTGTCCTTCAAAACTTAAAACAGAAATGACAGAGTATTCAGTTTAAGACTACAACCATTAAAAAAAATACAATAAATGGGGTGCTGTCTGTAAAGTTTTGCACACTGAAAATAACTGCAGCAAATTCTCCACATTTAGCTCTATGAATGTGAATTATGAAAAGTCACTTTTGAAAATCACATTTACAGGAATATTTGTGTTTATTTTCGCATTTAACTTTGTTGTAAATGTTAAATTTAATGTTGAATATAAACATAAATGTTAAATATAAATGTTAAATGTAAATTTTAAATGTTCAATGTTGCTCTGCGGTCATAAATATTAAGCTTATATGCAAATTAATTTGCATATTAGCTAAATATTTAGGAATTTAACAATTAGATTTAACATTTAGGTTTTAACATTTAGATTTAACATTTAACATACAGATTTATATTTAGTATTTACGTTCAACAGTTATTTTAACTTAAATATATTTGTCATGCCAAATGTAAAGTGAAAAAAGATCCTTAATTTCCCTCTAAATATGATAGAATGGTGAGTTTTAAAAAATCACACTACGTTTCTATGACGTTTTTGAGCTTAATGTGGAGAAATGTTGTGGTTATTTTCAGTGTGCACAACTTTACAAACAGCACCCCATAACAGTAGAATTAAAGTATGCTTTAAAATGTAGGACTTCAACAAAGATGGAGATCAGTGTAAACAGTTATTTTTCTTTTATCATTCTTTTATCAAGTTTACTGTAAGTGCATTCATGCATCAACAACACGCTTTTCTGCTGTGGTAGTAATAATCAGCATGGAAATATCAAACCTAACAATAAGATTGATGTTCACAATGATTTATCAGGATTTGTTTATGTCTGCAGAGAAGGAGGACATGTTTCAGAACGTGTTGTCCCAGGTGGCTGATCAGTTCAGCAGGTAACACATCAGTTGTTTATGTTATGTGATAGCTGAAGCCACCTCTCCCCCACTCCCACACATACCTCCCACACACATACCTGACAGCAGTGACTCAATGATAAAACATGCTGAAACCCCCTGAGGCTAGTTTAATCAGACAAGTTATTTTACCATTTTGTAGGCCTGATCGCAGTTTATTCTGTCCTTAACTGACCATTGAACTTTGTCATCCTTTTAATGTGTAACACATTTTACGTTTACAGAGCATTTCGCATCAATGAGTTGAAGACTGAGGTGACCAACAGGCTGGCAATGCTGGAGAAAAGAGTGGAACGTGAGTTCTACAGTTTGCCGTTCATTCAATTAATAATTCCTGATGGAATACAATGTGACATGTCTAACATTATGAAATATAGCTAAGGGAAAAAGATTCCTAGAGCTACGGTACACATTAATGCTTTTTGTCATGTTAGTGGAAGGCTTGAAGGTGGTAGAGATTGAAAAGTGTAAAAATGACCTGAAGAAGCTCAGAGATGAGATGACTTCAAGAGGTGGTGGCAGGTAAAGTTGAAACATTATATATAAAACTTATTTCTGTAGATAGAATAATCAGAGAGCAGATTATGTAAATAACATTTATTTATTTTGAATTCAGAGTAAACTGCCCATGCAAATACAACTTCTCGGACGATGGCAAGAAAGTCACTCCTCGACGAGATGTCCCCAATTACCCAAAGGTATGTCCACTAGCACTGATACTTTCACTACTACTAAATTAAGTTTCTCATCTCCACACAATTTTCTGAAGTTCTGACGGCTTTCTCTGTTTGCACGTACAGTACACACTGTCTCAGGAGACTGTGGAGGCGCTCAAGAAGCCAACATTTGATGTCTGGCACTGGGAGCATAATGAGGTTTGTTGATGTTGCATCTCAGGGACTTCATCAGTGTTTCCCTTCCACGAAAACAAAGTGAAGTAAAATCTTCTTGTGCCTTTCTTTGTGGCTGCAGATGCTGAGTTGTTTGGAGTACATGTACCATGACTTGGGACTTGTGAAGGAATTCAACATGAACCCCATTACACTCAAACGCTGGCTGGTAAAGCATATGTTATCTTGAACAAGGATTGAATCACTGCTGTTTTTAACCTTTTTCAGTGACTTAGGGAAAATCTCCTGTCTTGTAGTTGGCCATTCAGGAGAACTATCGTAACAACCCTTTCCACAACTTCCGTCACTGCTTCTGCGTGAGTCAGATGATGTATGGCATGATCAACCTCTGCGACCTACAGGTATGGAGGCTTTATTTGGCATCTGTGTGAGCATGCATATCAAGGATATCAGTCAGGGAGATTACTCCCATTTAGACGCTTTTGCAAAAATAATTTCTGTTGCAAAAAATCCTACAGAATCGACAAACTTCTGCACTTCATTTTTTACACCAAAAATTGACTTTGAGATATTAAAATCCAGATTGATAACATCATTTTTTTCATTTAAACTTTTTTCCAGGAGAAGCTGACTCTCACAGATATGGGTATTCTAATGACAGCTGCAGTGTGTCATGACCTGGACCACCCTGGCTACAATAACACGTAAGACTCACTATTCCATCTGTAGATGTGTTGACAGCGTTTGCACTAAAGATGCCCAGTGACCCCAATATATTTTGACATCTTCTGTACAACGCTGCTGTCAGTGAACTGTGAAACTTGTTCAGCATGGAGAGAGTTAAGGTATGAAAACACATAGATTATCAAGTGAAGGTTCAGGCAGGCGAGGACTTTTGTTATCGGGTAAACATCATGAGAATAAACGGCCCATCCATCCATTCACCCAAGTTATCTGTCCATTAGGTACCAAATTAATGCCCGCACAGAACTGGCAGTGCGCTACAATGACATATCACCACTGGAGAACCACCATTGTGCTGTGGCCTTCCAGATCCTCTCTCTGCCGGAGTGCAACATCTTTGCAAATGTGGATCCTGAGGCATTCAAACAGATCCGACAGGTGAGATGAAAAGTCCTCACTCGACATAAATATTTCTGTATAACTCTAAAGACTCTTTGAATTGTATTACACACTGGAAGAAATGCCCCTCCAAAAACAAGAAAAAAAACTTATTTCAAGATACTTTTACCTTGAAATAAGCAAAAAATTCTGCCAAAAGAACAAGTGAAAATTTGCTGGGTAAGAAAATAAGTCTTAAAATAAGACGTAATATTTAGAAAACTGTGATCTTAAAATTAGCAGGGAAAACTTATTTTAATCATTTTTTTACCAGTATTCTAAAGCTTAGTGTCTCAGAATAAGACAAGAATGATAACAATTAGTAATTTTTCACTCAAAAAAATATGTTTGCACGAATACATTTCATGTCAACCTCTTCATTTGAGATATATAGTCACCTTAATTAGAGTTGTATTATAGCGGCACTTCTCTAGGTTTAAGACTGTCTTGTACTTGAAATAATATTACAAAGTTTAATTTGAGCATTTTGAGATATAATGTCCTCTCATAGTTAGCTGGATAAACTAATATTCAGGCATGTTGTTTTTTAGGATAAGCAAGCTATGCTCAAAAGTAGGTGTTTCATTGTTTGCATCAAGTTTGGGAATGTATATTTTTATCTGATTTAGAAGAAACAGTGCCTGAAAACTGTAACCCACCCTTAAAAACAACAACTTTTCTTTCTTTCTTTCTTTCTTTCTTTCTTTCTTTCTTTCTTTCTTTCTTTCTTTCTTTCTTTCTTTCTTTTATCAATGGAGCTGTTTTCTGATAGATTCTCCAATAAAATGCATTTACTTAAATCAAGTGAAGGGTTTGTCTTAAATCAAGATTATCCGTCTTCTACAAACAAGATCAAAGCTTGAAAAATGTATGAAATGTAAAATAAACCTTGTTTCTTTTAAATAAAAACTCAAAACAAGATCATTTCAAGATTGTTTGACTTAACAAGATATTTAAGATGCATTGTCTTAAAACAAGTCCCTCTATCTTGCTCAAATGTTACTTGTTAAGTAAATGTATCTTAAATCAAGTGGGATAAGTAATTTTGACTAAAAATGAGACAATTTCACATGGTAAGATTTTCTGTTTACAGTGCATAAGAGTCTCAAGCTGTTTTGCTCTGCTGTTTCCAGGCAATCATCACCCTCATTCTAGCCACAGACATGGCCCGACATGGCGAGATACTAGACTCCTTCAAGCACAAAGTGGACAATTTTGACTTCACCAATGAGGAGCATGTGACATGTGTATGTATACATTATGCCTGACAAGATCACACTGCTACTCCACCGGACATCAGCTGATTACTGTTATACAAATAAAAGACACAAGTAGGCCTTTATAGGTTGACTCTTTCAATCAGATTGTATTAGTATAATTGAAGAAGTAGTAACAGCAATACAGTAAATGCCCTGAGAAAAGGTCAGCCATATTGATGTTGAATACGCTTCTTTCAACTGGTTGTACATGTGCGTGTGTTTGTGTGATGGCAGCTGAAGATGGTTTTGATCAAGTGCTGCGATATTTCCAATGAAGTGAGGCCAACTGAGGTTGCAGAGCCGTGGGTGGACTGCCTACTGGAGGAGTACTTCATGCAGGTGACCTCATTGAAAACTCCATTATCTAAATCGGTCAGTTCAACTCACATTCAGGAAAAAATAGAACTAATGTAACTGAAGTTGTTACCACTTGTGTGCTTCCCAGAGTGACAGAGAGAAGTCGGAGGGCCTCCCCGTGGCTCCCTTTATGGACAGAGATAAAGTCACCAAACCCACTGCTCAGATTGGATTCATCAAGTTTGTGCTCATCCCAATGTTTGAGACTGTCATGAAGGTAGGGTAGTGTTTGTACACGTGTTACTTTGAAAAAAATAAAAACATTGATCAACGAGTAAACCTCTATCTGGGGTGTCCAACAGCTTTTCCCTCAGATTGAGGAAATCATGGTTCAACCTTTGAGAGACTCACGAGACCACTATGAGGAGTTGAAACAGATCGATGATGCCATGACAGAGGTAGAACCTATTCTATTCTAACTGTCCATCTATCCATCCATCCATCCACCCATCTTTGTTCCAACATATGTCAAATCAAATTGGCTGCTTGTCACTTGTCATTCTGTACATTTTTGCCTGTTGTACGTTTATATTATTATTATTTATGAGCTTGTTGCTAAGTAGCATAGCTAAAGTCCTTGTCATATGAACCAAGTCCCAAACACACACACCCATGCAAACAAACATAGTTACACACATTTCAGTGTAGGCACATGTATACAGTATGCACACTTATGCTGACCTCCTTCCAGTTAGCTGGCGATATGGCTATCACATGTTCAGGAGAAAGAAAGAAACGTACTTTATTAATCCCCATGGGGGAAATTCAAATTTTTTTCACTCGTGTTATGTTTTGGTCATGCTACACACACATTTTTGGTATATAAATACAATCATGCACACACATGCAGTGGACATGCACTTATGGAGAGATGGCAGAGTGAGAATGCTGCCATCAACCAGCGCACCCCAAGCAGTTTAGGGTTCAGTGCCTTGCTCAAGGGCACCTCAGCAGTCCATCACCAGCCACCAGTCCACTTGTTAAACTTCGCCCATACTGGGACTTGACCCGGCGACCCTTCGGTTCCCAAGCCAAGTCCCTATGAACTGAGCTACTGCTGCCTCAAATGTAGCTGCCAGGATATTGTCAAACTGTCAATAGTTCAAATCAGTAGAGAGGGCCTAAACAATGTCAGAGATGTTCTTAATTTAAACATTGAGGTTTCTGGCAAAGTAAAAATATCTATGCCACTCTAATAAACAGTTATTGGGTATAAGGCTACAGCTAGCTGCAGCTTGGTAGCTTAGTTAAGCAAATAAAAAGGGAAACGTGGTAACAGGAATGCAAAACATATCACTGTCCCAACCATGTGTCCAAGATGGCAGGCAAAATAGAGTCTAAAGCTATAATGAATGTTTATGCCTTTGTATCAATGTAATGTGTAATTGGATGTATTCACAGTAACAACAAATGAGTGGATAAGAGCAGACTAGCGAGCAGAAAAGGGTATGAAGCTGCTTATTTGCGTACACAACAACCACAGTGTCATGTGATATAAGCTACATGTCATCATCCCCTCCCACTTGCCCACAGTACATTTTACTGACCTTGACCTGCTGCTTTCACATGCCTTCAAAAACTTCTTGCAGACATTTTACTAGGGGACTGGTGGAAAAAGTCAGGGTATGGTTGGAGTGAAAAATGTGGTAATTTGCATTCACACATGCTGCTCACCTCATCAAATTTTGGGGAGAATTTTCAGGAGTGAAGTGTATGTGTGAATAGTCATCTATGCTTTTCACCTTTACCAAACACTACATATTTTCAGGCATGTACATTTTTTTTTGCAGCTGGGTGGGGTCGTACACATGTATCAAACCAATTGCTAACATAAAGGTGTGTCTTTTGTTCAATGAGGCACAGAAGAAAAAATCTGAAAATATGTCATTAGGCGGGAAGAAGAAGTAAGCTCTGCAGTGAGTGAGTGCAGTGGTGTCTGTGTAAGTAAAATCAACTGACTCCTTGGTTGTCCTTTAGTGTTTAGCTAACTAACTTAGCATTAGTGTAATGAGTGCGCTCTGTCTCTGACTCTCTCTGAACTCTCTTCACAGCAACTCTGCTCTCTACTGACACCAGAACTTTATAAATGAGCAGCACTTTCATCACTTTGGACTCCACTTTTTGAGATAACAACACTAAGTTTACATCATTATGAACAAAAAAGGGGAAACCACAGGGGTAAACCTGGTGGATCTAAAAATATGTTTAATCAAAGAGTGGTCATGGGAAAAAATATAGTTCTTTGTCATATGGAAATTAAATTGCAGACCTTGAAAATAGAAAGAAATGTGATGTATTCATGTCTGGAGCTGAAATGGTGAAATTGCTGCTAATTTGTTTCCCTCTTAAACGTCACATTTTCTTTTTTTTTATTGCAGTGACAAGACACTATAACCTCCTTTCTTTCATGTTATATTGAACTCCTTCACAGCCATGGAATAAAACTGCCACTCTATTGACAGACTCTGAGTACATTTTGACTTTCCATCAATTGGAAAGCCATTTCTCGCTCAGATCTAACAAGACAGCTTCTGTCCAAACGTTTATGTCTGTCGTTGGTGATAACCACCCTATCTTACGGTGGTTGGGCGTGGTTTGTGCTGATGTAGGCTGACTCTAAATCAATGGATTGATGTGTACACTTAGTTTTAGTTTCAGCTTTCCTCCTCAATACACCATTCCTTAATTCTCTCACTAATCAGAGCTCTTGCTTTATCCACAGGGGTCTTCTTTCGTGTTCAGATTAAGAACAGACTTTAAAAAAGTTGACTGAGGCTTTCAGTGAGGACAATCTGCGCCGTACCCAGACAACAGATGGATCAGGAGAGAAAGAAACGAGACTTCATGGCTACAAACTGAGCTAAACTTAGGCGTCAATGTGGCAGATCTTGAACTTTGACTTAGACTTTTTGCACTGGATGTAACAGAGAGGGACCCTGTGACCTCTGTCTATTTATGGTGTTTATGTTGCTGTCTCTACTTTTTTAATTATTTTAGTATCTCAAGAGTTTCTAAAGACCAATTTGTCCAAAAATTACAAAGTTCTAGGTTTGATTACCATGCATTTTGAAAGATTAAGATGGCAGCAGATAAGGCCTCATGTATCATTGATTCAGTAAAACGTAACATTAAATTTTTGTTCATTTATTCCCAATTTCTCTGGTGGAAAAATGAAATGCACCAACGTGAGATTTTTTCACCATAATGTAGCAATACATGTTTGATTGGCATGATGCACTGAGTGTTTTCCAAATAATTATTTGCACCTTTATTTCTTATTTGTTCACACACAATAAGCAGTTCATTAAATCATCATAAGTCTGTGTGTTTTGTACTTTCACCACTTAAACAGTAGAGCCAGACAGGTGCATATATCGTCTTAAGCGTGGCAGAGTTTAAGATGTTAAACAGGATGAACAACACAGAGTGAAGTAGGCTTTATTTGATTTGGCAGACATGAGAAGTGATAACTAACCTGCTGGCTGTGTACTTCCATAACTAATGTCCAGTAACTACAAGGAGATCTAGGATCTAATCTATACTCACATGTTGTGTTTTGTATGCCTGCACATGAGTTTTTTCATTAACTGTAGATAAACACCTTGATTGTAGAAATCTTCCTTTATTTACTTTTGACCATGTTACACAACCTGCATCTGGAGATCTGAGATCTCACCTCTCAGATTCAGCTCTGATTTAATCCATTATAGTTTCAACTCTTTTAATATTACTGTAACACACAGCAGGAAGTGTATTTTGGGTAATATTTGACTTTCTGATACGGGTATTCTACATACTGGAAACATCTAACCTGTAATCGATTTTAAAACTGCTTTAAAGCTCCTGTGATGAATTTGGTTTGTGTTTATTTTTGCACCCCCTGTTGTCCAAGTGGTCATCCCTGATTTACATGCTTGATTTGTGTTTCTGAACATAAAATCCCCCCTCATATTCCTGTCTTATAACAGTCAAATGTATCATTCATATGTATGTATGAAAAAAATGTTGTATCATTGAAATGCAGGTAATCACTGGGTGTAACACCTTCCCCCCCACCAGTGGTTTTACACATTAAAATAAAATCCCTTTATAGAAGTAGTCATTCTTCTGTTAATGCTGTTGTTTGTCTTTTTAGGCCATAGAGAAACATTCATTTTAATTTCAGTCTTTCACAACTAGCTAAAAACTCCTCACAGGAGCTTTAAAGTAAACAATGTAAAATGCAAGCATCTCTAGGTTAAGTCAATTACATCTTGATTACTGTTTTGACTTTTCCAACTCAACACATTGGACACTTGAAGGTTCTTTTACACATTTTACACAGGTTAAAATTTCTTGTCCATGAAAATGTGTTGGTATGGGCAGTTTCGATGTAACATTTGATCAAAATGTTATTGCACATAGCATTCAAATGTCTTCTCTCTCTTCATAACACACACTGCTTCTTTCTGACACTGTAAATCTGCATACATTTAATGTCTTAAATTGTTTTGCAGACACTCCAGTTATCCATCATCCTGATTAAGAAGAGATTTATTGCAACATTTTAGACTCACAGGCTAGTTTGCAATCACCATGTGTTGAAATATGACTTTTTATCCTCTTGTGTACCACCCAAGGGTGCCACTTATCTCAACATGCGCCACGCCCACCACCAGACTCTTACTACACCTTTCCTGTCAAATCTGGGTGGTTGTCCCGCAGCTACTCAACAGTGTTTATTTGTATCTTTTGACAATATGTTGACAATTACTCCAGAGCAATTATTACCTCGCCTGTTGGCCTCATTTCACGCAATAAATACCACCTACATAGTCACAGAGAAAACTTTGATGAAACCATTTTAATCATACAGTCTGAATCACCAAAAGCTCCACTTGTACTGCATTTTTGTTTGGGTTTGTTTGTGCATTTCAAAAACTCAAGTAGGAGAACCAATAAACTTCAAATCACTCCTTAAATATGTAGCTTAACGTGTTTAATGTCACTGTTCATTAACATTTTCATGATCTGGTTGTTTCATTTGAGTAATTCAGATCTTTTGTGTGCTCACCCCTTCATTCATACGTGCATTTTAATGACCTCAAAGCAATAAGAAGGAATGCAGCAGAGCACATGTCATTACTGCGGATGAGATGGGGGGGAAAGTGAGTAAACATATTTGAGCATTTGAATGACTGTCATTACCCGGTACAGTCTCCACATAGCGTGACAGAGTGTATTGACTCTGACTTGCTCTGATTAAACAACATGTTGTCTTATCATAGAGGGATTCTGCACAGCACTCAGAGATTAAAGAACTGTAGACCATAAATAAAAAGAGCTTTTAGTGACAAGTTGAGACAATGTGCACACTTTCATTAAATGTAATCTCTCTCTCTCTCTCTCTCTTGTCTATGAAAACTTAATGCGGGCAGTTTGTTCAAATAAATGTGTTACCTTCTCTAAATCTGACTGACAACATGGTACAGAGTAAAGTTTTTTCTCTTTGAGTCCCTTTAACGCTCAGAATCTCTTCACTTTTCAGTTCCCACATCAAAAGATTCAGTGCTGTTAGATCCTTTATGAGTGCAACACAAATGAAGTTTCTGATATCCACAGTCTTTTCTTGCCTCAAGGCTCGGTGTCACAAGGTGCTTAACTGTCACAGTACTTCAATAGACCTGTTTGTTGACGTGAAATTAAATACTGTATCTATCATAAAAGCGCCTTGATGGTTGTTGAACAAGAGAATGTCTAATTTTTCTTCCACTGTTTGCACGATATTGGGCCTTAGCATGCAAAGGGAGGTTAGGTACGTTTGAAGTGACATTGGATCAGGGAGGTCTGTACATTTCCATACAGATTCAGAGCCAGGATAGCGGTGTTAGGAATTAATAATTACAGATTGCAAAGGTAGATTCACAAAATCAGATAAGTTATATATACAGTATGTATATGCAGTCTATATAATTATAACCAATACATTAAAAAAAGTATTTTAAAAAAGGAATATGAAAAAGTAAACTTAACAAAATTGGACAGGACAGTATATAAAAATGAATGATAGGGCAAGGAAAAGAAATATAAATATGTTTATAGTAAGAAAAGTCATAGAGAGAGAAAATAATATACATACATATAAACACACATACACATATATACAATTATACATACATACATTTGGTAATCATGAGATCTTATTCAAAACAAAGCATCCAATGTATTTGGAGTGTTCAACCATTTGCAGTGTTGTACCATCAAAACATGTAATGGAACAGGTTACCCTTCAATTTGGATCTTCAACTTTGCGAAGTTCCAAAAATCATAGAGTAAGATTTAGTTTTGTTCAACTGTAATTTGTTTGCCAAAGTTCTATGGTATTAAGATCAGACAGCAAAGCTGATTCGATCTATAATGGATTTGATTTATATGTATGTTGCAGTACTGTATCAGCAGCAGCACGTCTGGTCTTCAACCAGCCTAAGACAGCTCATGTCACTCCCCTGCTCATCCCACTACACTGGCTTCCAGTTGCAGCTCGCATCAGATACAAAACTCTAATCATGACTTACAAAGCAGTAACCAAAACTGCTCCAGTTTACCTGGAACCCCTCATCCAGGTCTACTGCCCTTCTCGCCCGCTACGCTCAGCCTCTGAAAAGCGCCTAGTGCTTCCAGCACACAAGGCCTCAAAATCACTAGCTCGACTCTTCTCTTCTGTTGCCCCTAAATGGTGGAATGAATTGGCCAACTCCATTCGATCTGCAGAGTCCCTCTCTACTTTCAAAAGACAGCTAAAGACCCAGCTCTTTAGGAAGCACTATGCACTTAGCTAGACTGTTCTCCACTGTTGTCCCCAGTGGCAGATCATGTCTTCCAGCTACGATTGACTCACACTGTCCTGCTCTACTCT
Source organism: Notolabrus celidotus (assembly GCF_009762535.1). NCBI lineage: Eukaryota > Metazoa > Chordata > Actinopteri > Labriformes > Labridae > Notolabrus > Notolabrus celidotus. The sequence goes on from NC_048285.1 coordinate 17,090,979, forward strand.
GGGAATCGGTGTTCAGCTCTTGAGTGACCCAGCACTTGGTACTTTGGTCATTATTGTGGTGATGTTAATTGTTGATGATGATAATGGAAGGTCTTAAATTGGTTGGTTGCTTCATTGTAGATGTTCCTTATTTTGAAAAAAAAATAAAATTCCTTACTTATTTTTGTGCATTGCCTTTACACTGCTTGGCAGTACCTGCACCCAAATGGACTTGAAGCACTTTGTTACTCTTACTGATCTTGTTTCCTCTTGTCTAGATCTTTGCTTGTGTTGTTCTTGTTCTCGTATGTACGTCGCTTTGGATAAAAGCGTCTGCTAAATGACATTGTAACATTGTAACATTGTAACATTGTAACATTGTATCATCTGCAGAAAGCTGAACACAGCACTCTGAACAAATTGATGGGAGTTTGTTAACAAAAATGGGAAAGAGTAGTGGGTCGAAAGTTAAACCTTGAGGCACGCCTCACTGTTGGGTTAAAGTTTCAAAAGTATCAAAACAAAAATCATTGATTTTAAGGAACTGTATTGAACATATTGCATAAATATTTTCAGTCTTTGTCATGACTTACTTCAATGTAGTGCAGGATTTCCTAAATCTGTCTTCTTTATTTTATTTCATCTTTATGATGTATTTTCGTAAACTGTTTTAGGTTTTTACACTCATAATATTTAAAGACTTACAACAACCATAAAGGGGACAGTGGCAGGCAGCAGAGGCTGGGGCATGCTGACTTGTAATCCAATATTTAAGGGTCCTGTTAGGAACTCTGTTTGTGTCGATTTTGGCGTACCCCTGGGACCAAGTAGTACCACTTATCTCTTTGGGATCTTCTCCTGTACATTAGTAAGTTGTGTTTTCTGACAAAAAATATCCTCCCATGTTCCTTTAACAGTCAATACATCACTCATCAGGATTATTCACCGCAGGAAAAAAAAATCTAAATTAGGAGTTTTGCTTCACAATGCTGTAAATCACCTCATCTGACACCTCCCCTCTTACAGTGATTTCAGGCATCCAAAATAACAATATAAAAATTGTAGAGCTTTTTCATAATGGTCTCGTCTGCTTTTGTAGGCCATAAAAAAGACCCTGTTAATTTCAGTCTGTTTCATAACCAGCTGGAAGAAACTCCTTAAAGGTTTTAAGTGAAAGAAAGTAAAAAAAATATTTGTCAGGCTTTGTGAGGCTTCCTCCAGAAATAAACATTGTTTCTCCTGTTTTCACAAGCTTGGTGGTAGCTTGACTTTTATGGGACTGTTGTGTCTTTCAAATCATTGTGTTTAATGTTAACATTTGCAATCTTGATCATAACTTGTCCCAGTGTTCCCAACTTAGACTACTTTTGGTCTTCTTTCACCTTTCCACTTGGGGGTGACAAAGTTAAAAGCGTCAAATCCAACTCGAAGCAGCTTCAGCTTTCGATTGTTGTAATATTCCTTTTATGTTCTTGCTGCATCCCTCAGGCTGTGTTTATTTCTTTCATGATTATTTTCTACAGTTGGCCTCAGGTTGAATTCAGAGTTGAATTATGTTTGTTTGATTTATCATATTATTAATACTTAAAATCCTCTGCAAATCCCCTCACCATTGTCAGCTGCTGTCAAAAGTAATGAACTGAGCCGGTACCACCCATAGTTTTTTACTGCACAGGTGGTCTAAAAAACCCTGAGTGTGAGCCAGGGGAAAGTTTAAAAACAGAGCTGGTAATTTGATCCAACTTAAGTCTTTCTATCTAGTTTGATTGCAGCTTATCAGATATAAAGCTGTGAGAAAGACGTCAAAGGAATGCTGATCAACATTGATAACATATTCAGATTGCAGAGCAGCACAGAGAAGTGAGAAAAACATCCAGTGTCTGTTGTGTCTGTGTAATCAAGATATTGCTCTGTAAATGTGAGCCTGTTTTGACTTGACAGTTGGAAAGGCAAACTCTCCAAGCTTCATTTGTGTCCTGAGAAATTCCTGTTAAAAGGAAAAAACCCATTTCAAAAGGTGCCATGGAGAATTCCTCCCAGCATGCACTGATGCAGGGGTCAAGGTATGTGTGGGTCAGTGTGTATATGTGTGTGCATGCTGTCAACAGGTTCTCCATAATGGAAGTCTTGCAGCAGGAAGCTGTGCATGATCTACAGCCTAGCTACATGTGGAGCTTGATAAAATATGAAACACATGGCGCATAAAAAAGTCTGTCTGTTATACTGTGTGGCTCTTTTATGGCCTCACTGTCTGTGTATCTGTTCTTCATTACATACTTGAATCAAAGTTGTGTGTTTCAGGGTTTTCAAAGGTGATGACAACACAGGAAAAGTTTGCATTAATCTTTTGGCAGACCAAAGATTAGACTGCAGTGTTAGTCAGAAGAATGATTCAGCCAAACACTGCTTTTCTCTGCTGACCAGACAACAACCTCAGACCTGTTTCATGTGAGCAAACATGCACGCAGACAAAGCCACGCTTGTGGGAGAGAGACATTTAAATCATCATGGATGTCCCATTCTCCCTGACTCCCACATTCAAGAATGCCCAGTCTTGTTTGATGACTGGACTGAGGACACAAGTTAGATTTACTGAAGACAGTTACACTCCTGAAAAGAATGGTGAGGGTCAAAGGTCAGGGAGGAGAGTTAACCCTAAATTCTGCTCCTGCATTTTTGTGTCAGGAAGTGTTTTGCAACAGAGGGGGACAAAGAGGATTCAGTGTAAATCTAGCTGCCAAAACAACATTCTTTTTCTTTCTTTTCTCTCTTCAGAAGCACCGACACCATTCACTGACTCCTTCATTGTATGCCCCTATCACTTCTTCCTCAAAATGTCCCTGTTAATTTTTTGGAAACTTGTGAAAAGGTCAATCGTTTGTTTAATTGCCTTTTTTTTTACAAGGTGGGGAGACCTCACACGATCACCCACAGGGCTGAGAGAGAAAACAGGTCTTAAACGTTATGTTTCTGTGAAGTGCTATGACTCATTTAGTTGAGAAACAAATAGAAAGCTTCCGGCACTTCTAAAAAATGTATTGTCATACTATCTGAATAACAGTGGTAGTTATACAAGTTTGGATTTTATTATAGACTTGGCCCTATTCTTTGGAGGTGAAGGAACACAAAATCTTCCATGGTAAAATAAAAAAAAACATGCTCAGTGTCTGACCTTATAAAAGCTTCCAGTAGCTTATAAACCTGCATTCTTCTAAATATCTTTCAGACTTTTTCTTCTTTTACTTCTTTTATTGACACCTTGTTTTCATTAAGGCAAATAAGAGTGATTTAAACACCATCCTCTGTATTCAAACCTCTAGTTCATCTGCTGGTCTGCATACAGAAAACTGATCATAACTCAGCTTTGTGGTATCTCACAATATTATACCTAGTATTAAAGTTTATGACCCTGTTCTAACAGTGTTTATGAATTGAAATTGACTGGTACCAGGGTGGATGACGCTGTCATCTACCTCCTTCAGAGAGCCCTCTCTCACCTGGACACGGCTGGGGCCACTGTGAGGATCATGTTATTTGATTTCTCTTGTGCATTCAACACCATTCAGCCGTTGCTTCTGAGGGACAAGTTGGAGCACTCTGGAGTGGATCACCTCCTCACGGCCTGGATTCTGGACTACCTCACCGATCGTCCGCAGTATGTGAGGGCCCAGAGGTGTCAGTCCGACACTATTGTCTGTAGCACGTGGGCCCCCCAGGGAACGGTTCTGGCTCCGTTCCTGTTCACCCTCTATACTGCAGACTTCACCCACAACTCAGCAAGCTGCTACCTGCAAAAGTTCTCTGATGACTCCGCCATTGTTGGCCTAATCACCAATGGGGACGACAGGGAGTACAGAGAACTGACGCAGGATTTTGCAGTCTGGTGCCAGAGAAACCACCTCCAGCTGAACGCAGGAAAGACCAAAGAGCTGGTGGTGGATTTCAGAAGACGCAAGCCCCCTCCTCCCACACCAGTGAACATCCAGGGAACGGACATTAAGATTATGAAATCTTACAAGTACCCGGGTGTTCACCTGAACAATAAACTGGACTGGTCAGACAACTCAAACACGCTGTACAAGAAGGGACAAAGGAGACTCTTTCTGCTCAGGAGACTCATGTCTTTTGGTGTGGAGGGGGCTCTTCTGAAGTCCTTCTTTGACTCTGTGGTGGCATCAGCCATCTCCTTTAGAGTGGTCTGCTGGGGAAGTAGCATCTCTGCTGCTGACAGGAAGAAGCGGAACAGACTGGTGAAGAAGGCCACTAAGTAGCTTGTTCAGTGACAGACTTCTTCACTTACGGTGTCTCACGGAGAGATACCGCAGGTCTTTTCTTCCTGCAGTGGTCAGACACTAACCAATAATATATATATATATTTATAGATATCTATATATATATATATATGTGTGTGTGTGTAAGATATGCTTATTTTTACCTCTTTCATTTTGATTTTAATATTAATTGCTAATAACTTTTTAATAATTGTTACTTTACAGGCTCTTGCTTTATATATACTTTTTGCACTGTCTACTTTTTTACTGTGACACTTGAATTTCCCTGTTGTGGGACAAGTAAAGGACTATCTTATCTTATCTTAAATGTTTGCTTGTTTGGTTTTAGTTTCATGGTGCTGAATATGACTATTAACCCTTGTGTGGTATCCGGGTCTGTGGGACCTGTTTTCGATGTTTGCTTAAAGAAAAATTATGTGAAAAATTATCTTATCAACCTCAAACTTATTGGCCTTAGCTTATTTCCTGTGAAAAACACATAAATGATTGTATTTTTGGTGCGTTCAAACTGAACACCCCCTTCACATTTATATTATATACGTGGCGTTCGGGTCCAGTGGACCTGGGTGTTTTAAAAGTGTGGAAATTGCACGTGCAATGTAATTTCACTCTGTCTTTATGAAGACTACAAAATAAAGTAGATGTTGGAATGCAAAAGTATAATTGTTCAAATGTAAAAATGTTCAATATTCATGGAAATATGAAGGCTTTATATTTGATCAGGGAGGCTTAGGTAGGTAAAAAAAAAATAAAGTCCAGGTTATATGGTCTATATTAACTAATGTGCAAAGTAACTGAATCAGGGTTCCCAAAATGATAATGAACTCTTGAAAAGGTCATTGTGACTTTATAATTAGTTAATGGTGAGCAACAGAAATAAATGATACCTATGTATTAAATAATCATGACTCAATAAGGACTTTGACATTGATTAAGTATAGCATTTGCACCCTTATTGCAAAGTTTTTCCAAGATATGTGATATGTTGCACTGTTTTTATTTCAATGTTATTTTTCTGTTTTCATACAGACATTTTCTATCACCCTGCAGCTACAATTTTTTAAATTTGATTTACAGTGTACGTACAGTGCTAGCTAAAATGAAACTCTTCATCATAACTTTTAAATTGCCTGTAAAAAAATTCTTTACTAAACTCCTCTCTTCATGTGACAAGAGTTTATTCAGTAACCATGATCATCCATCACAATATCACACACCAACTCCCCTCTGTACAGTTTGTTCTCTTTAAGGTCACTCACTGCAGGGTTGAACTATCAAAGGAAACGTTGGCTAAAGTAAATATTGAAAGATCTGATTTCTAAAGAGTTGGGCATATAGAGGCTATCTCAGCTCGAGTATCCATTTCCTGAATACCAGCATTGTTTGGTGTGTTTCCTCAGTTTTCTTCTCTGCCTCATGCAGGCTTGACCCCTATAAGTTACTTATAATCTGACAGCACATACAGTCAGAGAGCAGCTTTATGTCAGCCTGCATACTCAGTTTGACTGTGTTTTACCTAAAATGTGTCAGTATTGGGAAAGAGGGTGAACTTTATACAGATTTTGTTCATCAGGTTGCAAAGGTCATTCAGGCACATTCACCAAAACAGACATCAAATATCTAGAATAAATGTCTAGGTTTTTGAAAAAGTGGTCTTTGCAGTGAATCGGTATTATTATATGCTTGTTTATTTTTTGAGAGAGAACACCTTGGTGCTCTCTGGTCGGTGGCAAATATTTGACGCGTGCAAACAACAAAAATCAGGGCAAAGAAAGATGCTTGTTTTCCACAATCTGTCATGGCTATTGTGAAACTTTTAGAGCATATTTAGAAATCCAATTTCAACTCTTCTGCACCCATTTTACTGCAAACTTTTATACCAGGCACACTCCCTGTGGTTATTTCTTCACAGTTAAACATTTTTCATGTGTTGAAACAGGAGCAATTATCTTACGTCGACTCTTAACGGTGTTGCAGTCTCTTCTGTTCAATAAACTGAGCACGCATAAAAAAAGCAGCCTGTTTCCCCTCATTTAGTTTAACAGTCTTCCAAAAACAGACATTTTACTGCTTTGTTTTTTTTCTGAAGTGGAGCAGTTAAATTAATGGTTCCCCCAGTCAAAAGAGCATCAGAGAACTAAAAATGTTCAAAATAAGTACACATATGGAGTGCTGATTGGTTAGGATTTGTGTATTTATTTATCTGAGTCTTTTGTTCTTCTCTCGTCCAGAGAGAGAGGCAAAGAGCTCGGTGTGGCAGCTGACAGTTTTAAATGCTAATCCCAGCGCATGAAAGAGGCCTGACAGCTCTCAGAGGGAGAGGCCCGCATCAGTTTGTTTACAGCGTGATAATCTGAAGCAGGCATCTTGATTGTGTGCTGGCAGAACATCAGCGGCTGTGCCGTGACTGCTGGGGCCGCACGGCAATTACACTGGCCTCTTATCTGAGTGAATAGTGGGTTTAATGACAGATGGACATATGGAGTGTGGTTACCAAAAAAAAGGTCATCAAAAGAAAGTATACTCTCAGTAATCTAAGACTGGTTGCCTGGGTGGAATTGGGTTAGAGTTTGCTGTAAGTAATGCTAATCATGAATAAAAAGCAGCTTTTCTGAGCTTTGCATGGCGGTGAAAACTGCTCTTTGGTAGTGTTCCCAAGTCCTCAAAGGTTACTTTGACTGTTAGGGGAACTTAGGGTAAGAACACAGTCTGATGGTAACTTTGCTCAACCTTTTGAATAGTTTTTTTGGCCACTATGGGGCAGCAGAAACAACCTATAAACGTTGCTGATGTAGTATCACCTTTTATGTTAATCTATCACCTTATGTGTCAGAAATTGTGGTTCTGGCTGCTTTACAAAATGAGTCTAAAGCTGATTTTCTGTATGTTTGGTTTCCACTCTGAACTGCGGGATTATCCGGCTCTTAATCTGCTAAATGTTTCACTATGTTCCCAGTGAGCTGCTTACTCTCCCTATTTGCCTTTTGGTGTAAACCAGGTAGTGTGCAGCTAGGTTTTTGCATGACACAGTTGCCTACTGTGACCTAAAACCAACACTATGAGAGCAACTGAAAGCAGAGAAACTGTCTTTTTACACATTAAAACCTATTCAATGTTGATGACCTTGTTTCATACGTTTTTCTGAGTTTATGTTTGACAGTTTAAAATTGCAGTGTAGACATGTGTCATGTCAGGTCACCTTTATAATATATACAGGCTGAGTTACCCAGAGGAAAATTTTACTGCTCAAGGCTTTCTCTTCTAAGTCTCCAGAGACAAAATTGAGATTCTCACTTCAGCCTCATACAAGTTTCAAATTGTTCTCTTTCGTTTTTCATTAGTTTCTTCTAAAATTCACCAGGAGAAATAGTTGAGACCATGACATGAGTCTTACTTGAAACTTAAATGAGAGATCTCGTTAATGGCTAATTTTCTTCTCTTTTTTTAAATATATTTTTGGCCTTTTTGCCTTTATTTGACAGGACAGCTGATGAGAGACAGGAAATGTGGGGAGTAGTGAGCGTAGGAAGATATGCAGGAAATGATCAACCAGTCGGGAATCGAACCAGCGACCCCTGTGATGAGGACTGTAGCCTCTGTATGTGGGGCGCTTAGACCGCTAGGCTTTCGCTAACATTTTCCTCTTTTGTCCCCCTATATCTGAATGAACTGATTCCATTGAACTGATGTTATTTTTACCATTAATCACTCAACTCATGCCTCATGTATTCTTCAGCTAATGTAACTTCTTCGACTCATCTGAGGGAAAGTATGTTTGCTAGGAAGCCATGCTTACAGATGATGTTATTATTTTTGGAGATAATTTGTGGGATATTAGCATGATAATTATGATTGGTTCCTTCACTTCTGGACAATAGTGGTACTTTTTAAGGCTGAAAATAATGGTTGAAATACTTTGGATGATAGGATTTCCCAATTTGACAGTGTCATTTTGTACCTGTCCAGTTTATACTTACGCATATGTGTTGTTACACAAGAAGTACATACGTATATAATGAATTTATACCCCAAAATTTCCCAAACTACACATTTTGAGAAAATATTAATTCTGAGGTATTGATTTAACCAAAACCCCATATTCTGCAATGGAGCAATAATATGCTGTCTTTTCAGTCATTTACAGACAGCATGTAATTACACAGAACAGGTATGACAAGACCCAAACATTGTATCAATCAATCAATCAATCAATCAATCAATCAATCAATCAATCAATCAATCAATCAATCAATCAATCAATCAATCAATCAATCAATCAATCAATCAATCAATCTTTATTTGTATAGCGTCAAATCACAACAAACTTTGTCTCAAGACGCTTTTACAAACATTGCAGCTTTAGACCATACTCTGTTAAATTATTAACGAAGACCCAACAACAAAACAGGATAAGATCCTTTTACTGACAGGACTTGATCTTATCTCATCTTAATCCACCATGAGCCTATCACCTCGCAGTATTTAGCTAGTTACAGCAGCAATGAAAAACTTTTACCTTTAACAGGCAGAAACCTCGAGCGATGAGGTAACATTCATACATGAGTCCTGACTCCTGTGGATACATCAAGTGAACAAAACTGTACAATCATGCAGATACACATACTTCCAAATTACAGGTGAGCTCTATTCCACCGCAGCACACACTGGAAAACATGGGTAATGTAACCACAGCTGTACTCAATGATGCAATAGCTGGATACAGTGAAGGTTCGTGCCTATAAAAGGAGGTTTAACCGCAAAGAACACATTAGCAGTGATTCACCTCTGAATGACTCCCACCGACCTTATTAAATTTCCCCCCCACAGAGAATTAGCCGTAAGTTCTGCTTTAACCCCAGCAGGCCGAGAGTTTGATTAACTAAATACCGAGGAGATCTTCCCTGTATCCTGAACAGATGTTTCCTGAGTCATGTGCTCCCTCAGAACCAATACTTTAATCAACACCATCTGATGAATGGAGAGCTGTTGGAGCTCCATAGTAAAGTATAATTTACCTTGATACTGAAATGACAACATTTCACTTTACACAGACTAAAGGTTTCATGTGTGTGTACACAGATCACATGAATCTGTTTTCCTGTGTTCTCTAATTATTACCCTAATGTAGATGCTCAAAGTATTTGTACATGAAGCTTCTGGAAAGAAAGAGAGAGGTAGCACAGCATCAGCTATTAGATCAGGACAGACAGGACCTCCTATAATGGAGGAAAGATAAATGATACGTTCCTGCGCATGTGTTTAAAGTAGGATTGTCTTTCATCTCATGCTGGGACACTGCCAGGAAAGATTCCCACAGTGGAGTTTAATGCTCGGAGCTATAAGCCCAAACCTGTTTATTTATTTTAACAATTCAAAAGAACCCTTCTTCCACTTGTGTATCTCTTTCTTTTTTTTTCTCTCTGTCATTAACTTTATGGGAATTTCCATGGAATTCTTTTGTAATGTAATTGCACGGGGAACCATTTGTGTGTTCTGGTATGATGCTTTTCTTGGAAAGGCAGGGGTTAAATGATCCCTGCTCTGTTATTTGGCCATGTTTTTTTCTTCTTTGAACTGTGCCCCTATGACACGAGAACATCTGGATGCCACTCTTGCAGTGGGTATTTCTAAATACTGTGGAATCATTAAACAGCATTCAAACATTTTTGTACTTGAGATTATGTAACAAAGATCAACAAACAAAGACCATGAAACAAATTTCCTGGCAGACTGTTGCTTGTTACTAAGTCTGAACAAAGAGTCAATAAAACTGGACTAGAGTTTTTACTCCTACACACTGGAACAAGATGTGACATGTGCCTGGTCCACACTGGTGGAGGAAGTTGTCAGATCAATTGCTTCCATCAAAGTAAAGATGTGAATGTACAAAGTCGAGTAAAAGTCCACGTTAAAAATGTTTTAGGGTAAAGTTCATGTGAAAAATGATGGGTGTTGGTCACTCAATGCTGTCCTGCTAATCGCTGTTTTCAAGCATAAACTGTACTCTTATAAACTTTTGAACATTTTCAAAGTGGGTGGCATATGTGGAAATGTTTGTCTTAATCCTGTACTTTTCCTGCCAGCCTGGCAAACTGTCTGCAAAAAGTTTGGGTGAGCTGATGTGTAAACAGAAAGGCAGAAAAATCCATTGTGAGTGGGCAGGGTTTCTGACATTTATTTCCTGGTTGGACTGTGGTGCACATAATGATGTGGTGCTGGACTCTGCTTCACTTGCCATCTTGAATAACTTATAGCATTACAAGTTCAATCAATCAATCAATCAATCAATCAATCAATCAATCAATCAATCAATCAATCAATCAATCAATCAATCAATCAATCAATCAATCAATCAATCATCAATCAATCAATCAATCAATCAATCTTTATTTGTATAGCGCCAAATCACAACAAACATTATCTCAAGGCACTTTTAAAAACATTGCAGATCAAGACCATACTTTATGTTAAATTATTAACAAAGACCCAATATTATGACAGGGTAAGATCCAGTCCCCTCTTACTGACAGGACTCAGTCTTATCTCATCTTAATCCACCATAAGGATTGCACCTTGTAGTATTTAGCTAGTTACAGCGACAAGGAATCACTTCCTTTTAACAGGCAGAAACCTCGAGCAGAACCATATTCATGTTAGACAGCCATCTGCCTCAACCAGTGACTTCCACAGCATCCTTTCTGTATCATGCCTTGCCTCCCTCCTGTTAGACAAGACAAGCTTCACTCTGTGGGGGACATGTGTAACCAAGACACTGTCCTGAGAATATATAGTAATTATGCATATTTGAAAAAGCTTATGATGTTGAACAAAAAGCCATATAAGTTTGTTGATTGAACCTTTGATAGTGTATAAGAAATGTGTGTTACCCCAATTAGTATATGGTCTCGTCATAACCATGTGGAAACCTCTGGTGTTACAGTTTTTCTCAGTCGCTTTGGTACATTTCTCAGATCAGAATTGAAAATTCTCAAAACTACTTGTTCAATATTCAAATCATTTCATCACTTTTGCACATCAAAAAAGCAGTTTCTCATTTCTTTGAACAAGTTGCAAATGCTTTGGATCATCCATGCAAATGATTATGTACAATTCTCTGCTGTTTCCTACATTATCAAGTGCTTATGTCATGTTGATCAAAATGTATTATAATGGGTCTCTGTTGAATAGTCTCACCCTCCACCACATTTAGGCATTAGTTCATCGCATAAGTCTTCACATGCAAAATGGTTGAACATGTTGTGAGAATATGTCAGTCATATTTTTGTTCATTTCCATCAGACTTTGTTTCCTAAATCTGTCCTAAATTGGTAAATTGCTCCCAGGTGAATGTTGACTTTCTCTAACGAAGGGAAATGTGTGAAGCATTAGATCAACCAATGATCAACCAGTTTTCTGACATAGCTCAAAGGTGCATCTCATGAACCATCAACTGGCAAGTGTTTATATAGAGCCGGAGCACAACACAATGTTACAATGTCTGACAATGGAAGGACAAGGAATTGGACTGGGTCAACAGCCAGAGAGAAGAAGAAGAGGAAGAAGAGGAGGAGGAGTGAGGCTGCATGGTGGAGGAGTTGGGAGGCAACACATTTAAGTACAAACAGTAAAAGCGTAAATGTGAATCTTGTCCAGTCTTTTGCAATCAATCTCCCACATACACGAAGGTGTAACTTACAATTTACAATAACTGTCATCAAAACTTTAGCCATAGTTTACATCAGAACGTCCCTCCAGAGTACACTGTTATATTGACAACATGACTAAGCAATTTGACTGTCTTATCCGTACACAATGACACAAGGACTTATCACTCTGATAGCACTGACATGTTCATTGACACAGATATTTACTTTTGAGAGATGACCTAAGGATTTTGAGCAAGATAATGGCTTTTGCAGGTAATCCATGGTGTTTTGCTATTTGTACAAATTGTTTTGAGAAACGCACTTACTGTTTTGCAAATGTTGAGGATGATTCGAGAAATGTACCAAAGCAACTGAGAAAAACTGTAATAAGGTAAGTGCGGAAGTGACTTGAATGTCCATTTGAGGCCGACTTCAAAAGCCCCGGTAGCACCCTTTTACCTACATGTTGATCTGTCCATTTCAACAGCAATATTAAACATGTTTACTGCTTGGTTAAAAAAATATGTTTTTGCTCTGCATGGCTCATTTCTTTTCTCCTTACACACTGAGGTGCTTTCTTTTTTATAACGAGATATTAAGACTCAGAATTATGCATAGATTTACATAATTAGAGGCATGGCTGAGTTGACTGACAGGCCAGCACAATGTAGCTCTTTGCTAGGAGGCCTAGCCCCCACCTTAGCTCCACCTCTTTGACTGTTTCTAGAAAGTTAGGTTGAGTCAGTATTTTCAATATGGCAACCGCCTTCATTTGGCGTCAAAGCGCCTGGTAAGCCACACTAGATGAGTGGTTTGGCAATGCCAGGGTAATGAAGAACATTTCTTCTCTTTGTTGCAGTATTAAGTAGTGTACAAGGTTACACCCACATCAACTACAAGGACCATTCATTTGTATCTATTTCTTTGAATTTCAACTCTGTTCCTATTTCCTGGTTTCCTCACCATCATCCTTTTTTTCTCTTCCCTGCTCTATCCCCCACTCTGCGAGCCTGTCCTCCACAGGGTTACTTAGGCCCCAGAGCCCCACATGTGTAAGGGGATATCTCCTCTCCTCGGTCAGCTAACCCAGAGACGCTGCTGCTGCCCCAACACTCTGCAGGGAAAGCAGTTGGAGGGAAGAAAATATGTGGAGAAAAGATATGAAAATATCATCAGAGCACTGCAGAGCTGCTCCATTCTAGCTCCTAAAATCCTTGTGTAAATACAGAACACATTCTCAAAAAGCACACACACACATATACACACAAACACTTTTGACATATGTCTGGAGGAAGGATCAGCTAAATCAACCACAGCGCTTTACTTTCCCTGACTTTCTGTCCTCATTCTGTAGCCCCACAGAGGTGAAACAACACCAGTTTGTTGGTTTTGGAGGCTCTCTGATTACTCCTTACTTCATTCAAGCAAACCATTATGGGCAAGAGTATTAGGAGTATTACAGCTCAGTGGCATGTGATAGTGATCAGCCCAAAATGCAAATATTGTTTTTCTGTATCTGATGTATCCAATCTCTTTATGAAAGCAGTGTGTTACAGTGTTGGAGAAATCCTTTTAATCCAAAACGGATTTTTATTAAAAGGATGACTAACCTGGTGATGAGATGCAGAAAGTGTCAGGTTATTTGCTCAATTCAGTAGCAGAAAATTACTGTTATGGTGAGAAGCTCAGTATGGGTGGCACAAATCCCATGCAAATGTACCAGTTTTAAACTAACCCCATGCAAGTCCATGCACATGCAAACACATAAACACACACATGACTGGAATGCAGCTTTAGCACCCTGTGCTGTGGTCAAAGCTGAATGCCTCCCAAATAAGCATGATTTTGCCTCATGAAAGGTGCAAATACTTCACATGTTTAGCAGTTAAAGTTCAAGTGCACACCAAGGGTTGTTTTTACCGACATGTTGCTCAGTGGTTTCAGACGAAAAATAAGATTCGACATTTTTGTTTAAACTAATATTGTAATGTATTGCTGTTACGAATTCCGTCTCATCACTATCATTTCTCCATCTCTCTTATTCTCCTCTATCCCTCTTTCCAACCCCAACTCGGTCGAGGCAGATGGCTTTCTAACATGAGTCTGGTTCTGCTCAAGGTTTCTGCCTTTTTAACGTTTTTCCTTGCTGTTGCTAGCTAAATACTGCAAGGTGAAATGTTTGGGGGGGATTAAGATGAAATAAGATCAAATACTGTCAGTAAGAGGGTACTGGATTGTATCCTGTCTTGGTGTTGGGTCTTTGTTAATAATTTATCATAGAGTATAGTCCTAAACCTGCTACTGTATGTTTTTAAAAACATCTTGAGATAACTTTTGTTGTGATTTGGCACTATACAAATAAAGATTGATTGATTGATTGATTGATTGATTGATTGATTGATTGATTGATTGATTGATTGATTGATTGATTGATTGATTGATTGATTGATTGATTGATTGATTGATTGATTGATTGATTGATTGGTTTGAGTTTGAGTTTGAAGTCAAATTAACATGATATTCAAATAATTCCTTTATCTGTACTTTCACATCATTTTTTTTATGGAGTCTGTGCATACACTCCTCAAGATTAGGAGGGTTCAGATAAGGAGAATTCCGCAGCTGTGTTGTTTGACTAAAAAGCAAACACATTCAGGAGGTTGACCAGACAAGACTGTGGTGTCTTCTTCACAGGTTTTTGCCGTTAGGAATGCAAACAGATTCACTGTTTCCTTGAAGCAACGTTCAAGAGAATAATCCAGGAAGTTCAAGAAATATAACCATTATAACAAGAGATTGAGAAAATACATCACATTATGGCTAAGTGATATGTACATATAGATTAAACTTGATCTCAGTTTTTCTTTTGCAGTACATTACAAGACAGCATTTGGCATAGTTAACAGGAGACTGCTTATTGTGTCAGGGATTACTGCAGGACAACACAATAGCTAGTTAATCATAAACACCCTCTGTACACTAAAGCTTGTGCCTGTCTTTGCTATCTGCCTGAGTTACTGTTAGCAAACAGCCTCATAGAGCTACTGCACTTTGGACTGCTGTGTGTGTGTGTGTGTGTGTGTGTGTGTGTGTGTGTGTGTGTGTGTGTGTGTGTGTGTGTGTGTGTGTGTGTGTGTGTGTGTGTGTGCATGTGGATGCAGAAGCTAGTGCAACAAGTGAGCACATGACTTTTAACTAAGCTCCAAAACTGTTGTTGCTCCTGATAATAAGAGTGAAGCAAGGAGTTAGGTTTACATGTTTGCAGACAGCCCAGGAGGGTTTAAATCACATTGACTTTGGGGAATCTCATCTCATCACCTCCAGATTTAGTCTGCAGATCTTTAAATGCTCTAAAGTAAGATGTAGACTGAGAATACTCAAGGACTAAACTCCATCACAAAGAGCTATGTTTGCCTGACCTCCACTCCTCCAGTCTATCAGGGTACAGGGCCCGGTTTGGTTTGCCAGGCCTAGGCACAACAATGTTTACTCTGCTTTACAGCCCCTCTGTTTGTTTTCTCCTTCACTGCTCTCTCTCTCTCTCTCTCTCTCTCTCTCTCTCTCTCTCTCTCTCTCTCTCTCTCTCTCTCTCTCTCTCTCTCTCTCAGCAGCACTCAAGACGTCCTGCCACATTCGGGGTCACTTGTGAGCCCACCCAGTTGGAATGGAGTGTGTCAGCCTCCAGTGATAACAACACAACTGTTCAGGTGGTTTACTGCAGGGATGACACACTCCCTTTTTGTAGCACAAACACGCGCACACACACACACACACACACACACACACACACACACACACACACACACACACACACACACACACACACACACACACACACACATGAAGTGATAATCAACCATTTGATTGGGCTCGTAGATCTTCTGTCTGATAGGCAGCCTCACTCTTTCTCTGGTTTATCAAGATTTCCCTCGAGGACATCATAAATAACATGCGTCAGGAATATAAAGCAGTGACTGTGTCTTTTTTGTCTTCCAGAGTTGGAACCGGTTCATCAACCATATGTTGTCATCAAAGGTAACAATTATCGGATAGATTTATTTCTGAAGGTACCTCTCCTGAATTCATAAATAAAAGATGTGACAGATAGATTAGATTCTTAAGGTACACTGACGAAACAAACATGTGGGTGTCTAAATTAAAACGGTACAACTTTAAACCCGTCATAAGCTCAGTGGAACTAAAAAAATGAAATTATACAATGATAGAAGATGTTTGGTTTGCTTATTTGGCTGTAGGTGGTAGACTGCTGTGCTGATTTTCACAGTACAAGTCTAACTTTCACACATTTGTGTCACAAATGAGCCACATAATAAGTTATATGCCCAGAAAGTGTTATAAATATCAGTGTCATACCTGTTGCATCAATACTCTCTGTAAATATACATGTAAATATACAATGCAACAATTCTCCAAGTAGAATTCCATATTTCTATTTATTTTATTATTTAACTACTATCTTTTTAATGTAAAGCTACCTCTGCTACTCACCACTGCACTATTATCGTATTATTTTAGCCTGTACATATTAGTCATGCCTATTTGTTGTTCTTTTGTATTTACAGCTGATGTTATTGTTATTATACTTTTATCTTTATTTGTATTTGTCTTATTCTTATGCCTTGTACGAAGAGAGCACAGCTTACCAAGTCACATTCCTTGTGTGTTCAAGCATACCTGGCCAATAAAGCTGATTCTGATTCTGTTTCTAAATAAACTCAAAATGACATAGTCAAACTCCTATTTTATTTCTTATGCATTTATCATATTATTTTGGACTTTTAAAGAGTTGTTAATTTAAGTAAATATTGCCAGAATTCTTCCACTTGATGTTTGCTTTTGATCACCACCAGCTGCAGCTCACAGTTTGCACACCAGCCTCTTATTTATCCCTACAACCCATGAACAACCCACTCAACACTGTGATTTACAAATCCCAACAACACCTCAGTCATAATTGTTGTGGGGGTATTATTAGTTCAGGCAGCTTGCTGGAGTGCAGGAGAATCACATGAGGCCTTTAAAGGGGGATGGGCAGAGTTTTCAGAGGGTGGTATGGCTTTAAGAGTTTACTACCATCTCTGCACTCACTCAGTCACTCTCTCACACACACACACACAACACAAAGTTTGCAGGCTAAGGCGAGAGCTGGTGGGAAACCGATAGTAAGTGCTTGAATTAACAGATGAAGGTGGGAAGAAGAGGAGGAATATTGCGCAAAAGCAGAACGAGAAGCAACGTCGGAACTTCGCAGAGTTTGTTGAAGAGAAAGTGAAATGCGCATGAGCTAATCAACAACGCCGGAGAGAGATACTTTCAATGGAAGTGAGCTACTAAAGCTCCAGCGGAGTCAAAAGCGCAGATTGGAGCAAGGGGGGACTGTCGTGTGATTCCTATGACCGTGCTCGTTAATCTGGAAAGTGGTGTCACACAGGGGACTACATGAGCTCTTTGAATATGAAGGAAAATACTTTACGCACACTCCAGGACAACAGTTAGGGGATATGAACGCTAACTACTGGATTTCGCTTCGATTTTTTCCTCTTTCAGGTTCAGTTTTGCGTTTTTGGGGATGTTTGCGAGTTGTATCTGTGCGGTTTCAGCTCGGATATTGACCCGGCTCTGCGCCCTGGTGCTGGTGGTCGCTGTGGGATTCGGTTCAGAGCTGCGGGTCCGGGTCCGGCTCACGGACGGACTGGTGACCGAGGAAGTGTTGGAGGCGGACAGTGAGAGGGACTTCATATCGCTCGAGTTCAAGCAGGGAGATGGGACGCTCATCACTTTTGTGGCGGACTTCAAACAGGTGAGAGGTGGTCCTGTTGTTTACTGCTTTAACTCCACTGTGGTGCCTTCAGGGGATGTAGTTCCCCACTCAGTCTGACACCATAATGATACGAGGGGTAGTGGTTACAGTAAGAAAGCCTAACATCAATCTATTCTTGTGAACTCAGCCTGAACCAGAACTTGTAAAAAAAATAGTTAATTTACCCCCAACAATGAGGCAGGGGACCCATTAGTGCTCTGTGAGAGATCCCCATTAAGCCAACCAATTAATTGAGTGTTTCAAAAGTCTGTTACATTATATATATAAAGCATATATGGGATGTAGTTAGATATGTAAAGGCAACTTCATTGGTACAATCCTAGTTGACCCTGTTCCTCTTTTACTTGTGAACCTCCTGGAGCTCTCACATGGACAGCTCATGGTCCCTCGTCTTCATTTTGGGCACCCTTGATTTAATTCAAAGCAATAACCCGTTTCCCTAAATGGAGGTTTCAGGACCAAAACTAATCAAAAAAGGGTGTGTGAGTGATTCACATGACCTAAAAACCCCAAACAGCCAAGTCATGTTTCTACAGAGGGCTGGTTTATATGCATGTGACGACTTGATGAATTCAAGACAGAGGCCTGCTGGCTTAGGAGACATGTTCACCTCTAGTCAAAGAGGCTCACAAATCTGAAGCTTAAAGGAAAATGTCCAAAAAGCTAAATCTCCCCTGAGCGATCACTATAACTCTCTCATGAACTTAAGTAGAACTGTTCATTGATCTTTCTCCATCTCAGTGTGAGTTTTGCTGAGGTCAAGACAGCTGCTGCTCCTTAGATGTGGACATCCACAGACCCTAGTGGCCCTGCTGCTCTCAGGTCCAGAGCTGATCATTAGCCACCATATTTAGCATTCTACTATAAGTAGACTAGCAGATCGAGTTTCCTCCTTGAGTGTCAGTGCTATATCCATGATTTTTTGGGAAGTTGACACTGTTTCACTTTTGACAATGACTGCTCTGAGACACATTAATGTCAGCGCTGGAAGGAAAACTACAACTGCTGTGTGGACAGCCAGGGCGGGTTGGTGGGTGGGTTGGGGAGACTCAGAGAGGCGCACAGAGCAAAGGCATGTGTCTGTGATGGTTGCTGTCACACAGAAGCTGACAGGCTGGCGAGATGTGAAGGGGGAGATTTACCAGGATTAAGTGGGCATGTCTGACCTTTTTGATCTGCACGTCTGGTTCACTAACCAAAACAGCTAATTTCAAGTTGAAAGAGAAGAGACCGTCACCCCCAATCATTGGTGACAAACTGATATAAAGAGATGTACACTGATCTGTGAGGAGGCAGGGAGCCTTCTGCTTGGCGGTGCTGGGGCCTCTATGTCGCTGTGTCCCCTCATGCATGCACATATGGTTCTGTTTATATGAATAAAGCCAGCAGAACCTCTTAGATCACTTAACTTTTCCGCTGCCTGATTTATCTCTTCAGTTGTAGGTCAGCCTCTTTGCCCCCCTCCTCTCTTTCTTCTCCCTCCTGCTCTCCTCTCATTTCTCCTGCATGTGGTTTTCATTCAGCTCTTGTACACTATCTCCAAGATTTATGGAAAGTTGGATGAGCTGTCACTTCCAGCTGCCATGAATATACAGTCCAGCACGTGGGAAGTAGAGCGTTATAACAGGGATGTTAAACACTGGAGATTTTAAATTAAAACAGCTGCCAAAGGTGGATAAGTGTTGTTAAAGTTGAAGTACTCTTTTGAAAGACTAATCACTATCAGCCATCATTAATCTTAACTTTTTTGATCCAGCCGAGACAGTTGATTCCTCTGGGATAAAGTCTGTGTCCAAACAAACGATCAGGTCTTAGAGCTCTGTGAATAATCACCAGACAGCAGTTTTCTTTCTTTTTCTCTGCTTTGTGACTACGTGGCAAAGATGCAATGTTAAATGTTATAGCCATTAGACACTGGCTGAGCGAAAAGGAAGTTTAGTCAACCCTATCCAAGCAGTGATTCACTGTGAGAATCAGCCGTGCTGGGAATTCGGGAGGGTACGGATCATTCTGCCGACAGGGAAAATATGATGTGGTTTAGCTTGCTCCTCACACCTATGCGGATAACATCATCTTTTTAGTTTGTCATTGTTGTTGTGTTGTGTCATTTTTATGAAAGAGGGGCATCATTGGAAAGAGTTTATCCCCCTGGTTATCCTGTAATTGCATGTGTAGGTTGCTCAACTGACTTTTTTTCCGTGTAGGAGAGGGGCTTTTTGCTAGAAACCTCACTATGTCATCCAGTCTGGTTTTACAGTGATGTATTTACAGCTCAAAATTATGTCAAATTGCAACAATCTGTTTGCAGTTCAGTGATATCATGATGACAGCATACAATTTTGCAACACAAGACCAACCTGATGTGCTGTGTAGCCTAAAAGAAGACCGCTCTTATGTTATGTGGGGGTTGACTTTCAGTTCAGATCTGCTCTTTTTTTTTCAGTCCTTCAACAATTTATGGTATAACACAGTCTGAAACCTTGAGCTGAGCATAAACTAAAGTTTTGAGTTTAATCCAAGGGAAATATCTCACATATTTGAAAGGCTGTTTTGGGTCCGTCCAGATGCTGAAAGTTTGTCAGAGAGACTAATCAGTTGTACTCACTGTGTCCTGCTTTTGTGTTCAGACTAGTGGGTTTGATTAATGCAGGGAAGTGAGTGACCACAGGCCTCTTGGATGAGCTAACACTGAAGGGGGGTTTAAGTTCTCAGATGCAGTAGTGCACATTTTGTACATCTACTGCTACTTAAGTATATATTAATCAGTTCTGATTAATTCAAAGAAATATATCGCTAAACATTTGCCAGACATATCATGTTCTAACTGTATACTGTCCACACCAAGATGCCGAAAAAAATGTGACAAAGAGCTTGTGTGCTGTGACCAAATGACTATGATGTTTGATTTTTGGTTTCCCAATATCACTTAATAAATTTTGAGACTAGATTTCAACTGATACCAAAAACCCCCCTTCGCTTACTTTGACTAACATCTAATTTCCACAGATGGCCTGTGCTTTGCATTCCATCACCGCTCTGGAGCTGATTTGTGCCCATTCTAGTCATTGCTTATGTTTCCACAAGGGCGCCCTGCGGCATATCTACGTTTCTTCTAGAAGCATCTCCCTGCTCTGCTAAAGATATGCACTGAGTGTATTTCCAATGGAGCCCGGTCCCTGCATGTGTCAAGTTAAGCAGAGCAGATTGACCCAGACAGGAAGTCAAGTCACAGGAACAAAGTATATGATCTGCTCAATTTCAAAATAAAACACCATGTACCAACCTCTGACTGTATATCAGATTGCATATATAAGAAATGATCATAAACATATATATACAAATTAGACACATTTAAACCTGCAAAAACTGAAACGTTATAATTTTGTAGCATAATCACAGATGGTGGAATCTCAAAAGTCACTGGATAATTTCCAAATGGGCAGTAAATCAACCACGGGCAGGCATTGCAATCAAGCGGCAACCTCTGGTCTTAAGAGGTCAAAGAAGATCTTTGCAGCATAATAAACATGTTTACAGCGTCATTCAAAAGACGGTTTAGGTCTGAGTAGCTAATTTCTCTATCGGCAGACACTGTACATGGGGTGAATTCTTTCCTAACTTGGTATTTTCAAAGATATTAAACTGACGAGTTTTGCCCAAATAAGGACATGGCTGACTTGATTGATAGGCGGGCACCCTGCAGCTGTTAGTGAAAAGGCTAAAGAGCCGCCTCTTTACTTCACATTAGCTGGGACAAAGTTTGGTTGTGTTCAGCATTTCCAATATGGCACCTGCTGACAATTGGTATCCAAAACAGCACTCAGGAACAGATGGGTGACATCACAGATACTACGTCCATTTTTTATGCAGTCTGTGATTGTAAACTGCTGATAGTATGTTGCTCTCTGTACACTGAGTTCAGCTGCTCTGAGCTGCACTATGCTTCAAACATGCTGCGTGTAGCAGGGTGCACTATTGGAAAGGAAAAAAAACATGGTGCCTATGGAACACGATGCTGAGTGTTGAGAATGCTGTACTGCATTGGTTTTATGTAGAAAATTAGCACTGCCAAAGCAACCTGAGGCCCATGCTGATCCTGGTATATCCTAACAGCTGTATTTTATAACTGAAGCTAAGGCTGAAGTTATTCAAATAGCTTGTAACAATGAGAAATCATGCCTCTTTTTTTTAACATTCATTCACTATGCAAGGTATTCTTCTGTGCTGGAAAGGTTGAAATTATCAACATCAGTGTTTATCGCATGTGTGACCCCTTTCTGAGCAAATAGGTCATGAGAGCAACATATGTCTCTGGCCTCTTGACACTTGTTGTCTCACACCACCGTCTTAAATGGATCTGCATCATGTAAACAATGTGATGAGAAGGAGCACGTCAGCTGTTTTGAATAGACGGGTCCTTATTTCATTTTGGCCCAATGAAAGTGGCTTGTCTTTCATCCAGGTGCAGTTTTACCCTCAGGTTACTGCACTGTCGTGCATGTTCTGATTGTCTTCAAAGCACAGAGGCTTCATGGATACACCCAAGCTGTAAGAATGAGCTGTAGATTCTTCACACACCCTCATGTGCTATGTCCAAAGCAGAATGAGAAGCAGGTTGGTCGGCCTTTTTATAAAGCCCTCCCCTTGGGGTATACAGTATCTGTTCTCACACAGCCTTCTCAAACTGTGTCAAACATCAGGACTGTTAAAATGGATTTGGATTCAGGCGTTTACAAGCTATTAGACAAACTCTTTCTGCCCAGCGTGGGAGGCTTGTAACCAACCCATTTTGTTCTTTTTGTTTGTGGGAAATCCACTTGTTTGCCAAATGAAGCAACTGCAAGTCAGTGCAGTGCAGTGCAGTGCAGTCACCACATTTTATGTCTTTTTTTTTTTTCTTTTGGCTGCCACACCTCACCTCTCACTCAGGCTTGAAACTCCATCCTGCTTTGTCACTTGCACAAACTTGTCAAGTCTTTGTAACAGGTAAGTGTCACCTGTTCCGGGAAATGTTGCTGTTGCTTCAGACCCTGTTGATGGGGCATTAACGAAGCACATGGGCTTGCCTTGATGCTATTGTGAAAGGTCAGAGCGAGTCATCTGCGAGTCATTGATAGATAAAATCAACCACGGGATTAGCTGTCCCAGATTGAATGAAAATACGACCAGCTTGCCAGAAAAGACATCCGTTTTCTCCTTTGTAACCCTCATAAATACACAGGTTATCAAGCGTTTTATGAGCAGTACCTTAAAAGACCTTCACTCCTACACAGTTTCACTTCACTATATGGTCCCTTTTTGCGCGGGAGTGATAATCTCCATAGAGAAGCTACTAAAGTAAGAGGTCCTATGAGGTCGCTCTACACGGAAAAACTAATGCACTGATACATTTTTATACCAGAGATTACTTCCAGGTAGATTCTTTTTTTATTGGAAGCTTTTTCTGTGTCCTCTCTCAGCAATGTGTGCAGGCGCTGGATCTTTTCAAAGATGAACCCATGCGCTTAAGTCTTTTCTCCGAGCCACCCTTTGTTCCCCGTTGACTCCCAGTCCTAGAAAAATAGCTGCCTCTGTGGCCTTGTTGTGGCCCTTCAAGGCCCCACATGGGCCCCCTTTGGCCTCTCATGGCCCCTGTTGATGTCTTTATCCATTATCCTCCTCCCACCGGCAGGCCAGATGTTCGTCTGTTTAGCTGCTGATAAAGAAAAAAGCTCTCCATTCCCACAGAAGTGCAAGGAGAGGTCGGAGCAGAGAATGACACATCTTGAGAGTTTTTTCCAGTGATCTGAGACGGTGGACAGCAGTAGTTGTGGCTTGCATAGCATGGAGCATAGTTTGATAATTTCAGGATACCTCAGAGGTTTAAAGGTTGCAACAAAATAGAACTAACAAAGGGTTTACTCGGCCAAAACTTGTCCTGCTTTCAATCTAGTGTCCTGAAATGTCCTTCTGTCAAATTTGTGGCTGTGTCTTTTCAGCTGGCTCAAGTCTGGATACTTTCAAACTCATTTATCCACTGTGTTTGACCTACTATGCAACACTTGTCAGCTCACTCAGCTTTAGTGCTGAAGCTGTAAAGGTCCACACCTGGGATGGTATTGCATCACCTCGATTCTTGTAAAATAAACGGCCCTTGTGTCAGTTTTCCAGTCATAAAACACTGTCTCTGTTGTCAAAGTCCTATAAAAGAAACCCAAAAGTTAAAGAAACAAAACTTGTGACAATAAACTTTCAAAGAATACTGTAGTAAGTAGCAGAATGCATTTGCAGCATTTGCCTTTAAGAATATTTTAGATGTAGTTTTAAGTGTTGTATTATTTTTTAACTTCATTAAAGAGCTGTTTGTGTGTCCCCTGCAACAGGATATGATAGCTGTGGGACAACGGTCAGAGGCTCAATGGGACCGTAGCCATCTCCATTGTTTATGCCTTATCTATCTGCCTCATTTCCTTCCCTGTTAGCACCCACTGTTTGTCTCCCTCTCATTTCCTGAATGCATAATTTCCATAAACTGTTTGGGGTGTCTGGATAATTGTATCCAGATTCTGTGAATGAAAAGTTCCCTAAATGTGGCCTGAACATATTTTGCACAGGTTTTAAAGACTAAATGGTGATTTTGAGCTATTCATTTTCTTGTTTTGTGTGTAACTTCCTTAAAATGTTGGAAAAGTAAGTTACCTTCTATTGTTGTCAAAAGAAAAGCCAAGGAGAACACCTTTCTTCCATGGCCTGAAATGTTATTATTGTCCATTCACTACCACTGTTTGCTAATTGGCTCGCTCCATGGACAGCCAGGTGTGACCCAGCCTCGAATGTGACTCCACATTCCTGCTTTTTTGAGACTGTGTAATTAGCTTCAACTCAAGCATTTCTTAACACAGCAGCTTTTCTCCCGCTCCTTTTGTCCGTGTGAGTGAGTCTCACCCTCTCTCCCTTTTTCTCCCAACATGATCTTTAATCCCTGCCTACACCTGGGGCTCCCCTCTGCCACCAAGGCAAATATCCGCCTCGTCTCCAGACATGGTAGATCTTTATGGTGTTTTTAAAAGAGGGGAGGGTGTGGAGTCCTTTTGAGGTATGAAAATACAGATAATTCATTGTTTATTTTCCACATAAAGAGATCAAATTGAAGCCTAATATAGATGCTGAAACTGTAAACTTAATTAAAAAACTGTAGATTTGGCTCAGGAGCAGTGAGAACAAATTCCAGCCTTTCATCAACTTCTTTTTCTTTTTAATAAGATGCGAGAACTTTTTGGTTCATACTTTAATAGATTGACTGATCAAATAATTACAGACCAACCCAAACACCCACACAGACCCACCATGATCCCAAATGAGTCATCAGAGCGTGGCTGACCAGCAGTACTCCCCAGCCAGCCGGCAGCCTTATCAACAGACAGGGTCTTAGAGGGGATTGGAAAACAGGAAGAGCCTCCCGCACAGGGAATAGCTGCTGGCACACTGTTTGTGTTTGTGTGTGGGTCTGTGTGTGTGTGTGTGTGTACATAAATTAGTGTGTGTTTGAATGTCCACCCTTGCATGCAAGTGTGAGTTGGCACAGTTAGAATGGCCCTGCAGTAGAAGTCATTACAGTCTGATATTTAAACTGCTCTTAGCTAGAGAAAATAACTTTCAGTTCTGGCTTCACACAGCTCCCATTTTCACAGCCAGTACAGCAGGTACAAGCTGAGTGAAAAGAAGGTATTTCGTTAGCTGGGTTACAACTACAGTGACTGAGAATGTGCACTGTAAATGGCACCCTTTGACTGACTGAATAGGCTTTTGTGCACCTCCTAAATAACCTGGCCCACCAAAGGTAACCAGCATTGAAACCGCCCCCCACCTTTCTGCTGTTTAACAGGTCATACTGTGACCCGCTAGTCACTTTTCATGAATACAGACTTGTGTTTGGCCGTTAGCCAGTGGTAGTTTGTCTCCAAATGGACTAAGTCCCGGGTGTCGGGGAGCGATGCTGAGGAATCTGTACTTGTGTTGATTATTTATAGCCGTGCTGACATTTACAGGGCTCTGGTCGGGGAAAACTCAAGGCTACACTGTCCTTTGATTATGGTATTACCCCGTCTTTTTCAAGGCAGGGAAATGTCACCCTTTTAATTCTTAATGTCCGCACCTGGTGATTTTCTCTAAATGTTGGTCTGCAGACCTTTAATTTGACTCAGGTCTGTGAAAATGCACTTTTAGGTGGTGACTCATTCTCCAGATGTAGACCTCACTTCTTTAAGGAGTACTTAGGAATTTAAGTAGCCTTACTTTTTATTTTCAGTCTCTGGCACACCAACTTTGATACCTTGAAGTTGAATCTGTATTTTTCTGCTTGAATGTGTCACTAACTTTCACTTAATCTGCTGAAAAGCAGGATGAAATAGCAGTTACTCCTTCAACTACTGCCGCTCGTCTCGTCTCGTCTTTACCAAACAGGTAGCTGTAGTTTGATCAGTACACATTCTCTCCTGGTGTTTAAATACTGCCAGTCATTACAACAGCAGGTGTAAAATCCCCTTTAATCACACCTCACATGTGTTTCATTCTTTTGCCGCATTCTTTGATTTTACTGCACTCCACACAAATGAGTCAGTGTGTGCATGTGCCAGTGCTGGTTTCAGGCAGGCAGAATTGAGTCTTGTCTTGTCCAAACAAACAACTGAATCCAGCAGCTCCTGTCTGGAGTGAGATGTGGAAATGATGTCATTGTTATTTCTTTTTGCGATTAGTGGCCATGCTGATTATTACCTCAGAAGCACCCAAACCGCTAAGGTATCAACACTGGTTTCTTATTGCTATTTCAAGGCAACTAAATGTTATTTCTAGTGACACATGGCTGGAGACCCTCTCCTGCAGACAGACATAACTTTAATAAGTGCTACCTCTATGACTTGATCATTTTCTTAACATAAGGTTGTCAAAAATGTTCATACTTAAAACATTTTCAAACTTTGTCCTCTTAAACAGTCATTTATTTTTTTATTTTTTAGGTTAGTAGTAGTACAGTAGTATTGAAAAGCGACAGAGTTTTTCTTCAAGAAGAAGAAAAGGTGCGAACAGCAGCATGGACAAAGAGCTAAATTAGAGACAGAGAGAGAGGAAAACAAAGTGATGAAAGTGGAAATTAAGACCTTTTTTCTTCCTTTTTTTTTTACAGCTGTTCTCTATTGTGCAGGAAGGTGCCGCTCATTCTCTTGCAGTCTCGCAGTTTCTCTTGGCACACATTTTACCTTTATGTGTGTTGTAGGCGGACTGAGAGCAGAGGAGAGAGAGTCACCAGGCCCCTTTGTGTTGTCAATTAGTCATAGTTGACAGGAAGTTCCAAATCACTATACAACTATATTGATGCTATAGTATATATTCCCTTAACTGGAGAAGAAGGCCAGCTCAGTCCTGGACCCTGTGGAGGTGGTGGCTGACAGGAGAATTATGGCCAAGCTGTCGTCTCTGATGGACATTTTTTTTCTATATATATTCTTGTTGAAATTCTTGTACTGTACACCTTTTTGTTTGCTGCTGTAACTCCATTTGTTATTATGAACAAGCTAGGACGCAATGTACAGAGGCTACAATCCATCACTGATTTGACTCCAGCCATGATGACCCTTTGCTACATGTCCTCCCCCACTCTCTACTTCCTACATTTTCTGCCTCTCTTCAGCTGGCCCATCATTAAAGGCACAAAATGAAAAATATAAAAATAATACAAATTTGAGTGCTTTATCTCCACAAACACACAAAAAATGTCTTTATTAAGTTTTATTATTGCTTCAACAAAAAGTACATTTCCATATTACTGTGCTTCAGAGTTACTGAAATCTGATATATGTGACAAGAGGCTAATCCATGTGTTATTTATTGCTTAATTTTTCTAAGTGGGTTTGTATGAGGTTCTCTAGGACAGTATATTACCCACAGGGGATCCCTGTCATCTCGCCCCCTCTGTTGAGAAACTAGTCAGAGAACCGGTATGGAAGCTCAGCTATCAACCGCTGCAGCTAATTTAAAAAAGTCCAACCAAAACAGTGTAAGTGTGCTCTATATATAGATTTTTCAGCACTTAACATGCTGTCAGAAAGCCACTTTGCATTTGCACTTCTTGCAAATATCAGCTTTTGCTGTACATAAAGCCAGTATTTTGGACTTTGGTAGCAAATATGACACAGATAGCGTTTTGAAGCACCTCTAGTAGTATCATGCCGAAGAGCACTGCAGGTTGTAATTTCCTCACTCTGCATCACTACTTTGGACAGAGTTAGCACACACTTCCATCTATACAACACAGCTTCGCTAATCCACTGCTAACTGTGGCTACATATTTAACTTAAAGACGTGAGAGGAGTATCCTTTTTTTCCTCATCTTGATCAATTAACGAAAGCAAATAATTGCAAACTAACTTGTTCTGCTAAGATTTTCTGTTGTTTTCAAAAGTTGCTTGTTTTTCCCTTATGCCCTCTATAAACTAGTAAACTTTGACACCCTCTTCCATCTGAAGACAATGTGTCACAGAGGTCACAGAGTTTTTAGTCATAGACTAAAAGACTAGTCACAGACTGTGCTTACAGTGGTCACCA
Organism: Notolabrus celidotus; assembly: GCF_009762535.1. NCBI lineage: Eukaryota > Metazoa > Chordata > Actinopteri > Labriformes > Labridae > Notolabrus > Notolabrus celidotus. The sequence continues at coordinate 17,119,319 of NC_048285.1, forward strand.
CCTTAGTAAGCACAGTTGCCTTCTTCTTGCCCCCATTTGGCCTGAATCCAAAGCAGTGTAGCAGGAGTAGACAATCATTAATGTGGACACATAATTACACAAGAGGAGGAGGAGGAGAAAAGCTCAGCGACTACCATTCAGGAACATCCAAAGGAGCATAGTTGATGGAGCTACCCTGCTTCTCTGTAATTACCCAGAGAGCCCTTGGGCAAATCTATGCGCACGCCATGAATACCTTCCCTCCTCTCTGTGCCTACACTTCCACATGTACACACACACTGCGTCCCAGCGTAGCGCCGTGTGTCTGCAGTATGGGAGGTCTTGAAGTCGTGGCCTCGGCGTGTCCCTACACTCAAGGGGAAACTGCGCCCCTTTCATGCCCCCTGCAGTTTTGACATTCTCTTTAATCATCCGTATTATGTTCTTTTGGTTAAGAAAAACTAGACTTTGGGGATGTCATCACAGCAAGGGAACATCTGAGGTATTTAATTTCAATTTTCTCTGTTCCTTCGATCTTTTGAGTCCTTGTTTTCATGCAACGTTGAGCAGCTCACAGAGACATGAGAGGGTAAGATCTGAGGTTAATATCTTATAAAATCTGCAACTCAAAATGTGCTCTCTAATTTGCTCACCAAAGGTCAAATAGTCTTGCATGACTGTCTTGTGTAATACCCATGCTTGTATTGTACCCCTGCCAAGAACCCTTTTCACAGACCTCTAAGTGGTTCTTTAGGAAGGGAACCAGTGATCATGCAAAGCAGTCTATAAAGAGCTACAGAGCGTAAACACTCCCAAAGCCAGGCTGCATTGCTTCTTTGCCAGTGGGTACACTGTTGCATACAGGAAGCGGGACCAAAGAGCTTAAGGGGGACTCAATGGGGTTATCTCTGGGCTGTTTTATCTGTCCCAGAGTTCCTCCTGCTTAGGAACAGCTTCTCCTCCACAGCCTGTTGGCTTCAGATGGCTGTGTGAAAAGCGGAGGAGGGGGGCTTTGGGACTGTCTATCTACAAGCTGGAGCCAAAGAGTGGAGTTGGGGGTGGGCTAGAGGGTTGTCTGTTGAATTGGGAGACAGGTCTGCTGCTCTACTCTCCCCACTACTGGAGCTTCCCATCATGCTTTGCATGCCCCCTCACACAACTCTTTATGGCCTTGGGTTTGGCGCCAGATCTCTCATACACTTGCCAACAGCAACACATTTTTCTGTGAATTCTCCACTATCACTGTTTTCCCACTTGTACAGTTCCACATAAAACCGAGTGGTTGAATGTTTCAGACTTTTACAGCATGAAAGAAACTTTAGTACATGTGTCAAAACGCATGCCATGGGATTTAATTTGACAGTGCAAAATAACCAGAGCAGGACCAGAGATATGTTGCGCAGACATAAAGACAATAAAAAGGGTCAACAAAGTGTCAGATGAGCATAGTAGCATAAACCCGTCTTTGCTTTTAGTAGACAGATGTTTGAACATCCTTGAGCTCCACATATTGAATTACTTTAAGTGTCTGGAAAATTGAAAGAATATTTGTTCTAATTTGTATGAGCCTACACATATAAACAGTAAGTTATTACAGCCTCACCTCATGCTCCACATCTGTGTCTTCTGGGAATTGTCTGTTTATCATCTCTCACCCATGATGTCTTGCAGGATGTGAAAATATTCCGAGCGCTGATCCTCGGGGAGCTGGAGAGGGGGCAGAACCAGTACCAGGCGCTGTGCTTCATCTCTCGCCTCAACCGCAATGAGATCATCCCCAGCGAGTCCATGGCGCGTCTCAGACAGGTACGACACATACCGCAGCTAAGTGGCACTAATGTCTTTTTTTTGTAAACATGTTCTAATTTCGTCCCGTTTAATTCTCGCTGTGTAGAAAAACCCTCATGCCATTCGCTTGGCTGAGGAGCGGAGAGGCCTGGAGCAGCTGACGATGAGTGCAGCAGTCAATCTAAGCCGGGCCTGGCAACTCAGCTCCCACATCCACAACATGTGCAGCGAAGCCCGGGAAGCCATCTACACCAGAGAGTCTGATGTTAAACACTGGCTGGAAAAAGGTCAGAGGTCACCTCGTCTTGGTTTTTCATGGAAACCTGCATTGCTTAAGCTGTTGTTTTGTTCTGCCTGCTCCTCTATCTCCCTTCCCACTGACACGCTCTATCTCCTCGATACTCCCTATCTCCCCTGTTTCTATCACCCGACAGCTCCTTTCTATTTTGTTACAGTGATATCACATGTGTTTGTCTCTGGCTTCTTCTTGATAAGGCTCCATTACTGTTCCCCAAATCTCTGTTTACCTTTTACTGTTTTTCCTAACATTCCTGATCCATTGTTTACTTTTGCCCTGACTGAAAAAGATTAACAATAAACACAGATTTTGAGGTGAGAGTTATATCTCTCTCAATCAGTAATTCCCATTGACTATATAAACCATGGACGAAGTTGGTGACATCATCCATTGGTTTCTAAATATAATTATTTTCTAATGTTTTAGCTTTATTTTTATTCATTTTATTTTATGTCTTATATTCATGATATTTTATTTTTCTGGTATTTATCTGATTTTATTTATTTTATTGTGATGATTTTGTTTTATTTTATTTTTTCTGATATTTCTCTTATTTTATTGTATTGATTTGATCATCATGATTTCATTTTTTTAATATTTTATAGCACTTTCCTTTCTACTTTGACCTATTGCTGTTGTTTTCTGTCTGCTCTTTTGTAAAGCACTTTGGGCTGCACGCTTGAATATATAAAAGGTGCTATATTAATAAAAACGAGTCTAGTTGAGTAAACACACAGCACATTTACACAATGTTTTAAAAAAACAACATTTATTCTGTTACTCTGACTTAAACTGGACTTCTAAAATACATGTAAACATTTTATTCCCACTGAAATCTTATAGTTGTTGCTTTATTTATTTCTTGCATGTATAAATTTCAATCCATCCCCAACTAGCTCAGGCATTCTTTGCATTCAGTTGTCACGCCAGGCTTCAACCATAGACTGTATTAAAAAAAGACATAGTATCTGTGACGTCACCCATCTGTTCCTGAGCACTGTTTTAAGCCAATCGTAAGCTGGTGCCATACTGGAATTGCTGAACACAACCTAACTTTGTCTGAGCTAGTGTGAGGTACAGAAGCGGGCCTTTAGCCTTTTTGCTAACAGCTACAGGGTGCCTGACTGTCATTTAAGTCAGCCATGTCCATATTTGGGCAAAACTTGTAAGTTTAATATCTTTGAAAATACCGAGTTATCACCCCCACCCCCCACCCACCATACACTGTGTGCCGATAGAGATATTAGCTACTCAGACCTATATCATTTTTTGAACCAGGCTGTAAACATGTTTATTATTGCTGCAAAGATCGTCTTTTTTTGAATGTGTGTGTATGTGGTTTCTGCTGCCAGCTTGAATCGGATGCTTGATGAACTGCAATTTTTAGCACTTCTGCATGGGCTTCATATTTTAAGACCAGAGGTTACCGCTTGGCTTCAACTCTGAAATCAATCAGCATATATTATTTTTGTGCCTCTAAAGTGAAAGTTAAACTTGAAACTTAAATCGAGGTGATGAGAATAGAGAATGATTCATGGTTATTGATTGGGCTGGGATACTCCTAATGTTGGATTGGCTGCTCTAAATATCCCCAGACAATTTGTGACATTATTGTACAACTCTCACTCTCTGGCATACACCTGGATTGAGAACATCTCATTTTCTGTTAAATATAATGTATTTTTGCAGTGGGATCAAGTATCTAAGTAGCAATGAAGTCCACATTATTCTGGCTGAGGAGAATCCTTATGACAGCAGTATTGTCCACTGACACCACTGTTGTAGAGGAAACAATGTTGATGGTCATGCTTCACCAAGCACTCCGCACCATTATCAGCGGAGGGAATCACAGTAGCATCTCCTTTGCATAACAAAGCTGCCCTTTTTACCGCACCACCTCCTCTCTTTGTAGCCACTTGGTTCCCCCTCTCAACTCAATACAGTATCTAATTGAGTGAAATCACACAGAGAATGATAGCCTTCTTTTGTTTTTAATGCTGCGGTAATAATGCACCCTCTCATGTCTGTGTCACAGGAGTGGATGGCTCCATATTCGAGGTCCTGCCCCATACAACAGAGGTGCCCAGCTTTCAGGCGTGTCACTCCACTAAAGACTTGTGGCAACCGTGTCTCTGCACATACAGCCTGCGTCTGGAGTGGTACCCATGTATGCTGAAGTACTGTCGCAGCCGAGACACAACTGGAAGAGGCTCGAACTACAAGTGTGGCATAAAGAGCTGCAGTAAAGGCTACCATTTCACGTACTACGTTCCTCAAAAACAGCTCTGTCTATGGGACGAGGAGACCTAACATTCTGCTCTTAACAAGTTATAAAACGAGAAACACGTTTTCCCTCCGTCAGCTAAGCCGGTGCTTCCCCACCAATGCTTTTCAACGAGCATAGTCACACTGGACTTCAGTTTATGTGATGCTAAGCGAAGCAAGTGGGGAGTTCAGGCAACCAGATGTTCAAGCTGAAGCAGGAAAGAATTCAGGTTCAAAATAAGACCAAACCCTATAAGGAGGCACAGAGACAGCTCATCTTTCTAAGATTAGCTCCTGACTTTGAGACATATCATTGTCAACTATAATGTGACTTTATCACGAAGCTGTCACTTGTGTGCCTTTCTTTTGCTGAGAAATTAATGGAGCAGATGATGACAACTAAAACCTCTCAATCAAGCTACAATGTGCACAGAACTGGACAGTGCATTTCTGGTCTCAAGCAGAGGAACAACAGAGTCTGCGTCCCATCAAAAGAGTCGTACAAATGTGATCTTCCATTCTGGTGAAGGTTAATTTTTTTTGGTCGATTGTTTTATTTTCAAATTTCTGTGATACTGTTTATCGCCAGCTAAATGCTTTTTTTGTTCAACAACATAAGCTGGCTAACAAAGAAAATTATTCTCCAGTGCTGGCTTTATTTATTGAGTTGCAAAGTAAAATTATGGAAGACTATTTTTATATTTTTGTGACAAAAAACTCATCCTGTCTTTTTGCATTAGACAAGCTCTTAAAGTCACATGACTTAGCCACAGGTCCTCAGTAACAAGAAGGTATTGGATGTTTATTCCAGGTTCATCCTTACTTTATGCTATTTAACTGTCAAGTTTTCAAGAAGTACATTTATTATAAAGGATGGTTTTATTTAGGTTTCCACATCAGTAGCCATGAGGAGAGACCTCATGCTTATCAATCATATTCTCAGTCTTTTAAAAAGTTAAAATTAAACCAAAGCCAGAGGAAACACTGTCAAAGAAGGGTGTAATGTCTCTTCACTGTGGTATTTTTCCATTTTTGGTTCACAGAAACTGCAGTGTAGCCTTATTAATGATGTCTACTGCCACCTGCTGGTTAAACAATGTTCCAATGGTTCTGTATTTGCCTAAAACCAGTATCTTGGTTTTTGGTTTTTATGTTAATAGCCAAGTGTTTATAATTTATACAGTACATTTTATATCCCTGATCATTATGTCATGCATAAGCGCTTCTTGAACTTGTGGGACCAAATTTCAGTTTGTGTCTGTTCTTTTGAGCAAATAGTTTGAAGTATAATTTTGGTCTGTCTTACCTCCATCTTCATCTCAGTCTTTACTGCCATATGAAATGTTAATTGTTTTTTATTTTCTGTGTTTGTCATGGTTACTAAAGAACCAAATGAGTGAAACATTTCTATGTGGCCTTTTCCAGTGATCAAGTGCCTTAACATTTCCACTGATATCTTTGCTTTGTAGTTATAGGTTAGGTTCTTAAAAATATTTTTCATATGAAAGAGATCTGACTACATTGCAAAACGTTGCCATAAGGAGAAAATGAAGCAATTAGGTGTTGGACCTTTCAAAAGTTGTGTTTCACACAAATTGTTTCAATAAAGTCTTTCTTTGCACTGCAGCAGTGTTGTAAGTAATGATTGTAAACTCTGTTTTACCTGTGTTGGACTTACAGGAATTTTAAATAAAGATAAGATAATCCTTTAATTGTACCACAACGGGACATTTTCAGTGTTACAGCAGCAAAGTGGTTAGTGTAAACAATAAAGAGCATATAAAATAGTAATTATTAAGAAATTATTAAAAAAAATTAAAAATAGATTAAGCATACCCTAAGAAAAGTATGTGCAGAGTTAAATAAGTCTATTTGCAACATATTTACAAAACCAGAGATAGAGTAAGAAATGTGCACAGACTTGTAACATAGGTTAAAAAACAACGTACAGAACTAAGAAGATAGGTTGAAGGCGTATTGAACATGTTTAGGATTGAGACTTATGCATAGCTTTAAAAACAATAAAAAAATTTGATCCCAAAAAAAAAGGATTGAGACTTATGTAATTGCACGTTAATAAATAGGGGATATTTGAAGGGGTAACATGTATTCATTTATTTATTCATTCATTCAACCATGTATTTTTCTATGCTTTGTTGATAGCTAGTTAGTTAGTTTAGTTTAGTTCAGTTTATTTATTATTCATCGTGTCGTGCACCATAAAGGTGCCCAGCCCATGTGGACTTACAAGACACTACAAAAAAGAAAAAAGAAGAGCAGTTACTACTGCACATATCCAACAATGACCTAAAGTAATTCAAAAGCACAGTGGTACACTTCAGACATTTGACATTGACAACAACTAAATCAGACATAGAGTGTGCTCCTACGGTGCTGAATAGCATTTAACACAAACTGAGCAAACTGAAACACTTTGTGTGTAAACAGGAAGTGAAGTCTATCTTCATCAGACATGGAAAACAAATCAGGACAGTTTTCTGATATTTTGTTGAAAAAGAGGCACCTGAGATCATGATGTGATGGACAGTAGAATAAAAAGTGCATTTCATTTTCAACTTCCTCCAAATCACACAAGGAACACTTTCTCTCCTCCTCTGGAACAGCGTGGAAGAGACCTGTCTCTAATGCCAGAGGAAGGATGCCACATCTCAGCTGAGCACATACAGACCTCTGAGCTCTGGTTAGGTTAAGAGTGACATAAAGCTCTGTCTGATAATTTTTTTTTAACAGACAATATGTTCTTAGTTTGGGTTTACACAGCACTTTGTTTTTGTAAGTGTCAAATAGTTTTGTTTTAATCTGACTCACACTACAAGTTAACTTGTTTCTATAAATATATTGGAGACCTACCTTATCAAATATTTCCGCGTGCTCTGAGGTCCAGGTGTAGCTGTTAGAATAATCCCAGTAGAAGATTTGTTTAGTTAGCCTGTTGTCTGGCATATTAATAAATCTATTCCTATTAGTATTATCAGGGGGTACATCTTCCATTTTGTCCCCCAACAGGAATATACAAAATAATCTAAGAAATGAACTAAAGACTTGAATCAACGACCTGAGGAGGGCAGCAATAAGCCTGCCTTATTCTTCTTCTTTGGATAGACAACTTGGATGTAGTTCCTGCTCCTAAGCACAGGGTGGCGCTGATATTCAGAAAGATGATGCCACTTCTATCGCACAGAGAAGGCTGCAACAAGGATTGGAAACACGCTTACTTACGGTTAAATCTTTTATTTACCTGTCACAATCTATACACTTTATTATCGTCTTTGTTAATTCGTAAAGGACTTAACTTTAAAAGTGTCTACAGTTGCATGTACCTCGACTAATAGAGTGATGGGGGGGGGGGGGGGACGAACTGGAGAGGGATGCTTAGGAAAGCTGCTGTTGTATTCACTGGTGGAGCTCAGGGTTAGGGTAGCATACTGCGTCTAGGAGGAAGCCTTGTACAGTCTCCTCAAGAAGCAAATCTCCACTTGACACTGAAAACCGGGATGTAAATGGAGTGACAGCCACATGAGCAGCCTTAAGGTAAAGCTTATTTTATTTCACTGATGTTAAGAACGTATTACACCCCGTTTTGAAAGAGCTTTGTTAGCCCTTTAATGTTAGCTAGCTGCTGTTTGCTAACTGGAGGGTTGGGTAGTGCTAAATGAGGGATAAACTGACACTTTCAGTTCATAAACATGGACGTTCTGAGTTTAGTTTAGCAGGGAAGTTATCATTAATGCGTAGTTTAATCCAGCTGTTAACCGATTTCCGGATAACGTCATCTCTTACATGTTTCCATGGAAACGGTATTTGAATATTATGGGTTTCCATTTTTCGGTTTGTGTTCATTGAAAGGATATAAACTACCTTTAAAACTAACATAACACACTCACATATAAATCAAATATCAGTCCTTAGAACTCACCTGTGTTACATAACTTTATTTAACCAGGAAGGGTTTAAACAACTTTTCCATGTCAACACTAAGGTCTATTGTTTACACAGCAATGCAGTTGTACCTGTTTTGCATGCCCTGAGGAAAACATGGTTATGGAAATGTACCCAAATTTGGCTGTACATGTAACTTGTGTTTATTTTACATTAACATATGTGTATATATATATAGTTTAGCCCAGAATTATTCATACCCCTGGCAAATTTTGACTTAAAAATACTTTTATACAACCTGTAAATTTTTTCGTCTTTGGAAATGATGGCGTCTCCCAGAAGGTAATAAGACGATGTACAAGAGGCATCGATGTGGAGCAAACTATTTCTCAGCTTTTATTCACATTTGAGCTTCCTCTAATTGCTGATCAGAATTTTGCATATCTCAACTGGTATTTTTGCTCATTCATCTTCAGTGGTGAGCTCCAACTCCTTCAGGTTGGAGGGTTTCCTTGCCACCACCCTGCACCAGCTGTGTGTAAGTTGTGGTCACGTTAAAGTGTAAAGTCCTCCCTAGACCATACGTTGAAACTAGAGACGTAAGGCTAATATTAACTAGTAGACAGTAACGTCCAAACTAACCAAAACATTGTCGCAGATATGACGTTTACACTTCCAGCAACCAATAAGAGGAAAGCAACAATTTTGATGCAGGGGTTGTTCTCTTGTGCTCAACTGTCTCAGAACTGACTAACGGCTGAAACGGACTTCTGCCAACCGCCGCTACTGCCACAGAACAACAACAAAAGGCATCTAAATCTTGATAAAGTGTCACGGTAAGGGGATAACTAAAGCCTAAAGCCTTAATCTATGGTGTGTATAATAACAGTGATATCGAGTGGTAAAATGATCAACTACAACATACATTAATATTCTATAGTGCAAATCTTGGTCATCATATTCTTCCAAGGATGTAATCTCTCGCGGATAACGCGTTGCCGAAGTAATCCAGCTGGGAGAACCCTCTGTATTGATGGTATTTCCTCATCCGCCAAATGACCCCACCTTTCAAAATGACGCTCTTAGCAACCGGTACTCTACAGTGGACTTTACACCTACTAGGAGCCAAGTGTAAGAATTAAGTTGTAACTTGGGCTTACGTTTGAACTATCTCAGCTGGTGCAACACCCAAAATGTTAGTAGAGTGTAAACTCCATCCTAAATGAGAAATTACATTCAAACTAGGCTACGTTTGAACTTACGCACAGCTGGTGCAACAGGCTGCTGATCTTTAGCTCCCCCCACAGAATCTCAATGGGATTCAAGTCAAGACTCTGGCTGGGCCACTGCAAAACGTTAATGTTTTTGTCCACTGACCATTTCTTCACCACTTTTGCCATGTGTTTTGGGTTGTTGTCATGCTGAGATGTCCACTGGTGCCCAAGGCCAAGTTTCTCTGCAGACTGCTTGATGTTGTTGTTGAGAATCTTTTTGTATTGCTCTTTTTTCATGGTGCCCTTTACTGTGATTAGGTTCCCTGGTCCATGGGCTGATAAACACCCCCAAAGAATTAGGTTCCTTCCACCATGTTTGACAGTGGGGATGGTGTTCTTAGGGTTGAAAGCTTCTCCTTTTTTTAACGCCATATGAAGGATACATCATTGTGGCAAAACAATAAAGAATGTATTTAATCTGACCATAAAACAGAAGACCAGAAGTCTTTTCTTTGTCCCGATGAGCATTTGCAAAGGCCAAGCGGGCTTTTGTGTGCCTTATCTGGAGAAGTGGCGTCCTCCTTGGTCTGCCTCCGTGGAACCAAGCAGTGTGCATTGTCCGTTGGACCGTCTGCCTTGAGACGTTGCCACCAGCAGAGCCCAGATTCACCAGGATGGCCTTAGTGTTGATCTTGGATTCTTTTTCACTTCTCTCACTATCCTTCTGGCCAGCATAGGTGTCACTTTTGGCTTCCGACCACGTCCTGAGATTTTCCACAGTGTGGAACGTCTTGTATTTTTTAATAATACGTTGCACTGTAGCCACTGTAACTTGAAAATATTTAGATTTGGCCATATAGCCCTTTCCTAACTTGTGAGCGTCCACAATGTGCAACCACAGGTCCTTAGAGAGCTCCTTTGTCTTAGCCATGACTGTCCACAAACCAACTGCAGAGAGGTGCTGTTTTTCACCTGTTGAGTTCATTAAAACAGCTTTTCCCAATGAATCAGGGTAATTAGGATGCTTCAGAACAGCTTGGACTATTTTGAATGGTATACAACTTTGGATTTTCCCACAGACTGTGACAGTTTGCAAAGGGTATGAATAATTTTGGAAATGACACTTTTTGTTCAAATGTGAATAAAAGCTGAGAAATATTTTTTTCCACAATGATGCCTATTGTACATCGTCTTATTACCTTCTGGGAGACGCCTGTGTCATTTCCAATCAAGAAAAACCTTGCTGGTTGAATAAAAATAACTTTAAGTCAAAATTTGCCAGGGGTATGAATAATTTCGGGCTTAACTGTATATGTAGTTTGTATTGTTTTTTGTTTTTTTATTTCATTACTTCCTCCCCCCTCTCTTTTTTCCTTACAGAGCCAGACCATGGGTTATGATCCTCTTTCCTCTCCTTTATAGTTGTAGAATTGATATCTCTGTACAATTGGTCCAACAAAAACAAACTAGATACCTTAGTTGAGTTGTCCCACTTGACATTCTATGTCAGCTTCAACTCCCTCTGCCATCCTGACTTTCATAACTCCACACAAGTGTTAATTTTGTTGCCCATAACAACAAAGAAAACATCATAATAATAACTGCCAACATGACCTATATTCCACTTTGACATCTGTCTGAGGCCCAGCACCCAGTCACTTCTTATCCAGTTTCAAAACTTGCTGCAAATCTTTGAGACATCTTGTTCCTCAGGGGTGGGTCTGTCCGTCTGCATGGTCTCACCTCCTAGCACAAACGTCACAGCAGAAGAAGAGACGTCCCCCTCACCCCACCAGACCATCAGCCGGCCAACTGTAGTGCTATTATAGTTCAAGCAAAGGCTAATTGTTGTTCACTTACAAAGGATCGCACAGTCCAAGTCTTTGGATGGTAATGCTGTGTCTTTCTACTGTAAACGATATAACAGAGCAAGATGTGCCTCTATGCACTTTTCTCTCACCGTGTGATGTGATTCAAAGTTGACTTGATGACTGCTGACAGGGAAGTTTTTGAAAGACACTGGGAGATGGTTTCAGAGTTTTTTCTTGGCTGCTTTTGTCCGTAGAGAAGAAGATGACACTGCTTGTGGTTTTTGCGCTCCTGTCCCTGTCCTGCTGGGTCTTTTTCTACTTCATCTTGTGTACTGTTAACGGGTCCAGGAGCTATGAGTGGAACTGTCGCCTCGTCACACTGCTGCACGGAATCCTAGCTGTCTGCATCACATCATACATAGGCTATGTGGATGGACCCTGGCCTTTCACTCATCCAGGTAGGATACTTACTAAGCCATCAAGGTATTACCAGTAAGAAATCATCACATTACTAAGGTTGCAATAGAGATACAAACACATTATAACTTCTTAAGCTTTCGACTTAAGAGAAAGAAATGTCTAAAACTGGAAATATTTCTTAAGCATTTTAACTAACAAGCACTTGATTCCATTTTTAGCTGAAAGTGTGTTTTTTTTGGGCCAGATTAAATGATTTCCGTTAAACTTGTAGTCATGGATTGTGCTTTTGTAAATGTTGACTTGTCAAAATGTTTACTCTTGAAATTGCTTCAGGGTGCTTTTTCGTTGTTTGTTTTGTGCTTGTGTTTCAAAAGTATTAAATACGCTCACTGAAACCTGTTTTGTGTTTCTGGTTATGGACACCAGGTACCAAGAATACTCCCCTGCAGATGAGTGCCATGCTGGTGAGCCTGGGCTACTTTTTTTTCGATATGGCCTGGTGTGTGTATTTCCGCACAGAGGGAGCCGTTATGCTGGCCCACCACACCATGAGCATCCTGGGAATCCTGCTGACCCTGTGGCTGGGGGAGTCTGGCATCGAAGGCTGTGCGGTACTCTTTGGCAGTGAAATCACCAACCCCCTGCTGCAGGCACGCTGGTTCCTCAAACAGACAGGACACTACAGGACAGTGCTGGGAGATATTGTGGACATCTCGTTCGTGTCGCTGTTTGTGGTGATGCGAGTCTTTGTGGGAGGCACAATGCTGTACTGTGAGCTGATCTCCCCAAGACCAAGATTCTTTATCAAGTGTGGGGGAGTGGCTATGTACGTTCTGTCCTGGGTGTTTATGGTAGACATTGTTCGATTTGCAATTCGGAAAAGCAAGAGATGGCAGAAAGAGCAGAGGGACCAACAAGAAACAGTGGCAGCAAATGGTTATGAGTTAAAGAAGGACTGAGAGTTTTATGTTGAAGTAAACTGAATTACTCTTTGCCTGAGCTTTTTAATTGAGACACTACAGGAACAATACAAATAAAATGCTCAACTAAAATCAAAAAGGGATGTATCATAGTCAAGGGTTTTTAATGTTTAAGAAAGATCTTGTGACATCAGTCTGTGTATTTTGAATACTAATTTTTATACTTATTGCAGCTAAACACATGATTGATGTGTAACAAGTGCAGTTGACAAACAACACAACTATGTAGTTTATGCCACTGAAAACCAAAGCACTTTCCAGAAACACATGACCAGATGTTGCTTTCCCTTACAGTGGAAAACTGCGGCCTACTCTTACGCGATGTGTTCCTTAAAGAGAATCTGAAGTGCTAGAAGAGAGACAGTTTATGTGTAACGCCCCTGGTGCTTGTGAAACAATTCTAGTCATATCACAAAGTTAGGATCAGTGGGATTCTTTTGGCAGATGTGAAAGGCATACTCAGGGAGATGAAGTCATACCAGGAAGTTTGAGTGAGTTCCAGAAAAATGTTTGAGATGTGTTGGATATCTTTGTTGTGTGATTTATTGTAAGTCTTCTAAGCTTTTATGTGCAGCTTATTTAAAAGACAAACAATAATTTATATTCTCAAATGTACATGATAATATCCAAGCAAGGTAGTTTTACACTGGGTATTCAATTATTTCACTCTCTCATTGGAATATGTAAACATAAATATCCTCTAATGTTTATTTGAACTGAAGTAAACAACAGATATGTACGCTGTACTGACTACCCCAAATCAATGTAATTTAATAAAGCCATGTCTCAGAATCTTTTATCAGGTAAAATTGGACGATGAAATTCAATATACTGTTGGCTATTTCTACAGTTGACATTGTCTTTGTCATGCCCAGTAAACTGTTCAATGTCTACATCCAGCCTTAACGTAAATTAGTAACGTCCAAGCTTCAAGAGCCAATCAATAGTGATTATTGGGTTCTGATAAGACGATACTGAGATGACATTGAGATAATTTCTTAGAAAATGTGTCAACTTTGGTAATTTCTAATATCCAAGAAAGATAATTCATTTGGTTTGCAAGTTTAATTAGTTTTGTTCTTGTTTGGTACTTAATATGTGATTTTGATAACATTTGCCATTTTGTATTAATTGTGAAGAAAATATTCATCAAATTATTGTGGTATTAATTACAACCAGATCGTCCAAAAAGAACACACTTTTTAATCATGGGATGAAGGTGAAGTTGACTTGTTAAGTATAGGGGATATTGTAATTTAGCTAGCTTCATGACTACATTTGCTCTATGTTATTTTCTTTAACATTGGTACCTGCAGCTTGAAAGCCTTTCATTATTAACCTTATTTTGCTACTTAACATTTTATTGAAAATGTATGGGCTGCTCAGAGGGTCACGGTCTGTTTACCTGCATCACTATTACATCCAACAACAACAAAAAAACACTATTAACTGGTGTGTGCCTTAGTTTTATGAATGTACTTTGCTAAATTTGTCATTGTTTTATTGTCTTGGGCTGTATTGTGAACCCTCCAAACATACCTGTAGAATTAATGAAGAGCCAATTTCGGTGTGGAGTTGCCTTTGTAATGCCTGCGTGATGTGAAATAAATATGTTATTGATTGTTTTCATGAACAATAAAAAAAAAAAAGCCACTGAGTTAATGTCAAAATGTCAAGTTAATCTAAGGATGATCTCAATTTCCACAGACTGTATTGTAATACTGTTAATGCACTTCTACTGAAGTTACCTAGACTGTCCACATGATGGTGTCATATCATTTGCAAATAACTGTTCAGTGAGGAAACTTGAGGGGTCACTTAGAAATGCTGATGTTTAGAGAGCAAAACAATGAAACTACTGTTTAGCAAAATGATCAAAAGTGGCCAATTTACTTCTGGATTTTTTAAAGATAAATTCATAACTTGAAATATGTTTCCATATGTTGGAGCATGCAATTTGTTGCGAGACATTGTACACAGTCCATTGTGCATGGCAGGTCTAGTAGTATAGTACAATATTTTGGAGCTGATACAAACAAATGCATGTGCACAAATTTCATTCATGACAGTAAGCACAGGATATATAAGGGTTAATAAGGCTAAGACTGATTCATAGAGACTGCACAAAAGAGTTGTCTTTTTACATCCACCTCCTAATATAACTTAATTTATAACACTGTTTATTTGAAGTACAAAAAATAAAGCAGGCATTCACTAATTGAAAAACATTCTCACAGGACTTTGAATGGAATCAATATAGTATGACTGCATTGATTGGGCTGAATATTGATCTCAGTCTCAAAATCTCTTTGAAGATAATTGTCAAAATTATCAAATACAAAGACATGAAAGAAAACATACAGGCAAACTAATTGCTTCATTTTCTTACATCAATTCTGTTAATCAGTCGTGTACACAACTACACATGCCTACAGTCTGTGGCTTTCTAGTTATTTCTCTGGATGGGTTTTGAAAGTTTCACAGAATAGCAGTGTATTCTTGTGGGTGAGGGACAAAGACTGAGTTGTATGCTGTAAATAATGATCATAATGACTGCTCTCTCAGTCCCAGACCAACCACAGACAGACTGGGTCATGAAAACCATTAAATAAGCATACAACAGCACTCATAATTAAAGGTAGTAAAGAATCACAAGGTGTTTACTTTTGTTTGTCGGTGGAAATATGAAGATAATATATGAAGATTTGACTTCTAGGATTTCACTCGTATAATGGCAGAAAATAGTGAATAGAGGGGTAGGATTAGATAAGTTTTAACTTCTTCCTACGACTTTTCGTACATGCAAAGTAAATTGTTTCTCTGCTTGCTAATATTGATTTTGTTTCTTTTGTAAAACAGTTTTCTTTTCTTTCTTGTATGTTTGTATAACTCTTTCTTCTTTTCTACTTGTATGCTTTTTTTGTTGTTGTATTTTTACTTTGACATGTTTGAAAGAAAGTCATCAAATAAAAAAACAAAAACAAAACAAATAAAAACCACAAGGAAGAAAGTGCCATAAGACATTTTAGACATCAAAAATAGGCTACGTGTTATATTATAAGGATGTTGTCTATTTTATTAAATTCCAATTATTAATTTGTGTCTTAACTACTTCACCAACAATCGTATCACTAAATGTAGTGAGGTTGCAACTTACAATTTCTATTTATATTATTGATTAACGTTGCTATGAATTTCTCAATTTGGTCGGTTAAATCAATAATAATTGTTAAATCTCAATCACTCTCATGGTTTAAAGTGAGGTCTCAACAGCCATATCTGCCACAGAAAAGAAGAAAACATATTTGCTCTCATTTTAGAGGCTAACACCAGTGTTTCTTTGCTTTGAAACACACTTAACAGATTTAAATACAAGAAGAGTAATCGATTAATCGACCAATTCATGGAAATACTCTTATATATGCTTATAAATTAGTTGTCTCTGATGAAAGATTTGAAGGGATACTTTAAAATAAACACAATATTAGTTTTGCAAGCAGTAATTGCAGAATCTTTCCCATAGTTTATTGTCAGTATAAGATAAGATAAGAGATAAGATATACTTTATTTGTCTACCGTTTGGGGAAATTATTTTGTTACAGCAGCTTATAACACGGGACAGGGGAATACAACAATGTACTAACATAGTTCAAAAATATAACAACAGTAATAATAGCAATGACAAGGGTGAAATAAAATAAAATGAAATAGAATAGAATGAAATAAAGTTAAAATAAAATAAAATATGGCAACTATTACAGATATATACACACACAATGCACACTTCTATCTGATAAATAGATAAGGTAAGTTAAGTTAGGTATTATGGTTTTATTCTCAGCAATATCCCCCAACATTACACCAAGAAAACATATGTGCTCTCATTTTAGAGGCTGACACCAGTGTTTCTTTTCTTTGAAACACACTTAATAGATTTAAATACCAGAAGAGTAACCGATTAATCGACCAATTCATGGAAATACTCTTATATATGCGTATAAACTAGTTGTCTCTGAAGGGATACTTTAAAATAAACACCATGTTAGTTTTTCAAGCAGTAATTGCAGAATCTTTCCCTTAGTTTATTGTCAGTATTATGGTTTTATTCTCAGCACTCTCCCCAAACATTACCCCGAAACAGAATGAGTTTTCCTATCTCCCGGCGGAAGTGGTTAGTGGAAGCGGTGGGCTCCAACCAACAGCTAGCTGGCTAGGGCGTTGCTAGCGGCAAGAAAGTAGGATTTGGGTACCTCTCCGCATCTTCTATTCTCGTACAAATAACGTCTTGTGGTGGGAAAAACAGCGCTTAATGTTCGCTGTGGGTTCAACAGCGTCAAGGTGTTTTTTGTCGTTGTTTACAGAGGACTGGTGTTACTTTCTGTCCCGTTAGCTGGCCACATAGCTAGCCTGCTCGCATCCACGGGAATTCTACTGAGAAACGACTGAATTCTGGAAACATGGAGTCAGGGATCGCTGCTGCGTTGAGCTAACCAACTCACTGGATTTTATTTCGTCAAGGATACTTCTTGAGGGACATAATACCGGGATATATCGCAAGAGAGTCAACATTCATGCCGTGTTGTGTATATATTTTTCGGTCGTTAGCCGGCTCATTGTTGTGAACGGGAGTTTGCTTAGTTTGCACTCGGAACAAGAGCATACGAAGCAAAGTTTTTTTCTGCTGAAAGAGCTCATCTGTTTTGTTAGCTGGTAGCTCGCGAGATTCAACAGCTAGCTTGTCCGTGAAGAGGGATTTCTAAGAAAAAAAACATAACGTCCTTTTTTTATATATCGACCACCAAACCAGTGTTGTGTCTGTACTTTTATGTCGATATAACATTAGCTGCAGTTGAGTTGCTGGTGTGTAACACGGGGTCGTTTAAACTCAGTATTGAGCGATTCTCATGGTCACGGGAGAGTCGTCCTCACAGTCACAGAAAGGCATTTCTGGAAGCAGGGAATACCAAATTGGACTGCAGGCATTTCCAGCATCTTCAAAAATCATTTAGGATCCAAGGGTCATTCAGCGGAGCTGGGGTGGTGGCAGACGGACTACATCGCTGGGGCCAAGGTGTCTGTTACATTGGAATACAGATTGTTTACACATTTCGCATCGGCGGAAACTGGGATGTGAATGCACAGGATTCACACAAGGAATTCATACATGCACGATAACTTGTGCCAGCTGGTGCAGTGTATGTATTCTTGTTGCCAAAATATTAGTAGGATATCAAGTGACTGTGCAGCTAATACAGACAGAGGCCCCGATTAATTTTTAAGGTCTGCACTGTAGACATTTTGACAAAGAGTATTAGTGCACAGATAGCATTCAGGCAGTATTTTGTCCCCTGTAGTGTTTGGACGTGCCAGCTGTGCCCTACAATTAATTTATTCTCAACAATACCAGTCCCTAAATCCTCGCCTACTTCAGACGAATGCCAGAGAAGGACGCGCCACTAAATCGCCTCATCACACTCTGGAAAATGTTAATCGGATACAATTTGCTGCAAATCTAGATCCGGAAGCCCAATGAGTGACACACAGTCCAGCTTCACTGACAGGTAATGTATGCAACATTTATATTCTGTCTGTTCCACATATGCACTGTATGTTCAACTATTGTGCGCAAAATTATGTCATAGTTTCTTGATTTGGTTATGATGATGTGAATCTCATACTACTGTTTGATGAAAACATGTTTGACATGCTCCAAGCAAAGCACTTTTTACAATGATGTCCTCAGTAATAACTGGTTTTTACAATCTAATTACCAAGGAAGGACATCAGAGCTTTATGGAAACTCTGCTGATATCAGCATGGGTAATGGAGTCCTCTGCAGACAGTAAAGTACTATACTTGTGTATGAAGTGAGAAGGCCACTGTCTGTGTGTGTGTGTCAGGGGACAGCTACCCTATGATCCTTGCACACCTTACAACATCACCATTACCTCTAAGCCTTTAAAGCTTACCTTCTCCTACGCTTATTAAAACAATCTCTGGATTTAGATAAAACCTAAAGTCGTCGAGTAATCACCTTATCTGAGGAATCTGTTACCTTAAACTCAAAGGTTGGACACTGTTGTTAACACCACCTGGCTAAATAGTGTGCCATGGCCTGAAGATCATGCTAAATCAGCAAAGAGGGATCAGTCTGTCCCATCCCTAATCCAGGGTTCTGATTTTGCATCATTAGAAGCATGAATTCCACTTTGTTTTTGTGCCTTCAGAATAAAGAGGTTTCTATTCTCAGTTTGATGTACTCTGGCAGTGAAACAGAGAAGTGAGGTTGCTGTGTTACGTCATGAGCCGTCCCACCTGAATCCCACATACCTGCGATGAGAGCAGGCCAATGCAGGGGAATGTGGTTGGTGGATTTTCAGGGCAGAAGGAAGCTTTATTGCACAAGTTAAGATTTGAAATATCCTCATGGGCTAGGGCATGAGCTGGAGGCTAAAGCCCAACCCCATTTTACATGAACCCCCCTCCCCCCACTGCAATGGCAACAGTGGCTGGCACCAACTGCTTTTGTGGTACTCTTTATTCTGTGTCATTTGAGACGGTATTACCACAACACTTAGCATGGCACTATCACCAGATCCTGCATGGTTAGCATCATGTTTAGCTTTGCTCCAATCAAAAATATTACAAAGTCTGCTTTTTCAAACCACACTGGCTAACTGTATTTGAGAACCTTCATTGCTGTTAATATAATATGCTATATGCTTCATGGTTTATATAGTATTTATCTCAACTCTGCTTCTGGCTAAGAAGGCTTGAAACCATGCTTCATATATCAGGTGTGCCATCATCTTCCTTTTATAGCTTTTGAGGGAGTTTGTTTTGGTTTTACAGGTTCTGTTTCTTATAAGGTACTTTTTTTTCTCAAACAGGGCATGATCCAGCCCATTATTTTAGTGCAAACAAAAAATAGGACGCAAAATAATTTCAAACAGCATGTAGAGCTTGCAAGCTTAAAAAGAAATGGAAATTTGAGTTGGCTTGTTATTTGAATGATTAATTGGACAGCAGCAGTATTTATGGTTGTTTACCCCAGATAGATTATAAGGTTTTAATTGGTTAATGATGCGTTTTGAGTCCCTCCCTCCCCACCTCCTTCAGTCCATCTACATTTCCCCGTCCTCGCTTTCTACCCCATCCACTCTGTGTTATGTTTTGCATTTTGTTTTTCTCTGTTGGCTACGGTAATAGCATGCTTCCAACATCTATTGGGGTTGGGCCGCCAGCCGATGGGTCAGTTTAGTGTGCTGTTAGCTCTTTGTCATAGAGTTCTGCTGATCTCCACGTTTTTTTCCCACCCCCTCTCCTCTCTGAGGCCCTCCCGGGAAGTGGTGCCGGTGACATCACTAATAGTAAACAATAGCTTTTAGAGGGAGCGAACTGGCTGTATGCTCCTGTGCAGGGCAGGTAGATATAGGGAGGCTGGTTAGAGTGTGACTTCCCTGTTTACCTGATTCCTGGTCGGGGTTCAGTTATCTCTACAGGTTGATAATTCAATTAACAAGTTTGTCATTTACTGATTCATTATTATAGATACTAAATGCAATGATCCATTATGTTTTAAATAGGGCAATTTTGCCAATAAGTTATAATGTGCATTACAACTTAACAGCCTAAGGTGATATCTCCAGCATGTTTATTTAGTCCAATTTAAAAGCCCAGCAACCTTAGAGAGCCAAGTGATATTAGCAAAACTGATGTTTGTCTTAATGCTATTGATTTAACTTCCTCCTGATAGATGTTTTGGTGAGTATTTCTGACAGCTGGCTCCACTTGCATGTACGCTTCTACTCTATCTAGTCAGCACTGATGCTGGGGAAGCTGTGTCAGCTGCTCTGGACTGTGCATTATGGGCATCCAGAAGTCATTTAAAGCTCTAATCAGAGATGTGGATGCTTCAAGCTCAGCAAGCAGCACAGAATGGCGCTATCTGTCAGTACAGTTAATGTGTTTCCAGAGGTTGCTGCTTGGTCAAACATAAATGAGCTAATTGGAAAAAAACGTAATATTGGACTTCAGGAAATATTTATGGTCATGTTGTCCAAAAACAACTGGGAGATTATGTGACACTGAAAAGACTTACTTTGCAGTCTTTGTATCAAGATTCTTAACACTTAAATAATGTAGCCAACTCTACTTATATGGAAATTGTGTTATTTTCCTCAGGGCAGTGATGTTTCAAGATTGCAAACGAATCGCACTTTCTCTCCTAAATTTAAGTCAAGAGTAGAGACAAACCTCTCTGAATAATTTACAACCATACCTTATCCCTTGTTACGATAGCTGTGGGCGTTTTCCTCTGAAATCTTTGTCAGAGCATTTTTTAGGTCACAGCACGCTCTCGTCAGCGTTAATATCACCAGGTTTTTGCCAGCTGATTAATGTTTATTTTAGGGTTATTCTAGGCTCAGCATGTGTCAAATGTGGTCTCTCAACAGTGACCTAGATCATTTGAAATACAAACACAATGCCATAGGAGTTGGGATGCTGTGTAAAATGTTGATAAAAACAGAATTTGATGGTTTGAAAATTATACATGTAACTGAAAACAGTGCTAAATCATCCATCCATCCATTATCTTGACCGCTTATCCCGTTAGGGGTCACGGGGGGCCGGAGCCTATCCCTGGGCAGGTCGCCAACCTATCACAGGGCAAACACAGAGAGACAGACAACCACTCACACCAACACTCACACCTACGGGCAATTCAGAGTGATCAATTAACCTGGAGAGCATGTTTTTAGACTGTGGGAGGAAGCCGGAGTACCCGGAGAGAATCCACACATGCACGGGGAGAACATGCAAACTCCACAGAAGGGCACCTGCCCGGCCGGGGATTTGAACCAGGAACCTTGTAGCTGTGAGGCAACAGCGCTACCCACTGCACCACCGTGCTAAGACATAACAAGTGTTGAACTGAAAAATGTTGTTTTTTGAAGTCTTCTAAATTAGATGCTAGCAATACATTTCCAAACAGTTAGGAAAGGGATTTGTTTATCAATATAATGCCTCACCTCTTCTTTTAACAACACTTTGTAAACATTTGGCAACTTGAGGGACCAGTTTCTGGAGTTTTGAAAATGAAATGTTGCCCCATTCTTTCCCTGATCTAGGATTTTAGCTGCTCAGAAGTTTGGG
The DNA here is from genome assembly GCF_009762535.1 of Notolabrus celidotus. NCBI lineage: Eukaryota > Metazoa > Chordata > Actinopteri > Labriformes > Labridae > Notolabrus > Notolabrus celidotus. Next base: position 17,141,130 of record NC_048285.1, read on the forward strand.
GTCTCCTTTTGTCATGCATTTATAGTACCATAATGTGTCAAATGTTTTCAATAGGTGACAAATCAGGACTGCATGTAGGCCAGATCAGCACCCAGTCTCTTCTACTATAGAGCTATGCTGTTGGTAATTGTGCAAAATGTAGTTTTGCATCTTCTTGCTGTAATATGCAAAGTCTTCCCTGAAAAAAGCAAAGTCTGGATAGTGGCACATGTTGCTGTAAAACCTGTGTGATTCTGAATTAATGGTGCTTTCCTAGATGTGTACACTAGCCATGCCATGGGTGTATATATGCATCTTCTGGTGGTCCCTCCTCTCGTTACAGTGGAGGAAAAGAATGTCAGATTTTGATTCGCCAGCCCCTTGGAAAGCTTCCACGTTACCTCAGTCCATCTTGAACAGTCTTGGTCCCGAGAAATCGCCAGCATTTCTTGATCGTGTTTATATATGGTTCCCTTTTTGCATGGTTCAGTTTAAAACTGCATCTGTGGTTGCAGTAACAAACTGTGTTGCCACTGCAATGGTTTTCCGACATCATTTTGAGCCCATGCAGTGACTTCCACTGCAGAGTTATGTCTGTTGTTTGCAGTGCTGCCTGAGGGCCCGAAAATCACAGCTATCTACTACCAGTTAATGGCCCCCTGTTGTAAAGAGATTTCTCCAGGTTCCCTGATTCATTTAATGATATCTGGGCCAATATTGGGCTTTTGGCAGATTATCTGTATCCTGTGAACAATTTTTAACCAGGAGGAAAAAATGCCACCCATGGCAGATCTTTATAACAGTGTGGTGCCTTGTTCAGGTATGGTGGCAGTGTGGACAGGAATACCAGAGAAGCAAGAACACCTGTGTAGCCTTACGCAACCAAACACAACAGCTGTGGAATAAATCCTGGCTTTTAGAAAGCTGGTTCTTCTACAATTCAAGAACGACCATTAGGAAAAATCGTAGAAACCCATAGGATCTTTTGCAAGGGCACAGTTTTCCGTCTTAAGTCATAAGTGCAAGAGTATTACAACAAAAAAGGCGATATAACTTTCATGCATGCAGTAAAGGGGAACAGTTTGCTGGCATCTGACTCACTGCATCTAATGGTGTCATATCTTATGATGAGCCTAAGTTTTTGTCACGTTCAAAATAGATATGAATTCTAGTGGTTGGTTACCTTTTGGGTCTAGGACATTTCACTACTATTTTATGAGAGAGAGGACAGTAATAAAGTACCAGTAGGATTATCAACACACATGGGATACTGTAAAGTGAGCAGGTTGTTATGTAAGGGATAATGTATGGTAAGCCATTGGTTATCCCTTCAGGGTGGGAAAGACCCTCCACTTTGTGTCGTGGTCCTGCTCACCCTGTTTTGATTCTATTTAGCAACTAGAAGCGCTCTGACTTCTTTCTTATAGATTCGATATGCACGGTGTATGTGATCAGGTTGTCGCCTTTGCTATTCAGAGTTAATAACTGTGGTCAAGGGGTTTTGACCAATCAGAATCAAGTATTTTTACCACAGCTGGATGATTAGGAAGCAGATTGGAACCCCAACACAGTATTGGTATTGGTATTAAGGCCCTACAATAGTTCAAATAACCTGCAGTCTATTGGATGAATGATCCATTATATGATAATCATACTCGTGCTAAGATTTGAATACCGTTATCTCTGGACATTACACTCAGTGGCTGTTTGACAGTTGTTTTAAGTCTCTGCAGCATTATTTTCTCTTGAAGGGATCTTAACTCAAGGTCAGTTGTTGGTTTAACCTGTCCTGTTTTTGTGCTACTTTGCTCCAGTAATTGTGTCTCTTCACCTTTCATTCTCTGTGCGCTGTCACTGTGAGTCACTTATCACAGCACAATAACTATTTAGAATAATACACACATAACTTCAGATAATTGCTTTTGTCTTATTTCATAACAGTAACAATTAACAGGACCCACTCACTCCAGCCCACACTGTGTATTTTCCAAACATAGAGCTATGCATGTAGGTGTGATCAGGCTAATCTCAAAAACACCAAAACTTGAAGCCTCTACTCATAATCACAAACAGACACGTCATGCATTTGTTTAGATTAACATTTATTTAACAAACCAGCTTAAGGAGACCAATGCAGGTTACATGAAACCAGTCTTACAGCAGAAATGGAGCTTAACATTTTGGACTGTTTTTTCAGTCTACACCAGGTCTTCCTCCCACCCCTGCAAAAAAAAATGGATTAAGCTCACTTTTCCATGAAAGTAACATGCGTTTGTCTGACCAATGCAATTTTGGTCAGAGGAGAGTTCATCAACCAACTGACTTGAGGGGGTCCGCCCAAGTAATAATAGATGTTATCTTCATGCCTTGAACATCTGCCGTCACTGCAGCCAGCCACAGATACTTCCTACAGCTGGCAGTCAAAAACTCTGACTTTGACTGATCAGCTCTTTCCTCCTGCTTCGGTTATCCTAATACAATGTTACAATGTCATTTAGCAGACTGTCTAATGTTCTGTCTAATGTTCCATCCGACACATTAAGCCCATCCTTTTAGCATTGTAAACTATTGTACTAGCGCTAATGAAATGATGCACTTAGGTAATCATTTCCTATTGTGCCACCCTGGAGTGATTTTGCAGACAGTGATGCATTAAATGCAGTGTTCTGGTAATCAATCAATCAATCAACCTTTATTTGTATGGCGCCAAATCACAACAACATTATCTCAAGACGCTTTTACAAACATAGGAGGTCTAGACCACTCTATGTCAAATTATGAACAGAGACCCAACTTCAAGACAGGATAAGACTCAGTCTGACCCCACCTTAATCCATCATGAGCATTGCACATTGCAGTATTTAGCTAGTTACAGTGGCGAGGAAGAACTTCCTTTTAACAGGCAGAAACCTCAGGCAGAACCAGACTCATGTTAGACAGCCATCATGCCTCGACCGAGTTGGGTCTTGAAAGAGGGAAAGAGGATAGTAAGAGAGAGAGGTGATAGTGATGAATAGGTTTTGTTGTTGATGACACGGTTACATTTTGTTATGGCTGGCAGCTTTGTCTTCTTTATGCAGATAAAAAAAGACTCATTGCAATATTTTCTTAGTTATATTCACCACCACATCATTATGCAGAGAAGAAAGTAAAGGTATATTTGTTATGAGAAATTTCATTTTCACCAATTATCCAAGAAGACCCGACGGAAATGATCCACTGATTCTATGATGAACTTGGGTCTCTGTGTTGATCATAGTAGAGATAAAAGATAGTTCCTCATCTTGTTAAAGTCATATGAGTGTAAATGTAAATGTAGATAGAAAGAAAAGGAGATGCCAGGGAGGAAAAGAAACAGGCTACGCCCCAGGGGTGGGGATGTCGTAGAAGTAGGTGAAGTCTGGGCAGAAGCGGGTGCTCTGACTAAGTGCTGGGGGGGAGTTGGGGGATCTTTCACCCAGCCCTGTGATGCTGATGCTTGTGGACACCCTCTTCAATCCTGCCCCGTTAGCCAAGAGAGCTTCAGGGCCCAAACATTACTTTCACTCCACAAAGACAGGATCACTACAATGGAGGAAAAAGAGGACAAGGCCGAGAGAGAGAGAGCGAGAGAGAGAGAGAGAGCTGTCTTGCCCCAGTGTCATGTCCCCACATGTCCATGTAAGGGTTTTGTTGCAATGAACTGGGCTAGTGCCTTCAAGCTAAGTGTGGCACTTGTGGGGCAATGATATTCTGCAGACAGCATACTGGACAATAGATAGGATGCTGGCGATTTATCTTGTGTTTATATTTGAGTGCACATGTTCTCAGTATTCAGTATTTGACACACAAGGAAGTTGATGTTCAAGATGAAGCATCTCTGCTGCAGCTGATTGGATGTGATTTATGTTGCATGTTGAGACTCCTCCTTCCTGAGGGTCCCAGGATAGGGATGCCCTAATTGAATCCTGTCTGTGTGTTTGAGGGGCTCATCTGAAGAGAGAGACCAGCAACCTGCTGCACTGTGATTTATTTTGCACCACCTCTCTGCTGATTAAGAGGCCACTAGATCCATGAAAACAACCCTCCTTTTTCTCCTACAAGAAAACAGATTCTGTCACCAACCTGCATACATGTTGACTTCAAACCACTTTAATAGCAGAAAGATAAAAAAAGAAATGAGGAAGAGAGAGTGCAGACAAGGGTAAATGTCTTCATGTTTTCCCTTAGTGATGAATCACTCTGTAATATTTTAAGTGTCATCCTGCATTCAACAAGCTAGGTTTATTTTAAGAGGTTAGCAAAACAGATGGAACATTTTATATCATTGGAGAGGGTAAGGTAGCAGTGGTGTGCTTTTGCTAAAAGTTGCATCAGACTTAGTACTGTCATGAGTCTGCTTCTTAAAGCCTTTAATTCATCTTAGAGATTTTTACAGGACACTTAAATCGTACGCACAGTCATTCCAGTAGACTCTTTTACCTGCCCTTTATTGTGAGTTACTTCTTGTACAGTCTCTCAGTCTGAAGTGATTCTTCCAGACATTCTCAGGTTATGTTTCAGGGCTCATGACCAGCAGCAGTGTGGACAGCGTAGCACGTGGAACCATCTCTTTTCCTTTCCCAGCCCTGGAGGACAGCAGACAGCATAGCGTGAAGAAATGTCTATCCCCCGGCCCTCATGTCAGGAATCCTGATGAGGTTTATTGGGGCAGAAAGGGCACTGTTTTCCCCCTGAGGCTGTAGCTTGAGCTCCAGAGCTATTGCTCTTGTCTCTCGTCTCTCTTAACACACACCACACCACACCTCTCTCTCTCTCTCTCTCTCTCTCTCTCTCTCTCTCTCCCTCGCTCCGTCTCTCTCTCTCTGGCTCTCGCTCTCTCTCTCTCTCTCGCTGTCGCTCTCTCTCTCTCTCTCTCTCTCTCCCTCTCTCTCCCTCTCTCTCTCTCTGTCTGTCTGCCTGTTTCACACAATTAACATTTCATATCTTTGAATCCATGTCTTACTACATGTCTACAGTACTGAGGTTAGACTCCACTCTAAAGCAGAAGGTGGTTTATAGAAGGAGTTTCACTCCCTGCGTGGGTGTCAGCTACTTCTTTTTCAGTGGCAGGGAGTGGAAAGCTGTGACGTCGCACTGGCTGTGTATTTGTGTGTGCACTGTGCACCCACAATATGTGACTCAGGTATATAGATTAGATAACAGTCTGTGTGTCTGTGTGTCTGTGTGTCTGTGTGTCTGTGTGTCTGTGTGTCTGTGTGTGTGTGTTCTCTCCTATTGGCAGGCTGCAGACATGAATCAGGCTTTTCAAGACACTGTATCATTACACCATTCAGATAGAATCACAGAGCACGTTTTAGAGAGGGGAATGAATGGCTGGCTGAGAAGTGAGGACACTGCCAGTTCCATAGGGTTCTAAGCAGGCTGATGGCATGACTCAGCACAAAACCCAGCTGAGAACATAGGGCCGCTGCCTCCACCACCACCACCGCCGCAGAGTTTCACTTCGGTTCTGCCACGTTCTTCCGGACTGATCTTACATTTGAGGATGTTTTTGCAGCAAGCCAGGTTCACCTCCTGGAATGAAACACACCTTAGTCAGATCTAAGCAGCCTGAAGGCACATCCCAAAACTCTCCAATCCTGTCCTAGTTTCAGACAAACCCCACCTCTCACAGTCCCACCAGTTCTTGGGTTTCTTTGCTTCAAGTAGCAGACTTTAGATTATGACTGCATATCTATATGGTTATAACAGCAGCATTTTCTGACAGGAAAAACACAGACTAAAGCTTACCATTTAGCATTCATCTGCCCACTATATTATAGGTACTACTTTTTTCCCGTGGTGAGTTACAATTGTTTGTTTTGAGTTGCCTATTTGAAAAACTGGATTTACTCTATCGGCTTTTATAGATTCAAAAAGGAACTAAGAATAACTTGAAGTGCTTCCTGTGAATCTTGTACGAATTGGTCTAGTTCCTTATTGTTCACTGTTTTCCTTCCTCTTCAGTTTGGGAGATCCTTTCACAGAAATGGCCGTGTCAGAGTCCTACTCCCTCAGGGCTGTTCGTCCCTCCCTCCTTCCTTCACTGCTTTTTTCTCTCTCCGCACTCTGGTCTGCTCTGGTCCCAGCCTCTCTCGTCTTGCTGCCACTGTTGCTGCAGTTGGCCCAGCTCTGCCACAGTTTTCCATCAAAACACCAAACCTCAATGGAGCATTCAAGCCCAGGCCCGCTCCAGGGCTGCCCCTCCCTCCCATCCCACCCTGTTCTGACTCTGCCTTCTTTCTCCCTTTCTCACTGCCTTCAAATTTAACGGCCCCGTCCAGGAAGAGGTCCTCTCTCAGACTTTGAGACTTTCATCGCTGGATCTGAGAAGTTCAATGAGCTGAGGGAAATTGATTTTTAAATGCCATCTGTAGGTTTACAGAGTTTACTTTTCCCTAGATCTTAAGTCTAAAAATATCAAAACTTAAATCCACAGGAGTAGAGGCTTCAGTTGTTAGTTTTTTTTTCATATGTTTTACCAAGTGAAATAGAGTAGCAGAGCTTCTGTGATCCAGTAACCACCAATACCAATAGTTTCTTTTCTAGGGCTGCAATTCAGGAACATCTTGACCATTTAATAACTTTTAACACAATTTTTTGATTATTTTTTGTTTACAGAAATGTCTGAAATTAGCAAGCGTCAAACTCCGGTCTCAAACGATGAAGCCAATGCGGAAGTGATATAAACTGCAATACATCGAAAATCCGCTTGAGGCTGGCTGCAGAAACACCGGAAACCACATAAATATGAATGGGAAAAAGACGATCTTTGCAGCATTAATAAACATGTTTACAGCCTGGTTCAAAAAACGGCTTGGCCCTACAACGCTAATCTCTCTAATGGCACACACTGTACGGGGGGTGAATTTTTTTCTAATGTGACGGTTAAGAAGATATTAAGATTATGAGTTTTGCCCAAATAAGGACATGACTGACGTGACTCCCGGTCGGGAACACACAGCCATTGGCTAAGAGACTCGCACTACGTCACACTCTGCCTAGTTGAGTTCCACATTACCAATATGGCTGCTGCCGTCGATTTGCTTCAAAACAGCTCTCAGGAACAGATGGGTGACATCACGGATACTACGTCCATATTTTATACAGTCTATGGAAATTAGTAAGGAAAAAAAAAAATAAACAAGGGAAAACAGCTTAATTTTACTTACGTTAAATTTACTCTGATTAAACATTTTACAATTTTCCAAAATTCACATGCGCAAAGCTGGAATCAAAGAGTTTTACATACAAATGACAGAGGACTAATGGATGTTCTAAACTGTTCTGAATTTGTATTTTGCCAATTAGCTTATTGTTATTAGCTCTTGTAATTTAGTGTATAGTAGAGTGTGCAACGTATCATCAGGACACTGAACAATAAAGCACTGTTGTCTACTGGACAGAGAATGCTCCGCTTATGTGGAACCATTGTTGTCATTCAACAGTGATATACTGTTAACTTATGTGAGCTACGACTGTGCGTCAGTGAAACCTTTCAGTAAAATAGAACAAAATTGTTGCCCTGGAAGTGAATTCCTTTAAAATAACCCGTCACCATTGCAGTAACTGGGATTATTACCCATCTAAAATCAGGGCTACTGAAGAAGACGTCTCCTTTGCAGTCAACAACCATATTTCACTTCCCAGAGGCATTTTCAAATACATACCTAAGTGTTTCTGCCATAGAGGCATGTGTGGCCTATTACAACTTCAAGCCTAAGCTAAGGGAAATTGAAGCCTTTTAGCTCCATTCTTAACTAATGACTATGACAGTTACTCATTTTGGACAGTAAATCTGGGGTTAAGGTTAAAAGTGCATGCTGTCCTCTGTATGTTTTTTTAAGGAACTATAATATGGTGGCATATCCCTGCCAAATGTCATTAGAACAAATTATATTCATGCACAAGTCCACAAGATGGACCCGTTTTCTTTGCAAGCACGTTCACAACCATATTTCTCTGCTTGTGTTCAATTTTGCAGCCTGTGAAAGGAAAACTCATGGGGTCATTCATCCAGATTGATGGAGGCAGGCGGAGAAAACATTCACTTTTATATAGATCATGACTATTGATCAGCGATTGGTAGCTCAACATTTAATATAATTAAATCAAAAGTATTTATCTTGTGATCAGAGCTGTTATCAAGTTACATCACATAATCTTTTTAACCATGTTACCTGACTTGGGTCATCAATTTTAAGATGACTGGGCTGTATTAGAGTGGTGAATATAATATTAGCTGAGGATTACCATTTTTTTAGAATAACCATCAAATACAACGTACACCTGGATACTATCTGTACATATATTTGTTAATATGACATGACTGGACATTATCGGAGGTGTGAGCCCTGAGATGATGATAATGATAAGCAGTTGCATTTGGGCTTTGTTTGAATTAAACTACCTCCTCTCAAGCTAGCAGATATTTATTATGTTGCAAGCGCCGTGCTCACTTATATCCATATAAATGAGTACTATAAAGGAGATGTGATTTGATACGTTGGTGTTTTTGTCACAAAAACAGTGAAGGAGGCAGTCTGCAGCTCCTGCTATTAAACAGAATGATCACTGTGAACAGCAGCCTGTACCAGTACCAAAGTCTTTACCATATTCATCATCTCTGCTTTTGGCTCAAAGCCCTGCTTTTCTCTGTTGCCATCCTTTGCCCGTTGAGGAGGAATATAACATTGCAATTTAAATTGTTTGAAGAACAAACTTCAGCATATAGTCATGGTGCGACCATAGACTGTATAAAATATGGACGTAATATCTGTGACGTCACCCATCGTTCCTAAGAGCTGTTTTGAAGCAAATCGACGGCAGCAGCCATATTGGTAATGCGGAACTCAACTAGGCAGAGTGTGACGTAGTGTGAGCCTCTTAGCCAATGGCTGTGTGTTCCCGACCGGGAGTCACGTCAGTCATGTCCTTATTTGGGCAAAACTCGTAATCTTAATATCTTCTTAACCGTCACGTTAGAAAAAAATTCACCCCCCGTACAGTGTGTGACATTAGAGAGATTAGCTTTGTAGGGCCAAGCCGTTTTTTGAACCAGGCTGTAAACATGTTTATTAATGCTGCAAAGATCGTCTTTTTCCCATTCATATCTATGTGGTTTCCGGTGTTTCTGCAGCCAGCCTCAAGCAGATTTTCGATGTATTGCAGTTTATAGCACTTCCGCATTGGCTTCATCATTTGAGACCAGAGTTTGCCGCTTGGGTGCGACACGTTTTCTTTTCACCTAAATGGAGGTTGTGGTCGCTTTGGCAGGCAGGAAGTGATGTTTGACTGCTCTAAACAATTGGTGCAATCATAAAAGAGAGGGACTATTTCACTATTGCCAATTACAACCGGGAATACCACCTGCCTACTAGGGCTGTCAAAATTGCTCAAAAATGACGTTTGAATATTCCCTCAAAAAAAAAACAACAAAGGTTTGAACCATTCGAATATCTATATTTGCGCATTATGTCAATAACAGGTGGGCAAACTAATACAAGGAGACATAACTACTTGTATAGGCATTTTTATTTCAGATTTAACATGGCTAAAACACACCTACACATTACAAAACAAGTAAATGACCTAATGGTCTATACCGTAACATTTTTAAGACCGTAGACCTCTTGCTCGCCACTCCTCTCTCTCTGTGAGCAATGCGCTGAGTGAGTGTTGAGCAAGACTTGTGCGAGCAATTAAAGGTCCCGACTCTTGTCCCTAATATAGGCAGGCTTCCTTCAGTGATTGAAGCAAATATTATTAACATTAATTGAAGTTAAAGTTAAAAACGAAAAAGTAGTCCACTTACATTCTTGGCGCTTGTAAAAAAAAAGAGAGGAAAAACTGCATTTTATCCCAGTGTCACTGATTGTCGGGCTCTTTTAGTCCACTGTCAATGTAGGGTCTTAGGCCTCACAAGTTATTTGCCAAAAACACAAGACAGTCCACATGTGAAGAGGTCCGATCTCTTTTTATTCACTGTATTACCAGCTGAGGAAAAGACGCGTTCAGAGCGAGGATCCGGGGACGGAAAGATTTCTCTCTACCATCTGCTTCACGCTGTGCATGTGTGACTCCTGTGACCTGTCCCTGACCCGTCATGCAGTGCGCCCACTTGCAAAGCAGCCGCCGATGTGTTTTTTTCTACAGTCGAATATTAATTTTCACAATCAAATCTCCGCTTTTTGTTTTTTTTATATATATTTGAACTTAGAATATTCGTTGACAGCCCTACTGAAAAACTACTTACGAAGGGGGGGTGGGGGGCAGGTAGATGACTCTGACTGGTAGATGATTCCAAAGGAGAGGGGCCTGATAACTGAAGGTTCTACCTCCCATACTACTTTTAGAATAAGTTAACATGTCAACCTCAACAAGGATGAAATTAGATTGTTTTTATGAGCTCTTTTTGTACATGTGCATTTATTTTTAGTGCTACCACATGAATTGGCCCTGATTACTTTAATAGTTACTAGGGCTGTTGCTAACAAAATGCTAGTTACTACAGAGCCTTGATGTAAGTATTGAGTTTATGGTGTATATCAGAGGCTTTGAATATCATGTTCTATAAACTGAACTTTCTGTTTCCACATTGTAAGCAACGTCATGTTTTTTTGCTTTCACTTCATTTCAAATAGCTGTCACCATTTCTGTCTCTCACAGTAGCTCTGTGTAAGAGTTTAATAACTTACTGTAGTATTTTGACACAACGTACAGATACTTTCAGCTCTAAAGAGTTCAGTATCACTCAGTGATTGCAATGCGACTTTACAGTCAGCAATCGCTCACTCTGAAGTACAGTTTCTGTTGTACGCATGCAAATGTAACTTCCTCCTCGGATGTTCCCACCGCCTGCCTCCCTTTCACTTCTGCTGTGTGTAGCTGGTGGGTCACTGTGTTGCACTTTTTTTCCTGAGTCTTTCTGTCACACCTAATTAAACGTGTTTAGTGTGGGAGTCAACGTGACAGCCGCACTGTTCGCCCAAGCTGAAAAATGTCCCCAGAGAGAAAGCTCCTATTTTAGTTAACTTGAACCTGCCTTTGATTTAACATGAATATTAAAATCATAGCTGTCATGAAATGCATCCAGGCCATACCTATAGTTTACAATGTTTCAGATCTGCTGTCAGGCCTTGAAGCGGTATGAGTTTGTGTTTTTCTGCTTCAAGTGACAAGGTATCCTTTTTTTAATGGCAAAAAACTAGGGATGCACCGAAATGAAAATTTGTGGCCGAAACCAAAAACTGAAACACAGAAAGAAATTATAATGCCAATTATTAGTACCATTGCATTTATGGCTGCCATAAATTTATGGACTGATTATGACCCGGTTGCACTCCCGGCTGACACCTGACCACATTCACATCATAGACCGTATATAAAATATGGACATAGTATCCGTGACGTCACCCATCTGTTTCTGAAGCGCTGTTTTGAAGCCAATCGTCGTCGGCAGCCATATTGCTGCTGTCGAGCAATTGTGACGTAAAGAGGCGGGCTTTGAGCCTCCTAGCAAACAGCTACAGTGTTCCCGCCTGTCAATCAAGTCAGCTGTGCTTCTCATTAGTAGAGTCGTAATCTTAATATCTTCGAAATTGCTGCCTTAAAAAACTTTTTTGAATTGGTGTGTATGTGGTTTCTGGTACTTCTGGAGCCAGCCTCAAGCGAATCCTTGATGAACTGCAGTTTTTAGCACTCCCGCCCGCATTGGACTCATATTTTTAGACTGGAGGTTGCCGCTTGGTTCATATGCTTATTTTTCTCAATAAGAACGAGTAGACAGAAAACCGGACAATGAGTCTAAAATATGTTTCTGTTCAGTTCCCTTGGTGAAGTCTGAGCCTTCACTTTTATGACTGTGTGTCTGTGGTGATTGTGAGCCTGCTCCAAGCATGTTTCACATTTTGCACGCCTCAATACGATCCGTAGCTATTTAACACTCTCAGTTATATACATTGTGTCGTGAAGGAAAATTTGATTCAGGGGAGAAAAAAATGGATTGGCTTTGTTTTTGACATGGAAAACTTTTACATTATTTTTTTATGAGTAATCGATAATTGATCATTAACATTTCTAAAGATCGATCGTGGAAAATATTTGAAATTTACATCCCTATTGTGTTCTAACCTCAGTAGCCTGGATCATTTCTCGTGCGCGCTGCTTTATTCTCACATCCAAGGAATGATCTTTATAACGTGGATCAAGTACAGTTGCGATGAAGTGCTGAGGATCCGAATCGATCTCAGTGAAACAGACTCTAAGAGTGTACTTTTCATTGGTTTCACTTAGTGGTCGGTCTCCGCTTAGAACACTTTAGTGCTAAAATGAAAGGAACAATGAATGCAGACATGTTGACCCTTATCCAGACAAGACCGTACTGGTCGCAGCTTTTGCTTGCGTCATCTCAACATTCTGTTTAGGCTGCTAATTCGGCGATAAAAGTATTTCGGCCGAAAAATGAAAATGCACTTTCTGGCCATTTTTGGACAACATTTTTCGGTGACTGGATTTTCGGTGCATCCCTACAAAAAACCTCCTGTGTGTTTCATTTTTGAAACTCACATAATAGTAAGCATTGTATTTTTTTAGTACTTCTATTGGTATCCCAAATAATTAATGTGCGTTAATCAATGTGCATTAATCTGAAGACTGAAGACCTCTTTTGTGTAATTGACATAAATGTTGGGAGATTTTCTTTTTCACCTTTAATGAGCCAATAATGTGTTTCTGCCAAGCACCAACCTCCAGCCGCAAGAATTGAAGCCAATGCAGAAATGTTAAGAACTGCAGTTTCTTGAGTGTCTGCTTGAGGCTGGCTCTTGAAGTTCTGGAAAACACATGCACACCAATTCAAAAAAAGCCGATCTTTACAGCAGAAATAAACACGTTTACAGCTTTATAAAAAATTAAGAGTTTAGTTTGAATAGCTCATTTCTCGATAGGCACACTGTACGGGGGGTGAATTTTTTTCATAATACGGCAGTTTGGCCGGTGATATTCAAGAATTCCGGCCATATAGAATAACTCTCGGACATCGGCTCTGAAAGCCCTATCTGCTTAAACTTACATTTACCAGCAATAAAACACTGAAAACACTGACACGGTAACCTGGTGATCAATTGATAAATAATGTGATCAAGCACTGGGAGTCAGCGCATCGATGCCAAACTGCTGCATTGAGAAAGAGGGAGAGAGACAGTATTGTAGCGCACAGACCAGCAGGCCTGGACCTTTTTTTCTCAAAGAGCAGTTTGCCTAATCCGGTTTACAATCACATGGACATTATAGAGCGCTTCATGATTTAATGAGCATTAAAGTTTATGTCATGAAAGAAAGACGATTCAGACAAACACTGGTCAGTAATCATTTTGACCTTTGAAGTTGGTGAAATCATGCACTGAGTAATAAGAAAACACTCCACCTTAAAATGTCCGGCAGCTGTCAAATAGGGGCAGTATCAGAGCTGCATGTTGAATTTATTTATTTTAGTCTAATTTCTGTAGTAATATAAAAGGCAGCAGAGCATCCTCTGGCCATCATCCTGTGAGCCCTGCACTTTTACTCTAACCTGAGCCTCCTCTGGTCCGGGGCCAACAAGGCGTGACCTGCCATGTCTGTCTGATGTCCTCTGTGCCCCTCTGCACCCAACTCTGCTCTGAATTCCGCATGCAAGTAACGGGTGAATGTTCGGTAATGTCCTATGCACAAAGGTAATAATCCACGTCCACGCTATCAGTCCCCTTTAAGTCTTTTGGAAGGTGGCCATCACTGAGTATGTTTTGATATTCATATCTCATCATGCTGGGAGGCTAAACTTAACTAAACTCTTCATAAAGCATGTGATCTTAACCTTCTGTAAACTTGTCAAAGGAAGAGCTGACGTAACACACATTTTTCGCGTTTCCGTCATCAGTGGAGAAGCATTTTCCTGATGTTTTTGAGCATTCAGGTCCAACTGTTTTCTCTGTGCCGTTGTCAATCAGTAAAAGTGACGTTCGGCGTTTGGGTGACACTCAAAAAAACCTGCTGCTTCACTGCAGGGTCATGAACGAATGTTGGTATTTAAAAGTGTAGACTCCGAATATCAAACTAGTCCACTTTTTCACATGCAGTTTACAGTGAAAACCCCCAGCTTAAATCATGAGCAATATGGTTATTTGTATTTGGTATTTTTACCGCCGGACATTTTGGCCGATGATGTCTCTATATGTCGGACAACTGCACGTGAAACTGGCTAATAGCTGGTAAATACCAGCTAACATAAACCAATGGCGGGAACACTGTAGATGTTGGCGAGGAGGCTCAAAACCCAACTCTTTAACTCGCACTAGCTCGACAGAAGTTAGGTTGAGTTCAGCAAATAGTTACTTCTCTTTAAACTTGTTTGTCATGTACAAAACCCTTTTAAACCATCAATACATACAGTACATTTTGTGATGGATGATTCATAGTTCAGGATTATAATAACCAGTCTGCATCATCATCCAGCCCTCAGAAGTTGGTTTCCCTGTCACGTTTTCACTTGTTCCTGCTCAATCACACACAAGAACAACATCTGCCTACTCATTTTCGCCAACCCTGAGCGTTTGCATCATACACATGTCCCAGCTCAGTGTGCGTGTGTGTGTGTGTGTGTGTTTATGTGCTGACTTTTCCATCTCTCCAATTCAGAGGTTTCTTAGGGAGTGGGCTACTTAAAGCTAGTTTTTTTTTTTTTCCCGCTGGAAGCTCTGGAACTTATTACAGTCTGAGGCATTTTCATAAACGGGCCATTCAGCTGCCCCTGCATGGCTCTGAATGGGACACACTGTCGCCAGGAGAAAGAGTTAATGTGGGCTAGTTAGTCGTGAGACCTCCCCATTACAGAAGACTGGTGTTCAGAAATGAGTAGTTATTTGTTCGTATGTTTTGTATTTCACTCTTAGTAAGAAAAGATGTTCTTCTGCTGTGTTTCTTGACTAAGATTGCAGTCTTTTTGATTACTTCCACTTTGTCAAAATTACAGATAACATAATAGTAAAAATGTAAGCTTTATTATAATCATGCAATAAAAAAACTCTCCAGTAAGGGCTTTTCATTCTGCACTGATCAACCATCTGTCTGCCTGTGAAAAGAATGAGCTCTACTGACTGTGCCAACCCCACCAGGGAGAGTGTCGAGCTAAGGGGCTACACAGATAATTAGCAAAGATTTCATGAGTGCTCAAGAGGTTTCCTTTTCAGCTCTAAGTGCATTTACAGATGAAATCTATGTGATTAATATTACCCTTTTAACAGCTTTTAAATTGCCTCTCTTAGGCCCCCTTGGTGAACCTTAAACATAGAGGGGAATTATGTCCTCTAAAAGAGTAGCTTTGTCTTTATTTATTCCTCATGGAGCACTGGAGCTAAAGTTGATTGTTTTGTAAGAGTTTTCAAGACTAGCTAGGTCATGTTGTGTAAGAAGCTTCCTCCCACAGATGCTAATTTGCACTCTTCCCTGTTAAGTGCTGTGTCAAAATCAGGAGGAAGGCCACCAGTCTTAGATAAGAAAATGTAACACTACAGTTATATCCTAGAGATATCATACTCCTACTGAATCAGAAGTGCAGGACCTCCTGTAACTTCCTGAAAATCCTAATCTTTTCTTTAGTGGTGCTTACTATATCCAAAACTTAGTCCGTCACTCCATGACTCTGTAAAGTAATCAGGCTCAAAGAAGGGAAACAGGCCATGGATGTGATTCGGATATGATTATTACAGCAAAGTCGTCATGTCGGTGAGGAAGTAAATTTCGCCGCACACACAAACACACTCAGCTAAGATCTGAGAGGGACATTTGACCTGGAAAGGCTTTAATCTGCGGCGTAAGAACTCTGATGTCGGATGAGGATTAACATGTTTACCACTATACGGGTCTCTGCAGAAGCCTCAGATTGGTCTTGTTTTTTAGCCCCCAGACAGGCATAAACAGCTTCTGTTTACCCCAACACATGAAAAGTCTGTCAAATCCTTTCTTTAAGATACTGACGGCACCTTTGTTTTTTCTTGCAGGTTTCCCAAGAAAGCAAACAGGTAAGAATCCGTTTTTTTTCTCATATTTATTGCAACATCTGCATGCTAATAGGTAGATAATCCAGTGGCCACACACACATGCACACATGCACACATGCACACACGCACACACACACACACACACACACACACACACACACACACACACACACACACACACACACACACACACACACACACACACACCAGTTGTTGATGTACACAGAGCTCCAGATGAAGAAGGATTTACAAGGCCTGCTGTGCTTAAACATAGAAGACTTCAGAGTTTGGACCCTCTCCCCTTCTCTCCCATTCAGTCACACACACACACACACACACACACACACACACACACACACACACACACACACACACACACACACACACACACACACACACACGCATAGAAACAGAGCTTGGGACAAAGGGTTCCCTCTTCTGAGGGCGGCCCATCACTGCCTTTCACTGTGAACAGAACAGTGGCCTTTCACAGTTGGGGCCGGTATAGGCAGAGGCAGCAATACATAGCCTCCCAGGGTTCAAGCTGGAGTCTGGCCTTGTAGCACCTCCTCTGAGGAGCGTCCTTTCTCTGGCCTTGCTCCCTGGGCACTAAGCAGAGCGGCTCCACTTCCTCTCTGGCTGTCACATTATACAGTAGACACACTCAGCATGATTCATACACTAGGAGGTCCTCTAGCCACATTATTCTCAATGCTCAACTGAACAATCGCTGCTTGTGTGTTGGTGTAAGTCCTCTTGAATCCTCACTTGCCTGCAGCTTCTGCTCATGAAGGGTACAAGGGTGGAGAGATGCAATGGCTAGTGCCTGTCAAATAAGGTGGCAGCAAAAGAGTACATTATTGTGGATGTGACGGCACAGAATGGATTTATGCTCATGTGTGTGCACCTGTTTCCCATGTTTGTGTCTCTGTCCACAGAACCAGTAGCATTCTCAGTAAAGACCACCCCCCAGACAAGAAACCCAAAAGTGACAAAACCTCACTTCCCTCCAATGAGTTTGACCCTACAGGTAACGTGTCTTTGTTTTGGTCTCACTTCTCACTCCACCTCTATCACTCTACACAACTGTTTATATTTCTGCCCCATAGGGTTCTCTCTCTCTCTCTCTCTCTCTCTCTCTCTCTCTCTCTCTCTCTCTCTCTCTCTCTCTCTCTCTCTCTCTCTCTCTCTCTCTCTCTCTCTCTCTCTCTCTCTCTCTCTCTCTCTCTCTCTCTCTGAAATACACAAAGTCTCATAAATTAAGTCTGCTGATGATGGTTTACTCCATACACAATGCATGCTGGGATGGTGAGAGGTGGTTTGTCTATCTTGCTCTTAAACTTTGCATTCATTTCAATGGTGTGGTCCTGATCTGAGATTACTGTCTGTGTCTTGTTATTGGGATCTAACAACTTTTTTGAACAGGAGTTGGAAACTTTTTGGCATAATTCTAAAGCACAGAAAGGCTTGGTTACAGGACCCTTAAACCGGCATGTTTAATGTCCACATGGATCTTGTACTTTTACATAAATCAGTGCAGTGACTTTTGTGCACTGGAAGTGATTGGGTGGTCTCAATGCATACTTGAAGGGCACAAAAGCCACTAAGCCTGTTATGCACGCCAGTTTCAAGTTTGTAGCAGGGTGAGAAACAGACTAGTCTGATATGGCGACACTCCTTGCGGTATTTGTCAGTAATCAGGGCAGCATGATTTGAGATATGACTGAAGCTTCTGTATTCAAAACAAGATAGAAAATCCTCTCTGCACCACATGGCGGCTTATCTCTGTGTATGATGCAACACAACATAGACATGGTGTGTTCTCGCAGTGGTTACACAAGATATGCACTGTTACCTTTCAGTGTGTAACACTGCACCAAAATCTCTTCCAACGTATTCTCTGCTGGTTTGGTCTAAATTTGGAGTAATGGAATAGCGTGATTGAAGGCACCCAATTGAAACCTCTATCTTTAGATCATTCTTAAGGTATTATTTCTAGACATGGTTCATGTCTGAATTATTGTCATGAGCTTTTGCATGCCTGCATGCTGTTAGTCTGTGTTTTCTAATCTCTTTTTAGATACTTGCAAGTTGCATGGACTGTATTAAATGTCTTTTTCCTAGATTTTCTTCTAGTTGCACTTTTTCTGTCATCATTTCAGAGTGGTTTGGGTTAATTAGAGGTGGGCAGGAGTGGTAAGATAACAGCTAATATAAGTCGTTGCAATAAGTTATGTGCTATAAAAGATATACTTGACATCAAAGATTAAAGACTGTAAAATGCTGTGAATTCAACTTCATCAGCTGTCTCTATGCACAAATTGATTTCATACTAATTTAGGATTACTGTAGTCCTGATATGGAGGCTAAAGCCTGGTTTATACTTCTGTGACGACCCTTAGCAGCAGTGGTCAACGCAGACATGAGCACGACGTACATCTGCTTCAATGTGTCCCTGACACGCAGCAAAACTTTCCCGAAACGCTTCACGGCAGGTGGTCTCTCTGATAGTAGGTTTCCCTGTTTCCGGCCCCGCTATGTGCAGGGATCCCCAAAATGCTGTAATACAGGAAATACAATGCCCCTGAGTGGACCAATCACAGGGCTTACGGTCCACGTAGTTAGATTTTGGAGGAGGTGCGCGTCGGCTACGTGCGCAGGCCTCTGCATAGGTAGAGGTGCTATGTGTAGGCTATGCCATTCGATGCAGAAGTATAAGCCAGGCTTAAGTCTGAGTTTGGTAAGGCACTCCTGTTTTGGGACGTGAAACTGGATTAATGACAAGTTTCCATTGCATTTTAAAAATGTTATCTGCATTAAGATCACTCCAGCTCATCATTTTAATGTAGGATACAAAGTATGGAAGACTGCCCTCCTTTTACTGAAGTCACAATGATTATAACTCTAAAGTGACTCACAATAGATTTGTAGGTGTTCTTTTTTAAAGGATGCCAGTTCATTTATAGTGACAGCACTCTTGCTGATCCAAACCATGACATCTTCTTCAGATATCTGTTTGTTCATTTGATTTTTTCTCTCCCCATGATTTTTTCTCCCTCATGATTTTCTCTTTCCTGTTTTGTGTTTCCTTTCCTTGTGTTGGTTCTTGTTTTTGTTTGTGCGTGCGTATACGTGTGTTTGTCTGCTGCTGTGCTGTCTGCACTGTGGTCTGCGTGGTGGGGGCTGTGAGCAGAAGCTCTGGTGGTGCAGAAGAGTGGCAGCAGCAGTGTGCTAGCAGAGGGGAAGCCTGAGTCCTGTGGTAAGACGCTACCTGCTGGAATGGCTGGTGTGACAGCTGTATTTATACATCCTGCAGATCCTGGTGTGAAGGTGCCTCTAGATGTTTGTTTGAAGCAGAATGATGGCAAAAGGGTTTCATTTCTCTATCAAATATACACCCTTTTGAGTTGAGCACAGGGTACTAAATTTCAGCTTAGCTAAGTATTTGATTTACCTTATTGATAAACACGTAGAGGAATTAACAGAGGACTGCACTTAAGCAGTTTTTTTCATTTATTTTCAGCTCATTATTTTGTCCATAAAATGTATGTACACTTCTATTTTCCAACTCTTTAATTGAGACCAAAATTATAACACAAATAAGACATTTCCTTTGCGAGCAATACCACAAATAAATACTAAAAGTCCTAGCAATCTAGAGCCTTGCACTTGGATTTTTATCAGCATCTTTACTTGAAAACCTAGTTTGATAAATGCTTTTAGCTCTTCTCTGAACTTTGGATTGTGGTAACAAGAACTGTATTTGTTTAGCACAGAAAAAAGGGTAGTGTCTGAGCTCAAGTGCTCAGTCAAGCACCGTTGCAAGATTCGTTGTTATCAGCCTTTCCACCTCTAAAAATCAAGTTTTGGTCTCGAGTTGAGAGAAATTCTGGGGATTTAAGTGCTGTCAAAAGAATTTGAAAAAGTAAAAAATGTTTTGCCAAATTTCAGCTAAATACATCTTTTCCATCTATGTATAAAGGTAATGTTTGGAATCAATTGTAGAAGACCTCTTTAAATAACTAAGATAGATGTACTGTAATCTCATTCTTGGGCCAGCTCCTCGAACTCCACATTTCCATTTAAGTTATAGTAAAAAAAAATGGTTACATGCTAATCTCTAATAAAATATGTGTTGTATGCTTGTAAGGACATGTGCTGTGAGTAGAGCCTTGTGGAATTAAGGGTTTAGTGATGCATACACATGTTAAGAAGGAGGTCATTATGGAACCTCATTGCCCTTGTGCTGTGACAGCGTCTTCCCAGCCCTGTCCAAGTTCTCTCTCCTTCCTCTTATATCATCAGGGACAGCTTTTTACAATTTCTGCCTTTATACAGGCACAAAAACAGCAAGGAATTGACAAAATACTAATTCTAGTCAGTGCATGACCATACACGTAGCGTAATAACCAAACTGCCTAACTCTGCTGGTGTTTGGTGTCTGTCTTGGGCACAGTTTATCAAGATAATCCTCTACTGTCATATTCAACAAAGTTGAGGTGTGTTCTCTGTACATGTGACTTGGTTATCTTCACTTTGTCTCACCTCAAGAACCTTACAGATGTAGCAGACTTTAGTACACCTTTAAATACTCTGACTTGTGGTGTATTTTTGTATGCAGTAATGTAATGGCTTTGCTTCCTTGTTTTGTATGGTGCAGCAAATGGTTCTGTCAGTGTTAGAGGTCTGTTTTTTCTGAAGAGTACTTTCGCTTGCATTTCAGCAAAGTGTGCTGATTACACACCAGTTAAATCCCTGAATAATACATTAGCTTAGATGGATTGACCTGATCAGTGATCATGTCAGCACTCCAGTTCCTCATGGTTTATAATCAGCAACTAAGAATCTCTAAAACAAAGCCAAGCATGGAGAGAAGGCAAAAGATCAACATCTAGAGGCAAATTCACACCAGCTCTTTTAACCCATATGGCCTCAACTGTTTCCTCGACACCCCTGTCCTCTCCCCTATTCCCCTTCCCCCTGCTCCCTGTGCTCCACCAAACCCTCTCTCTCCCTCTACACCCCTCCCCCCAGCATGAAGCTCTTGCCTCCCCTAACCTATCTACATGTATTAGCCCCTGTTCCTCCACTCTACGCACTCCAACCCCCATCCCACCTCTGCCCTTATTGATCCACTCACCTCTCTGGTTGATGCTGCACTGCTGGGAAATCTCAGATACAACAACAAACGAATTGAATGAATGGATCACCTTACTTGGTTTGAGTTGCTTATAATATATGCTTTTTTAAGAGATGTTTTCAATTAGCATGCTACTATTGTAAAATCCTCTAACTTGTTTCATAGCACAGGACAATATTTTTTCTTTCTAGTTGAGCATTTTGCATTCTTTACATCCTGTTTCCTTTTGTGTGTACTATCCCGTCAGTCTAGTCAGTGTCGGCCAGACGTTAGATAAGCTCTAATCTCTTCTCACCACACTAATGAAACCCCACATAAAAAAACCTGAAAAGTAACATTGCTCCTTCTGGCCTGTGAGACAACAACCAGACGTCTGCAGTGTCGGATCTGTTTTAAAGACAAAGCACTTACATTTTTCAGAGGACTTATCATACTGTTTTTGTTGTCTAGTCAGAGTTATATTATTATGTTAAACTTGTGTTAATGTCAAAAGTATGTCAATCAATCAATCTTTATTTGTATAGCGCCGAATCCCAACAAACGTTATCTAAAGACGCTTTTACAAACATAGAAGATCTAGACAATACTCTATGTTAAATTATTAAAGAAACATCATCATTATCATCAATCATTATTAGAGTCAACATGTGTTGTAGTAGAATAATATTGTTTTCCAGTCGTTGTTAGCTATAACATATAAAAGCACAGGTTAGTAGATGAGAATGATAACCAACAAATGCAGCTGAATTGATAATTATGATCTATACTTTGTCTTATCGTCAGAATAAATTAACATGTCAACCAATCAATCTTTATTTGTATAGCGCCAAATCACAACAAACATTATCTCAAGACGCTTTTACAAACATAGCAGGTCTAGACAATACTGTATGTTAAAGTATTAACAAAGACCCAACATCAAGACAGGATAAGATCCAGTCCCCTCTTACTGACAGGACTCAATGTTATCTCATCTTAATCCACCATGAGCATTGCACCTCGCTTTTTTAGCTAGTTACAGCAGCAAGGAAAAACTTCCTTTCAACACGCAGAAACCTTGAGCAGAACCAGACTCATGTTAGAAAGCCAACTGCTTCGACCGATTTGGGGTTGGAAAGAGGGATAGAGGAGAATAAGAGAGAGAGAGAGAGCGATGATACTATTGAGACAGATAGTAGTAGTAGTAGTAGTAGTAGTAGTAGTAGTAGTAGTAGTAGTAGTAGTAGTAGTAGTAGTAGTAGTAGTAGTAGTAGTAGTAGAAGTAGTAGTTGTATTAGCTGTTGCCGCTGGAGTCTAATAAGTTTGTAGCAGCAGGAGGTCTATGGCAGTGACTCATAGGAACCTATATATAAAATCTTCCTAGAATATTAAGATGTCCTGGCCAATCTTGGAACAAGTGTTCTTTACTGTACATTCAATTCAGTGAAGTCAGTAAACGATGCTGATCTTTTTCCTCTTGTTCATATTGGTTGCAGAGTGATGTCATTTTAAAGCAGTTTCAGTGAAAGTAAAGGGAGTCAATATGGAAAGGGACATGTAATTATGAGATCAACTGCAATTTGTATGTACATGTAGGCGATTTCTGTTTTAGGATACATGTTGAACCTGTCCTCAAGGTTCTATTTATTCCCCTTGGTGAAATCTACTTTTAACAACAAGGCCGTAGAGTATAATACCTTCAAAATAGTGTTGTCACAAAGTTGAACCCCGTTTAAAAATACATCTTGTTAATTATTTAAGATATCTGCTGTATTTTTGGAACAAGGTAAACATTTCAAGGTAGTTGATACAATAGCCTTGGTGAGTTAAACACGTTCAATTAAATTTGGTTGACTTCCTGATCATTTTAAAGACACTGTCCTGTACGTCTCACTTGCAGGTCTGGTCCAACGATGTGTAATCATCCAGAAAGATGAAAACGGCTTTGGGCTCACCGTCAGCGGGGACAACCCAGTGTTTGTGCAGCTTGTCAAAGAAGGTAAGGTGATGTCTCAAAACTTGAAAGGAAGAATAAAAAGACTTCTTCTGCTCTGTGCAATTCTAATAGCGGTGTGGGATCTTCTTTCACACACTGACATCAAACTGTCATGGTTCTGTACTCTGTACTCGCAGATATACGGGTAATTGGGACTCAACAAACAGAACCACTCTGACACTTTCTTAGAGGAGTAGAGCCATTGACTGCATACTTCCTCCTCAGTAGTTTTGCAGTAGTTGCAGCTTCTGCTTTATTGTGTTGTCTCTTTAAGAGGCAAATTTGACAGGATACTTGTGTTGTCCCAGAGCCTGTCTCTGTCTCTTACTGACTGAAATGATGTAGGTTGTTCTCAGGTCACAGAAAATGTTACACAGTCTATTCTTTGGTGGAGAGAGTCAGACAAGGAAGGAACTGATCAAGGACTTTTGTTGAACTGTCATCACTTCTTGGCAGTTTTCAGCTCTCACTCTACGGCACGGTTTGGCTCAACTGTATGAGCATTTACTCAGTTTCATCCGGGTATAACTTGTTTATTTAAACCTGAGAGGCAACTACACTGTTCTCTTTAATGCTGGCATATGAATTTGAAGTAATAAAAACTCAAATTGTAAATCTGAAACACAACTAAACATTACCATCAGACATTGAGAAATCATCTAGTCACAAGTTTGCACTCATGCCAGTCTTTCCCTCTACATTTGACAGACCGATCAGCATCATTATCTTCATTTTTAGTGACACTAATTCAGGTTCCCTACCATTAGAAGACTGATGATGCGAACAGAAGTAAAACTGTATTTGTTGTACAAAATACTTGAGCTGTTTGCTGCTGACTTTAGAGTCAGACGTGGATCTCATAATAACCTGTCTCATGCCTAAATCCTTTTGTTTGGGGTGGAGCTGTGAAACAGGTCCTTCTCGTAATATAACCACTGTTATGGTCTTTCAAAATAGCACTTAAATAGTCACTTTGCAACACCAGGTCTGCAAAGCCTTTATACTGTATTTTTTGTTAAGAAATATTAAAGATTGCTCCATAAAGGTGGATGTATCTTCTGTCGTCACTCCTGTTTCTTCTCATTTTATTTCTTTTACTTGTCCCTCTGTTTTTTTAATGATGTTCTCCCTCTTTGTTTGCCAGATGGGGCTGCTATGCGGGCAGGTGTTCAGACAGGAGACAGGATCATCAAGGTATTTTGCTCATCTGTCTCCATGTATTTAAACTGCAGACGTCACTGTTGTCTTGTCCAAGGCCAGTACTTAGGCTGTAGGCTGCCACCTTCTGGTCACTCCATATTCCCCCTCTCTTCTTCAAGGAATTCAGACACATCTTTGTTACAGCTGGGTTTTAAAGGAAGGTTTTTGACTTTATATGTTTTTTTCTAAATTCTCATACTGATTCTGTTGAATTTTTACAGGTTAACGGGACCCTTGTTACCCATTCTAATCACATAGAGGTGGTGAAGCTTATCAAATGTAAGTTTTTTTCATCTATATTCTGTCAATTTGAAATAAGTGTGAGTGTAAAACTGACACTATGCTTTGATGTTTCAACTCTAGCGGGCTCCTATGTGGCCCTCACAGTGTTGGGGCGTCCCCCAGGACTCCCCCAGATTCCCTTGTCTGAGGCAGAGTCTCAAATGTTGGGCGTAAGCATTTCCTCTCCAAACTCACCAGCAGCAGAGCGCCCCTACAGTCCTCTGGACCGCTTCTCCTCCACTCACACATCATGGGTATGAAAGACATAATGTACTCCCATTGACTTCTAACTGTTATTGTTACTTGCGAGGAATTACCTTGAAATAATCTAACCTTGGGGACCAAGTTGTTCCACTGCTGTGATGGCACTGGAGGTAGTGACAGAGGCTTTACAGAGGCGAGATGGGATCACTGTAAATTACACATTGGGACACTAGTTTTACTCTATTGGGGGATCAATATGACAGTACAAAGGCGTGATGATGTTGGAGCTGCATAACAGCGCTGTTGCAATCTCACATTATGAAAAGGGCTAGTTCCTCAATGTGCTTCTCAATTTTCCATTTTGTTTTCTCTCCTGCAGGATGAGAACAGCAGTGTCTGCAACCAGAGGGTGGACGCATTGCAAAAGATCCTCTTAAAAGAGCAGCAGGAGCTTCAGGTTAGCATAACAATCAATTCCACTAATGTTGTTTCCTCATATGACTGTTCCCAATATATTGAAATACTCAACTATGTTTTGGCATGGGATGTAGCCTGGGTAGAAAATGCAGCAGAAGTTGATAACTCATTTTCTTCTATATTGATACAGCAAAAATTTGGTGGGTCACATTTGCTTATTGTGTACACCAGTGATTTTCAACCACTGTGCCGGGTCACACTAGTGTGCCGTGACAGATCGTCAGGTGTGACGCGGGACATTTTCAAATTTCACTTAATTAGTCCAAAAAAAAATTATTCATATACTGCAAATAATTTGCCATGTAGCACATCTGTGCCTGCAGTGTAGTGACTGGCGGAGTAATTAAATACTTATCAATGTTCTGACCTGCGCTATCCACCCACTGGGTGGCAATAAAGCACACTAACGACCTTGTTAATTTAAGACAATAGAATATATGATGCGCTCAAGAGGTGTATGTGACAAGACGTAGGCGTACAACAGCGATGGATAAATGAAAACTCCAAACTGGGCCCTTGACAAAATTCTAACCCGGATGAAGAGCATAATACAGGTGGTTGAAAAGCCAACTTTTAGGAGAAAAACTACAACAGTGTGTGCGAGAGCCCTCAAAGCTAGCTACTCAGTAGCTGAACCTGTAGCCAAATCAAAAAGCCACACACTGTGGCAGGGACAATAATACTACCTGCAAAAGCTATTGTAAATAAGATGCTTCGCCCTGACTCAGATAAAGAAGTGGCCAAAGTCCCTCTCTCAGATAAATAGATTCATATATTGAAAGACTAAATGTGTCATTTTGTAAAACTTGTGGTTGGTGCTGTGACTCTGGATTTTCTTAATTTAAGTAATGTGCCTTGGCTCAAAAAAGGTTGAAAAACACTGGTGTACACTCTGTACAGTTGCCTGTTTTTGTTCACACATTAAATCAAGGAACAAATGGAATTAATAAAAGAAGACCAGCAGGGTAACGCCTCTTTAATTTTGAGCTAATTTGACATCCATGCCCTCACATATAGCCTCTCTAGGGTAAAGTCCAGATAAGTCAATGGTTGCAGAATGTTTTTCAAAGGGGCTCTAGCTTTTTTGAAACTGTCAACCTTGGAAGGTTATTAATATTGCTGAGATTTTCATCCTTTATGGCACAGAAAAGTCTTGTTTAATTATTTAGCTTGGAATCAATGGCATCAGCCCTGGGTCCACCTGCAGATGTGGAGACTTGATAAAACAGATGTTTTACAATTAGTAATTTCTGAAACGTTCTTTTCTCCTAATTCTTAATTCACAGGAGGCATATTTTTGTTGCCTAAATGTAATCACATAACAGGATACATCAGGTGCTAATGGATTGCTGTGATTTTACAACTCTTGCTCTTTAGGCAATGAAGGAGGAGTACAGCAGGAACCCCTCCCCCAAACTACTGAAAGACATCCAGGAAGCTAAAAAACACATTCCTCAGCTGCAGGGTCAGCTCTTAAAGGCCACAGGGGCATCACAGGTAAAGCAGCAAACCCAACAACTACCTTACTACCTCCACATATTTGCATGAATTCTAGGGATGTCCAGGAACACTGTTCTACAAACGACATTCAAGCAGTCTTTGCATAATTTTGTGTTGTGTGTTCTGGGATCGCTCCAGACAACAGTAATCCTAATCTCATCAGAGGATTAAGCTTTCTCTGTGGGAAGCCAATCTTTTGTGTCTGTGTGACAGCTTATTTTACATACAACACTCACTGAACCTTGTGTTTTGTATGACAGCATAATTCTCTGCGGCCAAATTTTTAAATGAATACCAATGAGATTACAGTCCTTAAATATGTATGTGACTTATTTTACTGTGAGTCTTTGAATCTCATCACAATGTTATTAACAAATGTTTTGTTCACATGAATCTGTAGGAGGCTGTTCCAGGTGGTGATGCAGATGATGGTAGCTTGTATGAAATAGAGCACACCCCTGGCTCAAGAGGAGACAACGTTTCAGACCTGTCCTGGAGCAGCACTCCTGTGAGTTGTCACATATCAGCCCAACTCACCAAAGTAATTGGAATTTCCCTCATAACCCCAAATCATATCCTTAAATGCTATCATGATAACCCAATATTGGAAAAGTCTTGAGTTCTTTAGATAATTCTCTTGTAAAACGTTGTTTATTTTTCGTACCATCCCTCATCCAGATATCTCGGGGATTCGGGCTTGGATCTCCAGACAGCTCGTGCCCCAGCCCAAAGAGCACTCCTAGGAACAGTTTAAATTCCTGCCACTCTCCAGAGGCTGAGGATGCCACTGACCTGGTAACAATACTCAAAGGACATGCAATTTCTGCCTAATACAAACACACATTCTGGGGCTTTAAAGGAGAATGTTTTATGGAAAATCACACATTACAACCAACATTTCAAGGTTTTGGATGAATAACTGTAGTAGTGTTGTTCTCTTGGGTTATAAAAGTCAAAATGAAGAATTTGTTATGTTAAGCATTAACTCAACCCTGCGCCACTGTCTTTCCTCCAGGACTCCTTGTCCCCTACCACAGTAAGCAGTCCCTCTTCCTCCCGCCTCGTCTCCCAAATAATCGGAGCTGAGGATGATTACTTTGATTCAGATCAGGAGCAGGTAATTTAATCCCTCAATGTCAGACTTTGTGTCACTAAAAACAGCCATCACATCCAGTAGTAGAGTATTTAAAAAATGTCCCTATGTTTGCAAGGTCTACATTTTATAATTCAAGTTTATGTTACATGAATTAAAGATACAAATTTGACTCGTTTACAAATTTTTGTGCTGATTTTGTTTCAGACAAATGGCCAGTGTAACACCTTTAACAACATGGATCAGCTCAAGTCTCGGCCCGCCCACCTCGCAGCCTTCCTCCACCATGTCATCTCTCAGTTTGACCCTGCTCCTGTGGTAAGACCCTCCTCCTTAACACTTCTTAATGTTCTGTTTTCATGCAGTCTGATGGCCCTCTCAGCTTTCAGATTTTTATTATACTGATCTTATGTCCTCAGCTGTGCTACCTCTACGCTGACTTCTACAAGCAGACCAACTCCAAAGAGACCAGACGGGTGTTCATGGACCTCCACACTTTTTTCATCGACCGGGGAGCAGTGAGTACTGGATTTGTTATTTGTCCCTCCGAGAGTCTCTCTCTCTCTCTCTCTCTCTCTCTCTTTTTCTCTCTCTCTCTCTGTCTCTCTCTCTCTGTCTCTCTCTCTCTCTGTCTCTCTCTCTCTCTCTCTCTCTCTCTCTCTCTCTCTCTCTGTCTCTCTCTCTCTCTCTCTCTCTCTCTCTCTCTCTCTCTCTCTCTCTCTGTCTCTCTCTCTCTCTCTCTCTCTCTCTCTCTCTCTCTCTCTGTCTCTCTCTCTCTCTCTCTCTCTCTCTCTCTCTCTCTCTCTCTCTCTCTGTCTCTTTATATATATATAGATATATATCTATATATATAGATATATATCTATATATATAGATATATATCTATATGGTGAACTAAGATGAGGTAAGCTTGATTCCTGTCAATAAGAGGGGACTGGATCATATCCTGTCTTGATGTTGGGTCTTAATAATTTAACAGAGTATGGTCTAGACCTGCTCTGTTTGTAAAAGCGTCTTGAGATAATGTTTGTTGTGATTTGGCACTATACAAATAAAGACTGGTTGATAGATTGATTGATATATGACTACATCGCCAGGGCATTCAAAATAAAACTCATTTAAAAAAGGCAAGCCTGTTGTTGCTGTCTTTAATTTATGTCCTTAAATCTGAATAACGGTGCACTTTGTCACATTGCTTGTGGTGTCCTAAAAAGGAGTCTGGCTCACTGCAAATCTACCTATGGGTACAAATAAAGTAACCTTGAACCTTGATCCCATACACCTAAAGGCACTGATGCTTCTTTATGACAAAAATCTATAAGATTATCAAAGATTACTGTGTTTTGTTAGGCCACCTATTTCCTGAGTGACCGTGGGAAAAGCCTGCAAACATTTTACAAAAGATTATGCTTTTTGTTTGTTTGTCTTTTATTTGTTTTACTTTAGTTTACTTTTTGTAGCTGTGGGACTTGAAATTACAAACATGAAGAGATGCGATTTAATGTATTTTCTAGAAAAATGAAAACACTTCCTGATCTGCAAACATATTTCCAGCGGGTGTCATACCCGTGGTACAACTGCCATGATTCCACTCTACTTCAGGGTCACATTACGTCTTTAGTTCTTGTTTTGATTGAGAGACCCCCAGCAAAAAAAAGACATACTGTGTATTGAATACACTTAAGTAATTCTATTTATTTCTTTACAGAATTTAAAAGTTGCTGTCCCTGAAACCATCTCTGCTGATCTTGGTAAGTATCATGCTTTGCTCTATCATTCGGCGGTTGTCTGCCCAGAGTCATTTTGAGTCTATGATTAGTCTGTTGAAGTCACCTTCTGTACTTCTGTTTGCTCACCTCACTCGCTCATAATAGTCCATTTGAATTGATCACATACTTAAAGCTGGGGTTGGTAATCAGATTTAGATACACTTTTTGTCATACTGGTTAAAATGATCTTTATGTCCTGATGGCAATCATTACATAATGTGTTCCTAAAAAAGAGTGAAAAAAAACCTGCTATCTACAGCCGGAGTAAACCTGGGAAAACACTAACCAATCACCGTTTTTTGGCTCCCCAAATTTTAAACCATTCAAATCCCGTCCAGCCGTTCTGCCCTCCTCCTGCGCGTACATTTCCCCGGCATGCACTCCTCCGAGTCCCCGTCTCCTGCCTCTACTTCCCCTGACTCTATTTACTGCCCCTCTCGCTCGTCCTCGGGCCTGTCCCCTCTGACCTGATGAGGTGCTTTGCTCAGGACTGTAGTCCGGATCAGAGTCTAAAAAGCTCTCACCAACAAGCAGAATAATTAATGACGTTCAGTAAGTCCTACAGAAAATATATATTTATTGTAGCGTCCGTCCGGACGCTGTAGTGATTACGAGCCGATTCGTGAACAAGTTTAGTTTTACTAACCGGTCACTGTCGGCCGTGATCACGCCAACCAACAAAACAACAATCAATGTTTGAATGAATGAAAAACTTCTCCTCTTGTCTCTCCTCTCTCCCACTCGCACACTCGACACCTCTCCTGATGCCTTCACTGACCGTCAACACTGTAGGAATGAAGAACATCTACACTGAACACGTTTAACAAACAGTAGAGCTGTTACAGTATTATATGTGTTATAACTTTTCTCCTGATATCGTGTCACCGGGACAAATGGATAATGCTAGCATGATAGTTGTGAGTACTAACAGCAGCCATGTTTGTTTGTGTTTTTAACTTTCACTATGATAATGTTTTGGTGAGGACCGGTTTTGAATCAGTCACAGTCATATGGTCGAGAATCAGCGGTGCTCGTGCATGTGAGCAGGGGGGGCGTCGTTTTGGAGGAGCTCCGAGGGAGGAGGGGAGGGGTTAGACGGAGTCATGAGGAAAAGCTACATTCAAATTCATGCTGGTTTTCCGAGACTACCAACCCTAGCTTTAAGGAACACACTCCCAGAGAAATCGAATGCCCTGATGGTTTGGAAAGAACTGCTTGTTTAGTGAGACCCTGCCACAATCCCTTGAGAGACTTGGCATACAGTTCCATTGAGTGTGTGTGTGTTTGCCTGCGTTTTGCAGATCGGCGGCGGACAGAACTCATCCCAGAGGAAATAAACAGACAACATGTTCAGACGCTGCAGGACTCACTGCTCCCTGACATTCAGAGGAACCTTGAGGATTTCAGGTAGACTGGTCCACTCAGATTTAGAATTTTCTGTCTTTTATTTTTGGTTCTGATTAAACATTGTGTATCCTGCTTGAGTACACTAACTGCAATACATGTCTTGACATGTTACATGTAGGCAAAAGCGCAGTATGGGCCTAACAGTGGCTGAAGCAGAGCTGGCCAGACTGGACCAAGAGAGAGTCAGAGACCGTGTCACTCTTGAGCGAGAGCGCTCCTATGCTGAAAACATCATCACTAAAGTCGAGGAAATTCTGTAAGTACTACATGCTGTGCTTACAGTCATACATCCTTCAAAGGCACTGTTTCTCTTCATCTCATGATTGTCTTCTTTGTATTATTTGTAGGTTAACTACTCAGACCACAGAGGAAGAAAAATGGTGAGCAAACTTGAAAAGTGGAGAAGTTGGTTGATTGAGATGACTATTTCTTAAAGCACATGAATGGGATTGAAACTAGTTCTCACGCTCCCTCGCACCATTTGCGCAGTCAAGGCATTTATGGTGTTAAATGTGTCTCACTGCAAGCTGAAAAGATTAGTGTACCATCCTATATAGTCAGACTTCCTCTGAATAAATTCAAAACGAGATGTTGCTTCTGTAGCTTGTATTTATCTTTGATGTTTAAGAATATAAAACATTCCTCATAGCTCACAAATGAAGCACTTGGGCAGTCTCTGAGATGTAACATCTAATTTAGGCCGTATGTTTTTTGTATTGAATAATTGAAAAGTGTGACTGATTGATACAGTCTTGTTGGAAACGCCATATGGCCGCAGCACATCCCAGATGGTTTGTGTAGAAATGATACGAGTAGGACTGGTATGACATATGGTACAAGTCATAATGTGGACACTTCCTGTTTTAGCATTCTGTTTATTTGTTGACTAGAATTCAGAAAGGAGATTTCAGACTCAAGTGTTGTCCCTTCTGTTTGCATTTAGCACTACAATGCAGTATGTCATCTATACATACATGAAGCACCTTGGTGTGAGGGTAAAGGAACCTCGCAGTCTAGAGTCCAAACGGGTCAGGATCAACTTTCTCCCCAAAATCAAGGTACTTTTGTCTATGCACTTTCTACCTTTGCCCCTTCTCTTTTTCTCCTCCCTATCTACCTGACACAGTCCTTGTTGATAAAATACAGAAAAGCATCAAGACTGAAAAGGAAGGCGGCGAAGAGAAAGTGAAGAAACCCAGATTTCCCAGTATCCTTGGACCCCAGCGGAGACCCAGTCGCATTGAGGCAGCATCAGGTGAGTGAAAACTCCTGAACAAGCCTAAGCTATGTCACCATCTCTAAATCCTTTAATGTTTTGACACCACTTTTCTCTGTGTTCAGTAGGTAAAGCCTTGGATGGCCGTCCCAGGCCTCAGAAACAGTTGTCTCAGCCTACGCTGGGTGCAAGCGATCACTCAGAAGGTGGTCGTCTAAGAGGCAGCCAATCGAGCGAGGGCTCTGAACTCACACACTCCACATCTGTCAACACCTCATCCCCAGGCAGCGCCACCTACAGCTCCGACACAAGCCGAGATGCTGAAATGGGTGAGCCACTGAACAACTCAAGTATACAAATGAATGGAAGAGAAAGAGAAAAACTAATTGTTGGTTTCTTACTTGTTACTTTCCTCTCAGGTGGAACTCCGACCTCAGGCCACTCCAGGCTGAGTGACGGCCTTGCATCTGACCCTCTGGATGGGTTGCCGTACCCTGCATCGCACTTTGACCTTTACAGTCTGGACCAACTGCAAGAGGATGACAGAGAAAGCGATAGGTGTGTTTATAGTCCTATTTGCAGCAATACTTTTGCTTCTTTTTTACAGATGGAACATTTATTTTCAGCATTGATTTTTCTGTTTGTAGAGCCCACGAGGGAACACCAAAGGCTATAAGAAGGTGAGGATGCGATTCAAACTTCAATCCATCTATAAAATAAGACGTGGGAATACACAGTGGTGGGTTTTTTTTATCAGTCAGATGAAAAGCTAACTTTCTGTCTCGGCCTAGGCTTGAGGGACTGGGTACCACTGATGTCCAGAGTGAAGATGATCAGGGAACAGACTCTGAGCACGACCCTCCGAATTGGCAGCAGCTTGTGGGAAGAGAGGTCCTAGTAGGTCTCAGGCCTCAGGAAATCAAGAGACAGGAAGTCATCAATGGTGAGGACATGGTTAACCTGTTCAGATAATATGATGACCTATTAAGTCAGATCTGTTTTCAAAGAATATGTTTCTCTTCTACTGTATGTGTAGGTAAACATTTTTACAAGTTATTGAGTGTTATGATGTGCAGCAGCAGAGCATTTACAATGATCCAACACAACATCTTGACATTGTGCCTGCAGAGCTCTTTTACACCGAGCGAGCACATGTACGGATGCTGAAAGTTTTGGACCACGTTTTCTACCAAAAGCTCTCCAAAGAGGCCATCCTGCCTCCTGCTGACATCAAAAACATCTTTACCAACCTGGAGGAGATTCTACAACTGCATGGTAAGCACACTTAACATGCTGAAATCCATTGATCATCCATATCTGTACAGGACTGCTGTGGAACTATTGTTTAAAAGAAAAAGAAGAAAAATAGTAAGGAGAATTCAAATGAAATCTAGGCTCAAATGAACCACCACAGTTTGATAACTCTGATAATTACCCGGGACTCCCACTAGATCCGTGTCCGGTCCGTCTCTGATCCGCTGCGGTCAGGTTCTGTGCTCTCTCAACCGTCAACACCCACCTGTTGCGTTTTCAGAACACAGCACGGAGCAGGACCGCCGGACGGCTGGAGTCATGTGACCGAGGTTTTCCTGCGGCATTTACTGTATTAATGAATATCCGACTCCTCTCCTCATCCATGTTGTCTTTATTGGCCTCTTAAAACCTCTGACCTGATGACTCCAAGCCTGGCTTCGCTCATTATGACAGTTTGTTGTCTTGGTTAAGTGAAGAACGATCTGGCGATAACACGGAGTGTTTTATTCTGAAAATGAACCAGATGTTTTAAGTTTGTTATGCTACCTGACTTCCTGTCCTGCTTGATCTTCTCTGTTGAGATTGATGTATCGTTCGCCGACATCCAACAAAAATAGAAGTCTTATGTCTCTGATCCGGAGGGTTCCGACCTGCCGGATCAGAGACACAGCCGGAACAACAGAGCGGATTCAGTGGGAGTTAACACATTGACTAGAATAGCAACCTATCAACTCTGGTGCCGTGACGGATCTGAGACGGATCGGACACTGATCCGGTGGAATTTGTCCGTTAGAATTTAAACTGTCATTCTTGTTATCTTACATACACACTCACTGTTTGTTGGTTCCTCTCCTTTGAATTTCAGTTTCAATACTGGAGCAAATGGCAGCTGTTCGGAAGAGGAATGAGTCTTCAGTAATTGATCAGATAGGAGATGACTTGCTCTGCTGGGTGAGTACAATTCTCAGGCTGAGAGATTGTATTTTTTTTCTTACAAACAGTTTATTTTCTTCAAGGTTCGTACAGGTGCTTTAAATCCTTGAAAAGGCTTGCATTTTAATGTTGTGTTTTCCGAGATACAAACACTCCGCCAGTGACAGCGGTGCGGCCGCTACTTGTGCCTGAACATTGAAGGCTTATTAATAACAGTATCAATAACAAAATCAATTTTAACAGAAGAAAAGATATGAAAGAATTAAATGATTTCTCCTTAGAATAGCATTAGGCTGATGTGCCCTGTTAAGTAGGGGTGCAACCATACACAAAATTCACAGTTTGGTTCGGTTCGATACGTTTTTGTCACGGTTTGATACGTTTTCAATACAGAAAGAGAAACTTCCATGGCCTTTTTTACTTGTAGTTTATTGAAATTACCAACATTTGTTTCAGCTCAAAAGCACAGTTTTTAAATTAAATTAAATGTATCAGGGGTCGCTATACCTGACACATGTTCTGCTGTGCATGGGGGGGGTTTCAAATGTGAGTGTGCGTGCGCGATACAGAGAGCAGAGGAGAATTGTGAACGCGTGACCATGTAGAGACAGAAATGACATCCCGTCATGTCAATAAGATAAATAACATAAGGCTATTTAGTCTGTTAAATAAAAAAACAAGGTATAGACCTGATCTATGAGAGAGGGAACCTTAAATCACTTCTGCTTTGACTTCCAAGGGGGGGCGTGACCCGGCGCGCGTATCATGCTGAAGTCTTACACAGCATGCAAGACCACAAGTAATCCGTATACACACTTTAAAAACATATCACCCAGTCTAGCATCACTACAGGACCACGGAACAACTCTGCTCTGCAACCAAAGAGGACACACGTGCTTCCCTCTCGTGAGGGCAAGCGCTTACACACACATACGTGAACATATGAACCCAGCAGACTGTCGTATGGTAAAATATGTATTTCCAGATGAAGCACAGTTAAAACAAACAGGACCAGCTTGGACTAAATGAATGTGGGAGGAGCGCGCAGTTCAGTGGACCTGCGCTCCACAATGCAGCCCGGAGGAGTCCAGCGCAGATCCACTGAACTTTCAGCACAGAGCGCCTCGTCAGAAGTTGATAAAATAAATATAAAATAGCATATTGTTCAGTTCATAAGGCCTACCGAACCGTGACCACTGTATCGAACAGTTCGATACAGATACACGTATTGTTGCAACCCTACTGTTAAGGTCTTAAAATGACATGAGAACAGCTGATATGAATTGGCCCACCCAGTGCAAATCTTCGTGCCTCTCTTACTATATGCCTTGAAAAGTTTGACAAATTACCTTAAAAGTCCCTGAAAAGTACTTGAATTTCACCATGAAAAAAGTGTATGAACTCTGTATATTGGATGAATCTCAAGATGACTGATGTGGTTTAGGAGAATAGTATTTTGCCCATAGAAATTGAACCGTTCCCCTAAATTGATTTATAGTCAAAAATGAAAAGAAAAGGTTGATGTTGGTGTGAGATAGCATTCTGTATCTGCAGTTGTGTTATTATTTGCATGGATACATCAAAATGATCCTTTTTAATTCAGAATAAAGAAGGGGTTATAGGTGTTTTTTACAAACTTAACATCAAATTAAAGACCAACATCCTGAAATGCATAAATCACAGACTTAAGAATAAACTCAAAAGAACAGTGGAAACCATAGCGTTTAATTGAAGCCTCATTCTCTTTTAGTGGTGATGTCAGACAGTGCCCTAGATTCTACTGACATTTTCCTATCTAGTTATCGTGTTTGAAACATTAGATGTGAGTTAGCCACATATCAGCTGGCAGCCTTGTCTGAAATGTTTCTACGGGGGATAAGTAGGGTAAACGGTCCCCTTAGGGTCTGAGCATTGATCGAGTCCACATTAAAAGTTAAGCTGTCTCGTCTACTTCGAAGGGACTTAAGCCTGGCCCCCCTTCTGGGAGTCGCAGCTCATGGTTAAATAGAAAGACATTTCCATGGCAACTAGCCTTGACCCAGATCGACTGGGTGACTGATCACCGTCTCTTCATGTCTCCCTACATCTCTGCCGTGTCCTTGGGTTGGGTGGTTACAGTTCAGCGGTGGAGAGGAGGAGAAGATCAAGCAGGCAGTGGGAACGTTCTGCAGTAACCAGCCATTTGCTCTAGAGATCATCAAGACCAAGCAGAAGAAAGACTCACGCTTTACTTCATTCATTCAGGTACTGAATTCATGCTCATATTCTGTAGAAAATGTAATTATACAAAGCCAAATATGTTAAAAGGAATGTATTTTAACAAGTGATAACTGTAATTTCCCTGCAAAATAACCAACTTTCTTACAATCTAGTCACCTTTCATACTTTTCTTTTTTGCTGTTGTTAGATCACTTAAGTCAAGACAACCTGTCTGTTCTTTATTGCTTATAGGAGGCAGAGAGTAACAGACTGTGTCGCCGACTGCAGCTCAAAGACATCATTCCCGTAGAGATGCTACGGCTCACCAAGTACCCCTGCTACTAGATAACATCGCTAAGTACACAGGTACTGTAGTGCTGCTACACCAATCAGATTTCCTCACAGCAATTTCATTTGTTCACATTTTAACCAGTTCAAGACAAGGTTGTGAGAAAAATTACACTTCACACTGAGATGTAAACATTGTTTAATGAGAAGCTAAACAGAATATTCATGTATATATTAAATTGCTGTATCATACGTTTAATTTGCCTATCAATGACTTCTTGATTATTTGATTAATAACTTATTCTATGAAATTGAAGACAGTTCCAACAAGAAAACCAACAAGT
Source organism: Notolabrus celidotus (assembly GCF_009762535.1). NCBI lineage: Eukaryota > Metazoa > Chordata > Actinopteri > Labriformes > Labridae > Notolabrus > Notolabrus celidotus. The sequence continues at coordinate 17,178,448 of NC_048285.1, forward strand.
CTTAACATTTAAGAAGTTGGTGGAATGTTTTAGAACTTTTGCTTTAAAAAAAATGTATTTGGATGGATATATGGATTTTTGGTGTAGGACTAATTGCTGCAGATTAGAAGATTTTTACCATGACACTTTGTGTGATTAATGCATTTAGTGAAGCACCTACCTGCCTTCTAGACACACATGCAGCCTTAATAATGTCGTCATACCTGCAGGAAGATCCTCAGAACAAGCTGTGTACAATTCATGCTGGCACAAAAAAAATCTAATCCCTGAGTCAGTCTTAGTCAGTCTCAATTATCAGCCGCTTGCAACATCAAACTTGCTGAAAAGGTAAATAGCTTATCTAACATGGTGCACTTCAAAGGTGATAGTTTTCATATGTTCCCTCCAATGGTACAGTATATTTGTTTTATCTAGCCTGTCTCTACTGAAACCCTCAAAATGTTTGGGTCCTTTGTACTTTTGATTCTTAATGTAATAAAAAATCACTAGAAATGGAAGTCAACTCTGGAAACGGGAGAAAAGTGGGATAAAGATGAAGCATATTGAGTCTCAAGCAAGGTTCAGTGTGGCAGCATGCCAACCATCAGTGAATTACACAGACAAATGAAGAGATTAACATTTTAATGCTCCTGAGGGAGGGTGCACATTTTGGGAAATATCTCGCCCATTATCTGCATCATCATTTCAGTCTTGGCCGGGGTTTGGGCCTCACACAGAGAGAGTACACTAACGATAAAGTACCACTGGCTATTACAGGATCATAATGTCCCCCCTGCTTTGTCATAATTTTTGAGAACGATGGTGTGTTAATGGGAAGAGGAAATATCAATTTGCCGGACAGCCCCCTGCAGAACTAAGGAGGCCTTACTTCTTTTTTATGTCATAATATCTTTCAGACAGCACAGTGGAGAAGGATAAAGTGAAGCAGGCAGCAGACTGCTGTAGGAAGGTCCTCAATCACGTGAACGAGGCTGTGAAGGAATCTGAGGACAAGCAGGTATGATGTCTTTCTGTTTAATGCTATCCTCTAAACTTTGCTCTGCTTGAATTTCAGTCTCCCCCCCAAGTCCATCTATTTTTTTCTGCTCTGCCACAATTCCTCCCATCCCTCCTACTTATCTACTCTCTGTCTCCTCTTCTCTCTATTATTTCTCCAGAGGTTGGAGGACTATCAGAGAAGACTGGACCTCTCTTCTCTAAAGCAGACAGACAACCCCATGATCCTGGAGCTAAAGGTGAGTTATCTACAGTCTCACTGGTCTTACTTGTTATAGACCCACACACACTGTTAGAAATGCAGTAGAATTTGGAAATTGCTCCATTGACGAACAGCAAGTACTTTTATGCTTGACATTAATTTATCTGTTCTACCCTTTAACAGAACTTGGATCTGACCAAGAGGACGATGGTACACGAGGGTCCACTTTCATGGAAAGTTAACAAGGACAAGACAATTGGTACGTAATCAGCATATTATAAGAGTTGGATTGTCCTGCTATCTCCTCCAAAAAGAACCTCCACCAATCTTTAACATGAACCAAAATTATACCCTGTTTCCTTCCAGAGCTGTACACACTCCTCCTGGAGGACATCCTTGTTCTGCTACAGAAACAGGATGAACGTCTGATCCTCAAGTGTCAAAGTAAAAACCTGGCAGGCACAGCAGATACCAAACATACCTTCAGCCCGATCATCAAACTCAACACTGTGCTTGTCCGCTCTGTGGCCACAGGTCAGTTAGGAACCAGTCACTTTTCTTTTTTTATGTACTTCTTTGTCCAAAAATAACAGAACAATTACAGGATAAACCAGGATAAACCAGGATTAGATTATATTATCAACTCTAAAAGCGTCATTCGTTGTAGTATTTTCAAAACAAAGCACCAGGAAATCAGTTGCATGTAGACAAGAATTTTGATAAATCTCCCCTTCTGTCTTTACTCACTCCTGCCAGACAACAAGTCCTTCTTCGTCCTCTCCATGTCAGAGAATGGTGCTCAGATCTATGAGCTCATGGCCCCCACAGTCTCAGAGCAGAGAACGTAAGTAAACACCCTTTTATTTCATCGTTTCATTAGATTTTTACTGCTTCAGCTGTTAAATAGACTCATAACCGTTTTTTTATTTTTATTTCACAAGGTGGCAGCGTTTAATCACCCAGAGAGCTGATGCCATGAAAGTGAAACCTCACAGTGTCATACCATTACCTCAGACTGAGTATGTCTTGTTTTCATCTTTCTAAATTGATCCAACCAGATGGTTTATTCAGGGTTTGAAATTGTTGCTTACATAAGATGTTGCTTGTATGCCAGTGGGGAAAGAGACGGTGTGGAGATCATTACAGCAGGTGTTTCCAGGCTGAGCAGAGACCCCGACTGCACATCCACTGGCAGCACCCAGTCCACAGGTATTCACGGACGCTCATTTCTTTTTATAGTTTTCCTCCACTGTTGCTTTAAATACCTCACCATGCTCAGCTTTAGTGATGATTCATCTATAATAAATGTAATTATCTCCCATCAGAAAAAGGGAGCAGTCCAGCCTCCAGAAGTACGATGCAGAGTTCTGTACCAGGTAGTAATCCATTTGAGGGAGGCAAAACTGAGGAAGAGGAGGAGGAGGAAGGTTTTGTGGACCCAGAGCTGCCTTATCAAATGACTGAGGTTGGGAAAGAAGGAGACTCGTTTGACATGTTTCCCTGCAGAGCTGATGAAGCACTGAAAACATGTAAGCACAAAGCATGGGATAAGTGAAATAACTAGTGCTGTATAAGTAGTGGATATACCAGCTGTACTTATTAACCCTGTACTTACAATTTTCCACAGTGGCAGCATTAAAGCAGGTATTGGTGACCCAATTAATGTCCCAGGAGGCCGCGGAGCAAACCAAACGCTCCACAGGGGCCCGTCTCCTCAGGACCACCTCTCTCCGGACCCCAGTAGACAGCCGTGCTCGGGTGATGATTCACAATGGCTCAGATAAAAGCAGTTCCCAGACAGAGGACCGGACTCAGGACCTGGGCTCTGGAGACACAGGCTTCTTTGATTCTCCTGAAGATTTTGGTGAGTCTAGACAGTTTGAACAGTTGCTTTGTCAAATTCTATGCTGTAGAATTTAACAGACTTAAAAAAACATATAGACTCAACGAAAAAAAAGTAAAGTAAAAACTGAATTAAACAGAAAGATACAGGCAATAAATAAAGGCATACCTTAAAACAGTAATGAATTAATTAATATTTATTTTGGTCATTCATTTAAAAAGAAAGAAGTCTAGAGTTTGTGTGAGTAGTCATCTATCAAATACAAATAGCACAATTTTACATGTTCATACTGATTTGTTTCACACAATAAAATTCACAAAAAAACAACAATGACCAAAAAAGGAATAGGCCCAGGCTTATTTTTGCCTCTCCTGTACAATCCATGATATTACCCAAAAACATCAGCAGTACCAGAAAAGAAAGTAACAAAAGCAGTTTTTATACATTACACTCCTTAATTCTTATAAGTGCCCGAGCACTGACTGGAGGAGGGGCTAATTGTATCTTAAAGCTAGGGTTGGTAGTCTCGGAAAACCAGCATGAATTTGAATGTAGCTTTTCCTCATGACTCCGTCTAACCCCTCCCCTCCTTCCTTGGAGCTCCTCAAAAACGACGCCCCCCCGCTCACATGCACGAGCGCCGCTGACTTGCGACCATATGATCGTGACTGATTCAAAACCGGTCCTCACCAAAACATTATCATAGTGAAAGTTAATAACACAACACATATATAATACTGTAACAGCTCTACTGTTTGTTAAACCTGTTCAGTGTAGATGTTCTTAATTCCTACAGTGTTGACGGTTAGTGAAGGCATCAGGAGAGGTGTAGAGTGTGCGAGCAGGAGAGAGGAGAGACAAGAGGAGAAGTTCTTCATTCATTGAAAGATTGATTGTTGCTTTGTTGGTTGGCGTGATCACGGCCGACAGTGACCGGTTAGTAAAACTCAACGTGTTCACGAATCGGCTTGTCATCACTACAGCGTCCGGACGGACGCTACAACATCTACATTTTCTGTAGGACTTAGTAAATGTCATTCATTCTTTTGCTTGTCAGAGCCCCCGTGGTGAGAGCTTTTTAGACTCTGATCCGGACTACAGTCCTGAGCAAAGCACCTCATCGGGTCAGAGGGGACAGGTCCGAGGTCAAGCAGTCAGTAGAGTCAGGGGAAGTAGAGGCAGGAGACGGGGACTCGGAGGAGTGCACGCTAGGGAAATGTACGCGCAGGAGGAGGGCAGAAAGGCAGGACGGGATTTGAATGGTTTAAAATTTGGGGAGCCAAAAAACGGTGATTGGTTGGTGTTTTCCCAGGTTTACTCCGGCTGTAGATAGCAGCTTTTTTCACTCTTTTTTAGGAACACATTATGTATTGAATCCAAATTTGATTACCAACCCCAGCTTTAAAGGATTATTTTTTATATTATATTATTCATTGTATATGGTATTCATTATTCATTTGTATTATAAGGCTTTTTGAAACTACTCATTAGTCACTGAGGCTGTTTCATGTTTTGACTCCTAATACTGAAACACATCTGCATTTTATGTTGGTTCTAGCTATACATGTTTCAAACACACATGTCCCTCTGAAATAATAACGTCCTTCTCTTAATTTAAACAAACGTTGAATACAAACAGGATTAGTATTTCTAATGTTTCTAAAGACACAATGTCTTAAACTTTTAAAGTGCAAAATCGGATGAATAATTGATTAGTAGATTCCTGGTAATGAGATTTATGTATTATTCTTATAGCTTTTATCTGGGAGTTTGATGACAGGATCTAAGTTTGTTTATATACATTTCCCCAGACCTCAACACAGTATGTCATATATGTCATATATGAGTGAATAATACAATATATGTAGACATTTGTTATTCAATAGATGTTTTATTCAACATAGATACCAATAGATTTAGATAGTTTCACATATCAGCCCCCATTCTCGCCTCCTCACTGGCTCCCTGTCCATTTTAGAATTCAATTTTAGATTTTAATGTTTGTTTTGCAGTCACTACATGGTCTGGCACCTCAGATATCTCTGATCTTGTAAAAATCTCCGCCCCCTCCAGAGCACTGAGGTCTGTTGACCAAATGCGTCTCGTTGTGCCAAAAAGCCGACAAAAGACAAGGGGAGACCGAGCTTTTTCAGTGGAAGCTCCTAAGTTGTGGAATGATCTACCCACCTAAGTTAAAATGGCCCCCACCCTGGATACTTTTAAATCTTGCTTAAAAACTCACTTTTACTCCCTGACTTTAATACAGCATGAGAGTTTAAGTTGGGTCTCTGTGTGTCTTTTAATTGACTGTATTTTAAATGGTACTATTATTTATTTCTACTGTTTATATTTGTTGTGCAGCACTTTGGGAACCTTGTTGTTTTTTTAAAATGTGCTATATAAATAAAATGGATTGGATTTGGATTGAAATGTATGAGAAAGTCAGGAGGATTCAGGCTACACACTGGTTGGTAGGGGACAAGAATTCAGGCTTATAACAACTTTGAAGGAAAGAACTGAAATCATGAAATCATTCAAAAAAAGAAGTGGGTATCTTGGAATAAGGTGCATCCAAATTAGAGTAATGCATTGATATATTTGCTGGCATTGATATGTTTTATCTTCTGAGACAAATAGCAAGACTTGAGAGGATTGGACCTTGCGCTATGTGAATTTGGAGGTACAGCTGTGCAGAATTAGAGTAGAAATTAATACTTTAATATTATTCAAGTATCTGTGTAATGTGGGCAAGTTGGAGCACATACTCAGAGAGAATGAAGTGGTCCCAGTATTGACCCCTGAGGGACTCCACAAATTATTAAGTAGTGAAAGAATATTCACTGATTAAGATGTGCAGTCTGCTTGGTCTCTCTGTCACTTCCTTATCCTAGTGAATTTACAAAGCACTAATAGTTAAAAGGCCTTTTTGATTCTCTCAGCAGGATATTTGGTCCTGGAGGGTTATGGTGGACCAGGGGAGGAGCAGCACAGATGATGAAATATGGCTTCACACCACAGGAAAGCAGGCTGCGGACATCACAAGGCTGTCCGCCGACTCTGGGATCAACTTGAGGTTTCCTCTACGTCGCAGGCCGGCAGCCTCTCCTCTTTTAGTCAGACAGGTTCCTGTCTCACCTTCGAAATCTTCAGGCAAACCTCAACTATCTAAAGGTATCCTATCAGTTCTATGTAGCAACATGCATACGGATAACAATGTATATATGTTTTTTTTTTTTGTACACATTGCTGTCAAATTAATTTAATCATCATACTTTGAATTGTGTTTCTCTTTCAGGAGGTGGAGGCAAAGTACAATGTTCTAATACGCCAAAGGCCAGAGAGGGCAGCAGCAGACACAGATGGAAACAAAGGTACAGTATCTCCATTCACACTCACTCTCAGCAGATCAATCAATCAATCTTATTGTATTGCGCCAAATCGCTTTTACAAACATAGCAGGGTTAGACCGTACTCTGTTAAATTATTAACAAAGACCCAACATCAAGACAGGATACAAACCATTCCCCTCATACTGACAGGACTCTGATCTTGATCTCATCTTAATCCACCATGAGCATTGCACCTCACAGTAGTTAGCTAGTTACAGCGGCAAGGAAAACTTCCTTTTAACAGGCAGAAACCCTCGAGCAGAACCAGACTTGTGTTATACAGCCAGCAGATACATAACAAGATCGTAATATGTGTGTCATTTCCTTTATGTGTCCATTTTCTCATCCCACAATTCAATTCTCTCCACAGATAAAGATAGTGGAAGTCTGTGCATCAGCTTTTGGCTCTGGTCCCAAAGAGGAAGTACCAACTCGAGTCCTGTTCTGTTTCTTGTGTCCTGGACTTTTTTAGGACATCCTATAAGCTTGTCCTCTCACTGCTGAACCCCTCCTGTTTTCTATCACCATTCCCCTGTGGTCACCACAGAGAATGAGAGACTTGAGAGAAAGCGGAATTGTTTGAACGGGGGGGAGTCATCTCTCTGATGCTGTGCCCCCTTCATTCAGCACAAGGCAATCAGGGAAGTGGGAATGCCCCCCGAACCTTAACCCTCCACCATCTATCACCCATTTTCCTGGATCTCCCTGCAAGAAAGAGAACTTATACCAAAATGTACAAAGATGTGTGTTTAGAATATATATATATGAAACACAAAACAAGAAAGGAAAATTTTAAGATAATGTATTAAGATTTTTTTTATCCCGAGATGTATTTATTTTCTTCTTTTCATTTTTTTAAGTGTTTCCCACATTGCTTGCATGCTTTTGGCCATGGTGTTAACCTTTTTGGCTGCTTTTCCTGCTTCAGTCATACAGGGTCAGTGTGAGTGTTGAGTGCACGCTAGCATTCAAGCAATGCTAGCCTAGCATACCCTGATGAAATGGCAGGAATATATTCAGACTGATAGAGCCCAGAGTTGCACTGGTGATAGAAAGATCCTATTGTGTTTAAAACTCTTGAATTGTGTTGAAGTCTAGAAATTCTGATGAATTTCTAGGTGTGGTGTTAACTAGAATGAAGAGTCTGAAGGCTCTGATCTGGTCCTGTTGCATTTCTGTGCTGCCCCCTTTCTCCTCCCTCTCCTCACTGTTGAGATGTATTTTGTCTCCTGTCCTTGCCTCCTTTCCTTTGTTTGATTCTGCCACTTCTTTCCGCTCTGAACACTATGGGTGTAATCCTTTTCTTTTCCTCACAGCCCAGTGGCTTTCATGCTTATTTATCCCCTCCCCACACTCTATATGTCATGCTTTTTTGTACTGCCTTTGGGTATCTTTCCCCTTTTCCCCTCTTCTTCGAGGAGCGACCATGCTCTTTCTGTATCAGGCTGCTGACAGAACTGCTGCTTCTTTCTGCTACTGTTGGCATTGCTGATCTGACTGCCTGATACTCTAATAATGTCATGAAGTTCAACATATACTGTAAAATGATCAAGTTGGAAGGTTATGCATTACTTTAATAACTAAATGGTGCCATGACACATTCAAAAAGGAAAACATTCATGTTTCCAGTTTCTTTCCCCCCTATTCTGTATAGTGATACTTAATAATATTTTAGGTTGCGTTTGCTGGAAAACACTTAAAATCCTCTCAATGTTTGGCCCCAATGTTCCGGTTAAAACAAAAAATGTTGTGTACACTGCTACATTAGAGGTGTTTCTAAAAAATGTTTTCCTTTTTTTTGTTCTAGACTTTATTTTCAATCAAAAGTAACCACAGGGGTAACGCAATTTGGTTTGTGCTAGCATAACTGCTAACCAGCTAATTAGCAAAGTTTTAAACTCTGATGACTAAGGTCCAGTAGCCTGTTGCACCAGCTGTGCATAAACTCAAACGTAGCCTAGTTTGAACATAATTTAGGATGAAGTTTACACTCTAGTAACGTTTTGGGTGTTGCACCAGCTGAAATAGTTCCAACGTTAGCCTAAGTTACAACTTAATTCTTACACTTGGCTCCCAGAAGATGTAAAGTCATCCGTAGAGTAGGGGAGAACAGGGTTGGTTGTCACACTTTTTACTGTTTTAATGATTGCTCATCAAAACATCTTTCAATAGTCTTTTTTTATTTTTATTTAACCTTTATTTAAATAGGTAAAACCCATTGAGATCAGGATCTCTTCCACGAGGGTGACCTGGCCAAGAGGTCAACAGCACATGTCATAAAAACAGTCACACGAAAATGACAGTACAAATTAAAACGTACAATTTATAAATGCATAGTGTTTTACAGTATGAATAAGAGGTGTGGAAGCTGTAACAAAACAACAAACAATAATTTAAGGTTTAAAACACATAGAACGGAAGGCTCCAAGTGTCATAAGTTTCAATTTAGTCTGTAGAGCATTCCATGCCATGGGGGCAGCCAAGCTGAAAGCCCTTTTTCCGAATTCAGTCCTTACCCGAGGAACAGATAAAACAAGAGTAGTGTTGGAACGCAAGGTATAGGAACTGATTTTTCTCTGCACTAAAGCGCACAAATGGTGAGGAATCAAGCCTAAAAGAGCCTTATAGATTAGGGTCAGCCAGTGTTTATATCTGCAAATTTGATTTCACATACAAATCACAATGGTGGGTGAGACGACTACAGCCAGTGACAAATCTCAGTGCTGAATGAAAACGGTGTCCAAAGACTGGAGACAAATTGGATGACGCACTCAGATAAAGCACGTCCCGTAGTCAAGAATGGGTAAGAAGGTCGCTTGTCTACTAGTTTCTTTCTGACCCTGAGAGAGAAGCAGGTTCTGTTTCTAAAAAGAACCCAAGCTTCACACGAAGTTTAGTACGCAAATTATTAATCTGGGCTTTAAATGAAATCTCCTGATCTAGGATAAATCCCCAAGTACTTGTAATTTAAAACCCGCTCTATAGGATTTCCTTTGGATGTAACAACATTTGTAGTGGTCTGTGGTAGCGCCTTTGAGTGAGAGAAAACCATGAACTTGGTTTTATCTGTATTTAAAACCAGTTTTAGATCATTCAGATGAGACTGGATAACATTAAATTGAAGCTTAAGGTGTTGGCTTGAAATGTGTATTCCTCTCATTTTCCAACTCATTGTAACAAAGAGGCAATTAACTATCAAAGACACTCTGACACTTTGTGACAACCGACCCTGTCACAGGGATGGTTGTCACACTATGGGGATGGTTGTCACACACTATGGGGTTGTCACACACTATGGGGTTGGTTGTCACACTATGGGGATGGTTATCACAATGGTATTTCAATTGGAAAAATATTTTTGAAAAGGCAAGAAGGCAGAACTAAATTTGAAAGTTTAATTGCACTGACAAGTGATAGGCCTACATAACTTAATGCATTTTAACATAAAATGAGCAAGGAACATGAAAAACACATCTTTAGACCAGCCTATATAACGACATAAAGAACAAAACAAATAGGCCTAACAATAATGGCCGACTCAACTAGGCTACATGCAGTCACTGTCTGAGTTACATTGATGGCAAATGTAGGGTCTGCGCACTCCAACTCATTTCACCATGCATAGGGGTTGGTTGTTACATGTGACAACCAATCCCAAAGAGAATGTGACGACCAACCCCAACTGGAATTTTTTGCTAGCATCAAGGCTAACAACCATTTTAAAACTAGTCAGCTAGCTAATAAAAATCTAAACTATAGCTTTCCCCTCACACTTTGTAAGAGTAACACTTGTTTTGTTATAAACCCATCGTTTAAAAGCCTAGAAGAAAAATACTGAGGAGCTGAATATTTACAATTTGACATGAAAAACACAAAAAGTCATCTCACCTCAAGTTCAGATGTTGTACTCCAGAGAAGATTATGTAGGTGAGCTCTGATCCTAATTCTGGAAATGTCCTCTGGTGGCGAGATGTAACAAGCGTGCCAACCAACCCCGTTCTCCCCTATGCTATTACAAAGAGATTATATATAATATATATATATATATATATAATATATATATATATATATTGTATTTTTTTTCATTTTGGTTGAATGATTGTATACTAGACTCCAATAACACACAGTTTAACTGGTTTCATTCTGTTGCTTTTAGTTATAGAATGTAATGTAGACTTTCCACTGTATTACAGCCTTAATTAGTCATGGACACAGAGTCAGAAACATGGACTTATGAAAGATGGCTTGTTCACTAACTTTAATGATACTTAGCTGTGAAACGTTTTCATCTAAAGCAATTTAAAGTTTAAAACTGTGCCTGAAATCTTAGGCAACAAAGACATTTTGGAGCAATTCACTAGGATCCTCATGGTCAATAGTTTCCACTTAACAGAATGAAATTCTTTATGGGGACTTTTGTAGCACTAAATGTGATGATGGTGGATTGTTTAAAGTACCTTTTGAAGTGGCTTGATCAAGGACACCAGGGAAAGTGGCGGTCATTACCAGCAGGTGGCAATCTTACACCATTACACGTCCAAGACAAGAAGACCCACCCGAAACTGCAGTGACATCAGTGTTTTAAATAATCAAGGAAGCATATTTTTTTAGAGACATTTGACTCTAGTCTCTGACTAATACATGAGTATATTAAGAGGGGCTTAGAGATGCATTAGTTTGCCTCCTGAAGAAGTAAAGAGAATTCTACACAGGACTGTGCAACATTTGTGTGACTTCAATGAGTTTACTGCTCTTGACAGTGAAAGAGAAACATCAGTGTTATGCTTGGCATTAATTTTGCCTTGGAGAGAGAGAGAGAGAGAGAGAGTGAGAGAGAAACAGCAGGAGGATACCTCAGTCTGAATAACATGTTCCTCTTCTGTTCTCTGCATCACCCTTACTGTAGACACGCTGCAGTGAAACAGAGCACAGAGAATGATGGGGAGAGATTGAGAGGATGTGTTTTGAGGAGACAATGAGAACCCAGACAAGGTATGAATGGAAAAGGGGTTTAAAAACAAAAGAAGAGACTATAAATTAAAAGCAAAAGAAAGGAAGTGGCAAGAGACAGAGTGAAATGAAGGCACAGCGGAAAGGGGATGGTAATTGATTGTCTCTTTTCTCCACAACCTGTCACTGCGCTAATTGGAGTGGCAAAGACAAAGAGGAGAAAGGTGTCAGTCACATCAGGGTCTTTCAGGAGAGCAGTTCATGTCAAGCTTGGATAAGACAAACCTTCACCCACAGCCTACCCTTCAGCTCTGCTAGAGTGCTTTGTGAGTAAGGAATAAAATGAAGCTTTATCCTTGCGAGGGAATCTGAAATTTGGTCCCAAGACCTGCATTGTTAATGTTTTCCCCCCACCAGCTCTTTTCAAGTCTGATGAGTTCACCTGATTTACTTCACCTCAAAGATCTGGGAAATCTTAATGATAGCAGAGTGTGTCATCTTGCTTGTTGCCATGGGGCTTAATTTCAAGATAATGATGCTCAACTAAATAACTCACTCACAACAGGAAACAAACAGCACTCATTTCCTGTCATATCTCCCCAAATAGCCATGCTGTATTAATCTTCGAAATAATGTGCGTTACCTGACCTAAAGTTTCCTAAACATAGACATACATTCACTTATATGTGCATGTTTCTGTCCAATAGAGTAAGTTAATACATCTAAAAGTGCATCTATTACAATTCTGATGCTTATATTTTCACACCAGCTTGCAGCACATGGGCAGGAAGGGCCCATTCTCTGCTCTGCATGCTATTGGCAGGTTTTGTGGCTGATCATCAATCCCTGTTTGCAGTGGCATGCTCAAACGCGCATCCTGAGCTGTTGCGTTATCAATGTATCGTTCAATCACCACTGCGATCAGCAAGACTGTGTGAGGTCACACTTAAGTTTGGCGAAAAAATAATGACATACCTTCAGTAGGGGAGAACGGGGTTGGTTGTCACACTTTTACTGTTTTGATGATTGCTCATCATCAAAACATCTTCAATAGTCATTCCTAAATTAAATTGAAGCTTAAGGTGTTGGCTTGAAATGTGTATCCCTCTCATTTTCCAACTCATTGTAACAAAGAGGCAATTAACTATCAAAGACATCTGACACATTGTGACAACCAATCCTATCACAGGGATGGTTGTCACCACTATGGGGTTGGTTGTCACAATGGTGTTTCAATGAGAAAAATTTTAAAAAAGGCAAGAAGGCAGAACTAAATTTGAAAGTTGAATTGCAATGACAAGTGATAGCCCTAAATACCTTCATGGATTTTAACAAAGAATGAGCAAGGAACAGGAAAACACATTTTAGGCCAGCCTATATAACAACAAAAGAAAAAAACAAATAGGCGGAACAATAATGGCCTACTCAACTAGGCTACATGCAGTCACTGTCTGAGTTACAGTGATGGCAAATGTAGGGTCTGCACACTCCAACTCATTTCACCATGCATGATTTTGCCAACATAGGGGTTGGTTGTCACATGTAACAACTAACCCCTAAGAGAATGTGACGACCAAGTCCTCTCGCCTCAAGTTCAGCTGTCTTACTCCAGAGAAGACTATGTAGATGAGCTCTGATCCTAATTCTGGAAATTTCCATGCCCCAATTTGTGAGACAGCGCCCTCTGGTGGCGAGATATACGAGTGTGCCAACCAACCCATGGGACTACCAACCCCGTTCTCCCCTACTTCTGTGCAGTCATATTGGGTTTGTTTTATTGTTCATCCCTGCCTGGTTTCACAGAGCTTATCAGAAACTATTACATTTTAAACTGGGGAGCAAAATACAATATACTGCTTCCAAAACATAAAAGTTGGATTAAAGTAAACATTCTGCTCAGATGTTGATTTATGACTGTTGCCGTTCTCTTTTGGGAGGTGGGAGGAAATATGTTTGTAACTGCTTGCCCAACCAGTCTCCTCTGTTGGATTTTAAATTAGGGATAGGGCATGATTTTTGAATGCTCGAATATTCCTTCACTTATTAAATATTGAAGAGTTAATGTAAATATTCTCTCATTTAAAAAGTAAAAGTTTTCATCGTTTTCACCGGTGGCTGGTTGTAATACATTATTCCCGCCAAACGGTGACTGAAGAGGGTCTTAAAGGTGACATATCATGCTCTTTTTCATCAATATATATTGGTCTAAGAGGTCCCCAAAACATGTCTTTAAAGTTTATGCTCAAAACAACACTTTGAAATCAGATTTTGGCATGCCTGTAAACCCCTCTTTTTCAGCCCTGCTCAGAACAGGCTGTTTTCTGTGTCTGTGCCTTTAAATGAGAATGAGCTCTCTGATCACGCCCCCTCAGGAAGTGGATGTGGCCTTGGCTGTCCAGCACGTTGATCTAATGTTTACACGTTGGCTGAATATACACGGCTGCTCACAGACCCACGTTACTTCAACCCTCTGAATTTGATCCAGAATCTGATCCTGATGGAGAGGCACCTGCAGCAGGACCTTTCTGAATGATTGGTCACAGATTTTGTGTTTCTTGCTGTTTTATTTGTCAGTATGTCGACGTGTGTCTTGGTACACAGCTACGAATATGTAGCTATGTGGCTATGCTAACTAGCACTAGCACTTTTCCATGAAAAATAAAAATCATCCACTAGATCTTCAAATCTGCAGACGTGGGGAGTAGCATGCAGCCTACAACTAGCATGCCTCCCTCCTAAGCTCCTTGTTAGCACACGTGTGAAGGTAATGAAAAACGGAGGAGTTGAGTTGTATTTTATACAGTCTATGGGCTGAACAAGCTCCGAGCTCTGACTTCTGTTACAGACCGGATGTCGTTATGATGTATGAAAAAGACTGAAAACTGAAACGGCTCGTTTCAGCACACATTTACAGAAAGGTGGAGAAATCAGAACAGGGGCAGAATGGATTTTTTCATTTTTGGGGGGTTTGTAGACATGCCAGGTAGAGAACCATTAAAAAGTCGATTTTGCATGATATGTCACCTTTATAGCTGTTTACGAACCACATCAAGTAAAACAGGAGGAGAAGAATGTTGACTTCGTTAGATAGCAAAAGAAGAAGAAAAACATTTGCAACAGTCGCTGGAAATTCGCGTGTAGTGCTGTGAGATTCAGAAACCGAGAAAACTGCAGAGACTGAGCATGGCCGTAAAATGTAAACATACAAGCCACGGTGCACACTGGCATAAGGCTCAAAACAGATGCTGCCAGTGACCGCTACTAGCGGCTCCTCGTCCCGGTGCTGGTTCGCTGCCACATAAATGGACTGTTCGAGAGCTCGATTGCGAATAATCGCTGAATTAATGCCAGTGATTATCGACAAGTATTTTGGCTTGAAATGCCCATCACTATTTTAAAAACATATTTTATTGCAAATTCTCACATTTTATTAAACATTCCAAGTAAATAAATTAAAGCTGTTTTTTAAGTTATCTTGTAAAAAGTCTGTTTAAAATATACCTATCAAATGTCTGTGATGGACTGACAGTACGTCAGTCCATCACAGACATTTGATGATTCCTTGTAACATGGTTGCCTCAATTAAAAGCTGTTTCTCAAACAGGAACTCCTGACCTTCTGGGATTGATTTTCATGCTGCAGGTCTCCCCCTTTCATCAAGCAGGAGCCAATATCAGATAGATTGCATTTGAGATCAGCTCTCTCTACTCTCTTGTCTGAGTAATCCATGGCCTCTCCTGAGTGATTACTGTCCCAAGCACAACAATGAGTCAGGCCAAGGATGTGCGACGCTGACGGTGAGAGATAAATGAACTGACTTCTTCAAATAGGGAAAATATGCTCAGAAATGCACTGCTGAAAGAGCACACAGTCCTGTCTGCCAACCCAAGAAAAGAATACCTGAATCTATTCATTTTTCCGGTGGGAGACTCTTCATAATATACCTATCCAATAATAAAAAGCCACCTGTGGAATGACTTGGCATTAACCCTGTCTAATTACCACATCGCACCTTGATGGAGTATCTGGGTAAAAAGCTTCCTGCAGGCCAGCTGGCATGAGGCCCCCCAATTGCTGTAAAAGAGAAACCAGAGACAGCTCCACACAGCCTCTGAGCTGTTGAACTGTGATCTGGGACTGAGCTTAACGTAGCTCAGGGCTGTGGCAGAAATCGATGGCTCTTTTGGCAGGCGTGTTTTTGCTGATTTTGGTGACCAGTAGTGGAAAGGTACACAGCTGCTGTCCTGCCAGGTTGATTCTGTAGAGAGTGAAAGTCTGGTTTTAGTAACCAGTGCCACGCAAACAAAGAGAAAAAGAAAGAATGAAATCAGAAATGAAAAGGAGTAAGGTGTCTACAGCTTAGATGTGTTGATGGAAAAATGCCTGGAGGCAGCTGTTTCTATCCTCTGGGTACCTAACTGGACCACAGCCTCTTGTAGATGACTTCGGTGTTCCTGCCCCAGTGCAGTTTTTTTGTCCAAGTGCACCCCAGGTACTTGTAGTCTTCCCCAATGTCCACACTGACCCCCTGGATAGAAACAGGAGTCACTGGTGTGTTGCCCCCCCTAAGATCCACAATCCTTGGTCTTTGCCCACCACAGCACTGTACTCAGCCTCCTAACCCTTCCTGATGCATCCAACTACAGCAGAGTCATCTGAAAACTTCTGAAGGTGGCAGGACTCTGTGTTGTAGTTGAAGTCTGTAGTGTAGAGGGTGAAGAGGAAAGGAGACTTCTCCAGGATGCTTCAAAGAATTTGTTATTTATGCCCTTGTATCTCTATGTTTCAAAACTGTCATTTAATGTCACTTTTTAAGCTGCATCTCAATATATACGAATCAGTAATGCGCGCCTGTCTATTATTCTTGAATGGATGCTAAGGGACCAAGCTGGGGTCAGGTTGTTTAATCTACCTGACATGCGTCTGCAGACGATCAATAATGCTCCAATGCTACTGCCAACATCAGGAAGGAATGAATCCACTTGAAGAACAGAAAAAGAGAGCACAGACGGAAATAGAACAACAACAAAACCTGACTAGAATTGAAAATGACTCTTTGTTTAGTCATCTGTTGCTGTTCTCTCCGCAGGCTGGAGGCCCCAAACTAGTCACTTGGAACACTAGCGTGTCCTACTGTCCGCCTTTAGCTAATTTTCTCAAAGTCAAACGAAAGCACTTTTCTTAGTGAAAGCTCTGTCTAGAAATGTTTGCTGTGTCTGAAAATACTGCAAAATCAAATGGGGTAGTTTGATTTGAGTCAGTAGTAGTATCTGTAGCAGTTGATACAGATAGAGGTTGAACAGGTTGTTGAACTCAGCAAAATTATTTTTCCCCTCAATGTCATTTTGAACTGGGATCATCTGTATTGGTGTTAATCCTTGAAAATGCAAGTGTAGTATGATAGTGACATGTTGGTGAAAGTTGGTCTATTGAATTTATATATCAGAAATGCCAGATAATACAAAGTAATACAGTATCAATGGACAAAAAGGTGTTATATTTTCATAAATCCGGTTACAGCATTGATGTATCAGATAAAAGGTTAAAAAAAAACACTTGAACACATAATTTTTCTATCCTGGAGAAGGTAATAGAAGTAGCTACGACTAAGACATCTTCTTTCTATTCTCTGTTGCTACTCCATTCATGGTGGTGGTTAACCCTCCTGTTATGCGTGTTTCTTAGGGACAGCAATAATGTTCGTGGGTCAACTTGACCTGGGGCATGTTTAATTATCCAGAAGTTTCAGAACTCAAAAAAATCCCAATAAACATTTTTTGATCTCATTATTAACTCCATTACTAACCATTTAAATCAATATTTAGTGCAGTGGTGTTCTTTAACTCTCACAGATCATGGTTCCATGAGGATAATTCACTAATTTTCATGACAATTCATGTTAAAGCTTTTTTAATGTACATTTGAAAGACCTAAATATAAATACAATAGTTTTACATGACACAGATTTTAGTTTATTTCATTTGGATTTTTATTAATTTTTTTTATGTAGTGATGTTGATAAATTAACAGGAGACACCTCTTCCGTCACATGCTGCCCAGGTTTTGATGCTGTATTTAGCTGGCTTGGAAGGTATATATTGCCTAAAATGGAAGGAACCTCTGAATGCCTCTAGCCTTTCCTCCACTGTGACATTAGGGCCTGGTTTATAGAGTAGTGGAAGTTACTCTATCCACTTGTCCCTCACAGTTCTAATGGCTGACAGCTTGTCTCTTTTCAATCTCAGCTCCTGCAGTCAAATTCCCAAGTGTCTTTGGGCAAGTCACTGAACCCCAAACTGCTCCCTCAGTTGTTCAGCGTTGTATGAAAGTCTAGAATAAGATTAGCTAATACTGATGGTCCCTTACGAAAGCAACCTCTACCATCATTGGGTGAGCGAGTAATGTAAAAGAGCTTTGAGTGGTCAGAAGACTGGAAAAGAGATATATGAGTACAAGTCCATTTACCATTTACTATTTATCATGACCTGCTCAAAAGCTGACTTGATGTCTGTTACACGAGTCCCTGCTATCCTAGTGGCTCTGTCTTTATAATGTTTTCTGTAGACAGTTTTGCCTGACATATATTTGGGGATGAAGATCGCTGTATTTCCCCATTTTGGATGTGAATGTCTGCTTGGAGGAATATGAATATCTGTTTCCTCATTTGGTTCATAATCAGAATCATCAGACTCAGAATTGACCACAAGATGGTCTTCATCTTCAGACACACCCTCCTCTCTTTCACTGTCATGATCAAAGAGGAGTGCCTGAACATAACAGGAAGGTTAATAAAACACAATTTAAAAAATGAACAGTAAACAGACACTACACCACCTTTAGACAGTAGATATTACTCTGTTTTCCGTGAAGCCCGGTGCAGTTTACAAGACCTATCAGTGTCTGCACACTTATCACACCATTTTATAAAATTGTAAAATGACCGTTAAAAAAACAACAAAGATGTCAAAACTGCATGTTCACCATGATATTCACTGATAATGTGTGTTCAGTTGTTAATCTATTGTTTCCGTTTACTGCTGCGATAGAGTTGAGCTTTTATTTTGAAGGCAGATTTTCAACGTTCATACCGGAAGTCCGTGTGGGAGAAAATGCTGGTAGGTTTCCCAGACGCGTGCTGTGCACATCTTTTTACCATGCTTTTTACTCATCCATCTCTCCTTCATTTACACTGCTTGTACCATTCGGGGTCGCAGGGGCTTGGAGTCTATCTCATCTGTCATTAGGCGTGAGGCGGGGTCCACCCTGGACATGTGGTAAGGCTACTAAAGGGTATCGTTTCTCTCCTGTTGCATACTGTAGCAGCTAGTTGGAAGCTAGAAAATACGGTGGCCCTGAGAGCTCACAGCACTGCAACTTAAGAAAACACATGCAAAAAGACAAAACACAAGCAAATGAAGAAAACATCTCCATCAGTTTGACAACAGATGCGCAGCCTTAAGAAAACGTGCTGCAAAGACCACAACACAACAGAAGTGTTTCAAGAGGACACTTAAAAGTGATGCACACGTCCGGACACGCTTGTTGTTGACGCGGATTTTGAGTCACAGCGCTATTAAGGTTCTCTTTGGAAAATGAGATAAAAAAGTAAGTGTTTGTTATTTATTTTAACAATGTGATCGCATGATTCAGCCGATTGCAGTGATCTGCTGTTAAACCACAAGCATGTCCGTATGTGTGCATCACTTTTAAGTGTCCTCTGGAAACACTTCTGTTGTGTTGTGGTCTTTGCAGCGCGTTTTCTTAAGGCTGCGCATGTGTTGTCAAATTGATATTTTCTTAATTTGCTTGTGTTTTGTCTTTTTGCATGTGTTTTCTTAAGTTGCAGTGCTGTGAGCTCTCAGGGCCACCGTATTTTCTAGCTTCCAACTAGCTGCTACAGCATGCAACAGGAGAGAAACGTGCTTTGTTGGTTGGAGTGATCACGGCCGACAGTGACCGGTTATTAAAGATCAATGTGTACACGAATCAGCTCGTCATCTCGTATATGTATATGTACATATAAATATACATTTTCTGTAGGACTTACTAAATGTCATTCAATCTTCTGCTTGTCAGAGCCCCCGTGGTGAGAGCTTTTTAGACTCTGATCCGGACTACAGTCCTGAGCAAAGCACCTCATCGTACACGCCGGGGAAATGTACGCGCAGGAGGCGGGCAGAATGGCAGGACGGGATTTGATTGGTTTAAAAATTTGGGACCCAATAACGGTGATTGGTTGGTGTTTTCCCAGGTTTACTCCGGCTGTAGATAGCAGCTTTTTTTGGCTCTTTTTAAGGAACACATTATGTATAGATTGCCATCAGGACATAAAGATCATTTTAACCAGTATGACAAAAATGTATCTAAATCTGATTACCAACCCCAGCTTTTAGTTGCATTGCTGTGAGCTCTCAGGGCCACCGAAAGAAAAAGAAAAACACATTTTTTGGGACTGTTGTGGTTTTTCTTGTAGGTTGGAGTGAAGGTGAAAGATTTAACTTTTGTTTTTGTGTATTTGTTGTGTGAGTGGAAAAATGCTGTCCTGCAATTTGCTTAGCCCCCTCTAGCTTAGCCTTCAAGCTAATTCTTTGTGTTATTGAGATCTGTAAGGTACTTTTGTAATACTTGGCTGCAGTTTGGAGACAGGCTTATCAACATTGACAACTTAACTCATTTTTGTTTACATAGCACCTTTCACACATTCAAGCATGAAGCCCAAAGTGCCTCACAAAAGATCAGAGACAGAAAACCACAGCCACAGATAAAATGATACAAGACTAGAACAAGATAGAGGGATGTGAAATGAAGTACTTAATAAAAAATAAATTAAACAAATAAATAAGTTAATAAAATAAATACCAGAGGAATAAAATAAAGTAATAAAAAGAACATAGAATAAAAATGATGCTAAAACAATGACCATAATGGTAATAATGTAGTCCAGTGCTAAAAAGAAGTTACTCCATGTTAAAAGACAGAATAAAAAGGTATGTCTTTATTTTACTTTTAAAAACACCCAAGGACCTTGCCTTTTAATGTCATAAAAAGGCTCTCTGGCCGGCACTTTCAGAGGGACACGTGAGGAACATTTAAATGGGAAGCAATCGAGGTCCTCAGTGATCCTGGTGGAACACAAAATGACGGGGATCAGTGGTGTATGGAGGAGCAAGGCTGTTAAGAGCTTTAAAAACAAGTAAAGTACTTTAAAATCAATTCTAAAATAACCAGGTTACCAAAACTCTGGCAGCAGCATTCTGAATGAGTTGCAGTTTTTCCAGTGACTTTTTGGGCAAACCAGTTAAAAGGGAGTTACAATAATCAATATGGTGGTGATAAAAGCATGCATTAAGATGTCAAGCGTCTTTTAGAGATAAAGACAACAAAAGGTAATATAGGCAACATTCATTAAAAAACCCTGATGGTATTACAAGAATTATGGGGACAAATCTCAGGCACTTGATCACTGCAAGCAGCCGAGCTTAGCACACAACATCTGACACGGTTTTGTCCTCAATGCATTGAAAGTACTCCAAAAGTCATGAAAATGTTTTAGCCTGAGTAATCAAACATGGTTTTGCAATCATCACGATTATAATGCAGTCATAAAACAACCTTTGTAATGTATAAAATCACACGAACATTCTTTTGAAATGTGTGTTGTATGTATTGCTACCCATTAAACACCCAAAACAGTAACAAAAGTAAGAAAGTATGTAAAGAGTGCTGAACAAGACTTATGCAAGCAATTAAAGGTCCCAGACATCATTATTATAATATGGTATTGCATTAATGTATTTGTTTGTTTCTTGCAGATGTCTAGAAGCTAATAAGGATGAAACACGAGTCAAATCAGTCTGTAGCAGGAGTACCCAGGGAGTAAAACAGGAGGTGCTCTTGACCAATAAGGAGGGAGAACCACTTCAAGGACTGTAGGTAACTGATAATGTGCTCCTTTGGACTTGTGAAGAGTGATGACAATGAAGAGAAAATTAATTGCAAGCACCTTTTTCAAGCAAAACAGTAGGGAGCGGAGTGGTGACTCTTTCAGCCAGCATCTCAACCAAATATGGCAACAAAAGCCAATGGAGAGAACTGTAGAGGATCGGAAGCCGATAGGAACTTGGATCCACTTATCCATCTACAGCCAGAGACAGACAACAAGGCCTGCAAAACATGTGAGACTGAAGATTGGCAGAAACCTTTGTCAGATTCTGAACATGAAGCTGAAGACTTGGACAATGGTTGGAGGAAAACAAGCACACCTAATTCAAGTTCAAACACTCATGAGCTTAATGTAAACAATACAAAATCAAACGATGTTAAGAACTCTTGTTGCTTCCCTAAGATTTGTTCAAGACTTGAACAAAAATGTCTGAAGAGCCAACATAGATCCAGGAGAGACATTAACAAAGTAAAACCTATTACTTGTGAGGTTTGTGGAAAGACCTTTGTCCAACAAAAAAATGCAGAGAAACACTTAAGTTGTGATGTTTGTAGAAATGTGCTTGGACCTCAACAGAATATTGAGGAACATATCGCAGTTCATACAGGGGAGATGCCCTTTAGTTGTAATGTGTGGGAAGAGATTTAACAAGCGACCATACATGAAGAAACACATGAGAGTCCATACTGGGGAGAAACCCTATAGTTGTGATGTTTGTGGGAAGAGATTTTCCCAACACCATCATGTTAAGGAACACATGACAGTCCATACAGGGGAGAAACCATATAGTTGTGATGTTTGTGGGAAGAGATTTACACGACAACCACACGTTGAGTGCCACATGAGATCCCATTCAGGAGAGAAACCTTACGGTTGTGATGTTTGTGGAAAGAAATTTACACAACCACAACATCTTAAGAAACACGCAGCAGTTCATACAGAAGAGAAACCATTTGGTTGTGATGTTTGTGGGAGGACATTTAAACATCAACAAGATGTTAAGAAACACATGAAATCTCACACAGGAGAGAAGCCCTTTGATTGTGGTGTTTGCGGTAAGAGATTCTCTCAACAACTGAATGTCAAGGTACATATGAGATTGCATACTGGAGAGAAACCCTACAGTTGTGATGTTTGTGGGAAGAAATTTACTCAACCACAACATCTTAAGAAACACATGACAGTCCATACTGGTGAGAAACCCTTTAATTGTAACATTTGTGGAAAGGAATTTAAATATCAACAAAGTTTTAAAAGACACATGACAATCCATACAGGAGATTTCCAAGGGGGTCCATAAGGGAGTGAAACCCTGTAGTTGTAATGTTTGTGGTAAGAAATTCAAATGAAAGACATTTGAGATTCCAAAGTGGAAAGAAACCTTAAAGTTGTTGTCCTTGCTTTGCTGGAATAACATTTTGATTGAACAAGGTATCAAGAGACGCATGCAAATCCAGACAGAAGAAAACCTGTATGGCTGAAGTAGTGGGGAAGAGATTTTCACTACCAAAATGTGTCAAGGAAACAGAGGATCCATGCAAAGAAAACTAAGGTGTCAGTCTTGTTGTATCATCTTATCAGTCAAACTGCCCAAGACTCATATGTAATATTGGAAAGTAATGTTATATTGGATGCAAAGCTGGTGAGCTCTTGAATGAGCTTGAATGCCTTTCAATAGCACAGCTCCATACAGCTCTTGTTCATATACAGGACAAGATACAGTAGAAATAAAAATGGTAAAAAAAGTTGATCACTAAAAACCTACTTGTCTAAAGATTTGTTTTCTGTTGCCATGTTTTTGCATAATAATGACAAAAAATGTAAATTGCCATTGATATGTGTTAAGCAGTGATTTCAAACCACTGTGCTGTGGCACACTAGTGTGGCCGTGACAGATCGTAAGGTGTGCCGTGGGACATTATCAAATTTCCACTTAATAGTCCAAAAAATATTATTAATGATTAAATACTTGTCCATGTACTGACCTGCGCTAACCCGCCACCTGGGTGGCAATGAAGCACACTAATGACCTTGTTAATTTAAGACAATAGAATTAATGATGTGCGTGAGGGTGTATGTGACAAGACGTAGGCGTACAACAGCGATGGATAATATTCAAATAGGAAAAATAAAAAACTCCAACTGGGTCCTGGACAAAATTCTAACCGGATGAAAATGTGTAATATGGGGTGGTTGAAAAGGCAACTTAAATGAGAAAAACTACTTCGGTGTCTGCGAGAGCTCTCAAAGCTAGTTACTTCATAGCTGAACTCTTAGCCAAATCAAAAAAGCCACACATTGTGGCAGAGACATAATAATACCTGCAAAAGCTATTGTAAATAAGATGCTTCACCCTGACACAGTTAAGAAGTAGCCAAAGTCCCTCTCTCAGATAAATAGATCCATATATTGAGAGACTAATGTGTCATTTTGTAACACTTCTGGTTGGTGGTGTGACTCAGGATTGTTTTAATGTATGAAATGTGCCTTGGCTCAAAAAAGGTTGAAAAACCACTGTGTTAGGTAACTTAATATTCAATAACTGTGCTTTTTGACAGTTGTTTTTCAACTTCCAGGGTTAAGTAATACACAGAGCAGCAAGTTTTCTCTCTTCCAAACATATGAACAATAAGAACAATACAACTCCTAAGATCTTACTGACTCTACCAAGAGATCATGAGCTCACTCTTACATCTGGCATGATCTGGTGATTTAATGTCTAAGCCAGTGGTGTCCAAACTTTTTTCAAAGAGGGCCACATTTGATGTTGTCAGAATACCTCAGGGCCAGTGGCTGCTACTGAGACTTTAGGAATAATAAAGTAATATATGAAATCTCTGTTTAATAACAATTATTATACTTTTTTCCTCAATAAATCAGTAACTAGGTTGTCCTCAGTTCTCCACAAGCCATGTAAACATTAGCAAACTTATCTTTTTCTGGAGGAAAATTGTTTTTTATTAGGGTCGGGCACATATCACCCTTTTCTAATTCTTGTAAAATCCATTGGAGAAACCAAGATGGCACTTTTTTGTTTTCTTTTTTTACAATTACCTGAATGTTAGGGCATCCAGAGCACCTTTGTTTTTTTACATTTAATATATTTGAGGGGCATCCAGATGGCTCTTTTCTTACATTTAATACATTTGAGGGGCCATCCAGAGAGCCCTTTTTCTTATGTTTAAAAATTGGAGGGGCAGAACACTATTTTACGAGTTCTTCACTGGAAGAGCATCTACAACAGGCATGTCCAAAGTACGGCCCAGGGGCCAATCGCGGCCCAAGGTCCATTATTTATGGCCCCAAGCTTCCATCTTAAAACGTGTATTTATAGCAAATAAATTGATCACATTCTGAATCATCAGCACTGGGAATTCTGCAAGACGGCCTTAAAGAAGAAAACACAATAACTCTTAAAGTTGACAGTTTTTTCAAATTAATGTTTTTGTCATGATGTGAAAATGTTCTTGATGAACACTAAAAGTTCAGAAGACACAAATAGGACACAAGACAAGATCAAAATTATGAAATTGTACAGAAAGGCCAAATTTGGTGCATAAAAAATGTTCAAAATAATTATTTTGTTCTAAAAATGTTGTCTGCTGGTCAGAAAAGTCTAAAAGATCAGAATCAGAATCAGAATCAGAATCAGCTTTATTGGCCAGGTATGCTTGAACACATAAGGGAATTTGACTTAGGTAAACTGTGCTCTCTTTGTTACAAGGCATAAGAATAAGACCTACAAATAAAAATAAAATAAAAATAATAATAACAATCAGCTATAAATACAAAAGAACAACAAATAGGCATGGCTAATATGTACAGGCTAAACTAATATGATAAAAGTGCATGAAACATCATGAAAAAGAAGTGTGATGAAATCCAGCCATAGAGAAATAATGAGAATATTTTTCCAACATTGGCCGACCATAATGAAAAACATTTTCCTCCAGAAGAAGATAAAGTTTGCCAATGTTTATGTGGCTTGTGGAGAACCGAGGACTTCCTAGTTACTGATTTATTGAGGAAAAAAAATGTTATTAAATAGAGTTCATATATAGCTTTTATGATTACTAAGTCTCAGTAGGAGCCACTCGCCCTTAGGTATTCTGACAGTATCAAATGTGGCCCTCTTTGAAAAACCCTGGACACCCCTGATCTACAAGAACAACCATTTGTTTGGCAGGACAACAGATAAAGGTAATTTGATCCCTTTGAGCTTTTATTTTGAAGGATGGTTTCCACGTACCCCTCCGGAAATAAGTAGAATCCAAACAACCATGCTTGAGCTTCTGCTATCCATGCATCCCTCAACCCTTCATCTGAACCACTTGCGACGGTTCGTGGTCGCAGGGGGGCTCGAGCCGATCCATCTGCCGTTGGCTATGAGGTGATGTCCAGCCTGGACAGGTCGTGGAACTATTTAATCCTTTAAGAGTCTCGTTCTGGTCCCGTTGCGCTCTGTAGCATCTCGTTGGAAGGTGTAAACGTAAAGAAAGCACTGAGCTTTTGGGACCATTACTGTATGGTGTTGGTCAATACGAGTTTGCGACAATACCAATGTCTAAAACGTTTAGC
Organism: Notolabrus celidotus; assembly: GCF_009762535.1. NCBI lineage: Eukaryota > Metazoa > Chordata > Actinopteri > Labriformes > Labridae > Notolabrus > Notolabrus celidotus. The sequence goes on from NC_048285.1 coordinate 17,204,349, forward strand.
TGCTGAAGATATTGTACTTATTATTGGGACAACGGTGGTAGCATTAGCATACTTGCGCTAGCATAACGCTGTAATGTAGTTTGGTAAACTTTCCTGAGCTACAAGCGAATGCTAACGTTAGCTGACAGTAAATTACAAATGTAGCTCCAAAGCTCAGTGTGGTTTTTTTGACAGGTAGTCTTTTTATAGCAAGGTTAATTTAATTTAATTGTATCAATGTGGGACATGGGATGAACAGTAGATTTTTACTTCGTGGTATGTGGTAGGACCAATTTATTTAAAGCGTTTAACCACTTTTTTTTTTAAACACAATGTGCCTTAATTTTGAACTTTGTTGTCGTAGTGAATGGGATGCTGGTGCATGAAAACTTTCAAAGCTTGCAAGTCAATGATCTGTAGAAAAACAATACTGCAAACGGGTCATTGACATGACGTGCATATTTTTGTGTCCGAATCCATTATTTTCTTTTGAAATAATTTGTTATTTTTAAGACATACATCAATTGATTCTATAAAACCTGCTTATTTGAATACAATTTCAGTACATTCAAATATTGAGATTTATTTATTTTTAAGTATCTCAAACCCTGAAAATATCAGGTAGCGCAACCGTCCGAGCAAGTGAACTGACTTAAAATACTATTAAAAAAATATTTTAATAATAATAATAAATTCAAATTAAAACACCATGGCATGATTTTACATATAAGAGCTTTGAAATAAACATAATTTCATAAATATCAATAGTTTAAAGGCACCTAAGGTTATTTAAAAACTTTTGTCCAGTAATTTGCATGTTCTCAAATGTCAGGGTGGCACCACCGTACTCATGGAGCTATTATTTTGAAAGTAAGTAGTTATAATGGACTTCAACATATTAAATCATTCAGAGGACCCCAACTAATTATCATGTCTGAGTTAAAAGGTTTGTAGATGTCTCTTAAATAATAATAGAAAAGCTTTTATCAACTTATAGGTGGACGGTAACACTTTCCATGTCAGGTGGTACAACCAACCTAAAACTGAAAAAAAACATTTTATACCTGGCCAATAGAATGCAAAAAATCCTCATATATTGTAAATAAAAAAAGACTCACAAAGTAAAAATGTGTAAAGCACTGTAACCACTCTAAGGTATACTTCCTAAAACTTTCAGTTAGAATAAATGATAGGTAAGTATATATTTTGACAAATATCTGGTTGCGCCACCTGACATTTTTTGGGTGTTCAAGTTCAGAAAAGGGTAAAAAAAGAAAACAATTTAAACACTTAAAAAAACGTAATGTGTTCAAACAAGCCTTGTTTGAACACATTATTCCAGACAAAAAAATATGCATTGCAACCATTCTGGAAATACTTAAAAAAAAAAAAAACTTTGTTGAGGCTTATTTGTCAGCGACCCATTTGTTAATATCCTTTTTGATTTTTGACAATATTTTGCCACATTTCTACTGAACAATAACTCCTGAGGAAGCATTACAATTCCATCTGACCTACAATCGTTATAGTGGACAAATTATGGTTTATGTATAGCCATAATGTCTTTATGTGTTCCTTGCAGATGTCTAGCAGCTAATACGGGTTAAAGAAGAGGTTCTCCTTCAGTCAAACCATAGTCTGGAGCAGGAGGACCTGGGGAGCCAACACAGTGAAAAGAAACAGGAGGAGCTCTTGACCAATCAGGATGGAGAACCACTTCAAGGGCTGTTGGTAGCTGATCATTTGTTGGATCCATGTAAAGACAGTGAAGAGAACTCATTTCATACGACTTTGTTCAAGCAAAACAGTAGGGAGGTGATGCTTTTAGCCAGCAACTCAGCCGATTAGATGTCAACAAAGGCCAATGGAGTGGACTGTAGAGGATCAAAACCTGGGATGAGCTTGGACCAACATATGCATCTACAATCAGATACAGACAACAAGGCCTGCAAAACTTGTGAGAATGATGATTGGCAGAAACCTTTGTCAGATTCTGAACATGAATCTGAAGATGTGGACAATGATTGGAGTAAGACCAGGGAGCTTAATTCAGGTTCAAACTCCCGAGAACTTAATGTGAATGATGCAAGATTGAATGATGCTGAGAATTCTCATTACATCCCTAAGATCTCTACAAGATTTGACCAAAAGTGCCAGGAGAAGCCCATAAAAATCAGCTGCAGAGCGAAACCCTTTACTTGTGAGGTTTGTGGTAAAGGCTTTGTACGACAAATAAATGCAGAGAAACACAAAATGGTCCATACAGAGGAGAAATCCTTTAGTTGCGATGTCTGTGGGAAGATGCTTGGAGGACAGCAGAATGTTGAGGTACATATGAGGATCCATACGGGGGAGAAACCCTTTAGTTGTGATGTTTGTGGGAAGAGATTTAGACAGCGAGACCATGCTATGAAACACACAAGAGTACATACAGGGGAGAAACCATTTAGTTGTGATGTTTGTGGGAAGAGCTTCTTTCAAAAGTACAATGTTAAGAAACACATGAGAGTCCATACAGGAGAGAAACCGTTTAGTTGTGACATTTGTGGAAAGAGATTTAGTCAGCGGAATCAAGCTGAGAAACACATGCTGATCCATACAGGAGAGAAACCCTTTGTGTGTGATGCTTGTGGAAAGAGATTTAATCAGCAACAACAATTAAAGAAACACATGACAGTCCATACATTAGAGAAACCGTTTGGTTGTGATGTTTGTGGGAAGACGTATAAATATCATCAACATGCCAAGCAACACATGATATCCCATACTGGAGAGAAACCCTTTAGTTGTGATATTTGTGGAAAGGCATTTAAACATAAACAATTACTCAAAGACCATACGAAATCCCATACAGGAGAGAAACGGTATGGATGTGATGTTTGTGGAAAGAGATTTACACAACAACAACATGTTAAAAAACACATGACAGTCCATACAGGAGAGAAAGCCTTTCCTTGTGATGTTTGTGGGAAGAGATTTACTCAGCAACAACATGTTAAAACACACATGACAGTCCATATAGAAGAGAAACCATTCAGTTGTAATGTTTGTGGGAAGACATTTAAGCATAAACAACATCTTAGGAAACACATGAAAATTCATACAAGAAATACACAGAAATCTGTAGAGTAGAGAAACCCCTTTTCTGCAGTTTAGTGGGCATACATGAAAGGGAATCGGTTGAGTCGGTAACATATCTTGTTTTTATCACTTGAGGCTTTTGTTTAAGATTAAATCGGTTTTATCTTTTAATGATTTTGAGAGAGTTATACATGCTTTTATTTCAACTCGACTGGACTATTGCAATGCACTTTATGTCGGCGTTAACCAGGCCTCCCTGGCACGCCTTCAGCTAGTTCAGAATACTGCTGCTCGGCTTTTAACTGGCACCCGCAAGCGAGAGCACATAACCCCCATCCTCGCCTCCCTCCACTGGCTCCCTGTTCATTTTAGGATTCTTGTAAGTTATATTTTTGGCCCCATTGCCTCTCACAGGACAGCTGAAGAGAGACAGGAAATGCGGGGAGAGAGCGGGGGAAGACATGCAGGAGATGGTCGACCGGCCGGGAATCGGAACCGGCAACCCCTGCGACGAGGACTGCAGCCTCTGTATCTGGGGCGCTTAGACCGCTAGGCCACCAGCGCCCCAATTTTAGGATTCATTTTAAGATTTTATTGTTTGTTTTTAAATCTTTAAATGGAATCGGCCCACAGTACATCTCCGACCTCCTGCAAAGCTACACTCCCCTCGAGGTCTTTGAGGTCTACAGGACAGCAGCTTCTTTTGGTCCCTAAGACCAGGCTGAAAACCAGGGGGTGGCCGTGCCTTCTCAGCAGTGGCCCCCAAACTGTGTAACGAGCTGCAACCCCCCATGTTAGATTGTCCCCAACATTACCGACTTTTAAATCCCGCCTTAAAACATATTTTTACTCCTTGGCTTTTAACCCAGCGTGAGAGTTGTGTGGTCTCAGTCTCTGTCTGTTCTTCTATTGGATTTTTATTTGCTCTTACAGTGTTTTTATTCTTTTTAAGTTTTCACTTGTTTTATCATGATTCTTTAACTTTATTCTATTTTATTCTCTGTGTGTTTTAACTTATTTTATCTTACTTTGCAGCACTTTGCTAAACTTGTTTTTTTTTTTTATTATTTGCTATATAAATAAAGTGGATTGGATTGGACCAGATATGCTGCTGTCAACCTGCCAGACTTCAACTGCTACAATCATAGTCATAATATTCTCATTATTATTTTTCATATTGTTTCTTTAAGTGGATAATGTCTGTTTATTTTTGCAGTGCGTTTGTCTTCCTCTCCCTGTAATGCCCGAATTGTACCGGATCAGTGTCCGGTCTGTCTCCAATCCTTCACAGCACCGGAGTCTATAAGTTTCTATTGTAGTCAATGTGTTAACTCCCACTGGATCTGCTCCGTTGCATACCGGCTGCGTCTCTGATCTGACACACCGGAGCCCTCCGGATCAGATACACAAGACTTCTATATTTGCCGGATGTAAAACGAAATTAAAACATCCAGTTCATTTCAGAATAAAACACTCTGTGTTATCACCAGATCGTATTTCACTAATGACAACAAAACGTCATAATGAGGCGAACCAGGCCTGGAGTCAACAGGTCAGAGGTTTTCATAGGACGATAAAGACAACATGGATGAGGAGAGGAGGAGGATATTAATCAATTACCACAGGAAAACCTCGGTCACGTGACTCCAGCTGTCGGAGATGGACTGGACATAGATCCGGGGGGGAAGTCTGGGGTTAGTCTTCTTATATCTTTTTCTTCTCGTTCTCTTTCTATCCTGCTGTCTCAGCCCACTGGGTCAAACACCTGTGTGTGTGTGTGTGTGTGTGTGTGTGTGTGTGTGTGTGTGTGTGTGTGTGTGTGGGGGCGTGTGTGCGTGCTTGTGTGTGGGCGTGTGGGCGTGCTTGTGTGTGGGCGTGTGTGGGCGTGTGAGCGCGCCTGGTAAAATGTAGTTTTGTCTTGCCTGTTGTCAAAACCTTAGTTGTGGTGGAATCGTACTGGGTACCTCTTAACAAGGACATAAAGATCACAGTTAAAGTCTACTCTTTACTTTAAGTGTCATTATGGAATTTTGCTTTGAATGTTATGTAATTCAAAAACATGGTAAAACAATACATTTAATGACAGTTGATGGGAAAAACCCTTCCTTTGTCAAATATATTTTTGACATTTGATAGCATTTCATTTAAACCCAAACCACATTTTTAGGAAATAACTGACCACAACACAAGAAGATTAAAATTCAGAACCATATTACCCCTTTGGCCCGCCATAGCTGCCTATTCACCGTGCGGAAATAGTGCGCTCTGTTTTCTCATTCAAAACACGAGCGGGCTATGTGTATACAAATGTGCACCCCTGATAGCTCTACAGAACGGAGAGGGACAGCGGATTACTGGCGTTGTTTACCTGGTGAAAGGAGAAACTTATGGAGAGGGAAAGTTTGGTGTGTGCCGATGTGTGAGCAGCAACAAAGTTTTCTCCTGAACATGATCGAAGCACACTGCAACCCACAAGAGGCAACTGGCCATATCTAGTTCAACAGCCTAGAGCCTTTGCATACACTTTTACATTTGTGAAGATCTATGAGGATTTCATGTTTAAATAATGAGGTCATGCTGATATGCCATCTTTATCTTTGACTGATGGTTAAGAAAATATTTATTTTAACACATTTCCTGCCTCATCTAGACTCCAGAGAAGTATGCAGTATTCAGTAAGCAGCAGAAAGCGAGACAGGGATGTTAATAGCGTTTCCATCTATATTGTAGCACTGTCACAGTGGAATTCAATGTCTGTTCATCCACCACCAAACATTTATTAAAGGTGAAGGCTGATATAACTCCTCATGATAGATGTGAGAATCAAAATTTACGGTTATTTATGATCCATTATTGATATAAGATTAAATAAGCTTGCCTCAAGTGGGACTCATTGAGGTGGTACTCATTGTTACCATTACATTATACATGACCAAAATGGAAACGTGTTGAGATATATAAAGGAAAATGTCCTGTGAATGCGTTGTTATATAGGAGAGAACTCTGCCAGTGAGAGCAGGATACCAACACACCCTTGTCTCACCCAGTTTTCAACACCTTCATATTCCATACTGTATTCCATTCAGTATTTATTATTATTATTATTATTATTATTATTATTATTATTATTATTATTATTATTATTATTATATTTTATTTTATTCCATTCCATTCCATTCCATTCAGTATTTTATTTACTGATCCTATTGAATTTCTATCCAGGTCTAGTCTGCGCGTTAATTAGTCTGCCAGCTTTAGGTGTAATTTCTTGGACCTACACTGATAATAAAGGGATTTGTTTTAACCTCCCATTATTGTATTATTTTCACATTGTTGCTACAGCACCATGTCTTTGGAATGATATATTATATTAATGTATTCGTTGACTGAAAGAACCAAGCTTCAATTAAATATACTTTTGCTCATTTTCTCTATTTATTTTGGTAATAGCAGAACATATTCAATGTTTTTGGCTAAACTCTGTAATGCCAGTAAGTAATAAATTGCTGCTTGACTTCTCATAACTGTAATATAATCTAAACACCCTCACACGCTCACCATCAGCAGATATGAGAATGATTCCTATAGACATGAACAAGAACAGAAGGCATAAATTCACTGTCTGTGTTAATACAGCTCAGTGCAGAGCAGGGATAGATGCTGGCTGTCAAAATAGCCACTGAACTGAACCCATTTGCTGTGCAGTGCTGCAGCTTATGTGTGCAAGGACAATATTCAAGCAAATCTGATGTTTCACTTCAGCCACAGACTTGGAGTTGTGCATGTCTTGATGTGAAATAGGTTGTTAATGAGGCATGGAAGAAAATCTGACTTGTGGAACTGGCACATTGACAGCTGCATAGGAGCAAAGCACAGCACAGTATGATTAAGTGTGAGCCATCTAGTCCCGAGCTGCAGTGAAACTGTAGAACAAGTCACAGAAAAAAATTAGAAACACAGCCATATAGAAAAATGGATGCGTTCAAACATCCATTCATGCCTTGTCACAAAAGAGTCTGCCCCTGTCTCTCAGCCAAGTAACATTAGGAGGAGTAACTTCTGTACATCTTGATTTATGTTTAGATGACCATGTCTGCCTTGAAACAAAATATATTTTAATGTGAGCCAATTTATAATAAGGCAGCACACTGACACTGCAGTAGGTATTACTGACAATGTGTAAAATCTTCAGAGAGCTACAGCGCTGTGTGGGAGTGGGAGTGATGTGAACAAGGCTGTTGATGGTAAAATGGCAGGACAAGGATACAGTCACCTCACTATGATGGAAATAAGGGCAAGAGGCGCAGGCCACAATGGCTGACACATTTATGCTGAAGTCAGAAAGTGGGAATATTGATTGGAGAAAGCTGGAGAGGTGCAATAACAGGGAATAAAATGTACTGTCCAGTCACAACATGGATTGTCAGCAATTTCCCTCATTAGCATTCAAAGCATTATTCTATTGACAGCAGTTTTGGCCCCCTAACCTGGGAGGTTCTTTTTCTCTGAGAGGACTGGCGTGAACCCTGGACTGAACTTCACACACCAGAATCAAAGATTGCTCATCAATGTGGGTAAATCTGGTCTCTAATTGTTCCATCGATCCGCTGTGAGAGCTAAAGGCCTTAATAACCAGTTTTGTTTTCCAATTAGTGTGTTAATGTGAGTGATGCAGTCTGTTACATCACATGAAAGACTGGCTTTTTTTTTTTTACTGTGCCTGTGATCTGATTTGGGTGTAGAAAAATTGATGTCCAACATCTCTGTGCACCACATCTCTGTGTGACTTTTTTTTCCTCTCCTTGATCACATGATGAAGAGTGAATTTGACTCTGAACCTGCAGGTATGCTGCAGGAATCCTGTGATCTAAAGACTTGTCTGTAAGAAGTGTCAGCTTTCAGTCCGTGACACACATGGGGCTTCCTCTTTAATGGGATACAGTTCCAGCTTTAGCAGAGCTGAGGAGGCTAGAATGTGAAACAGTGTCTCGTTAAAGGATTTTTGTCATACTTGCTCTACAATTATTTTGCTGTGCTATGAAATATGTTTGTACATTCAACAATAAAAAGCAGCGCAGATGGCATTTCGTAGCTGCTGGGGCGTATGTCTGATGCCACATAAACATTGTCAGGTTACTGTCATAACACGGCCATGACAAAAGATGGGAAGGTAACATAAGTTGGAAGGTGTTCATTTGTGCTATAGATCTGACAGGACACAGCAATCATCTCCTCTAACACCCTAAAGAAAACATAACATTTTAGTACACATAAAACTCAAGCATTCTCTAACCCTAAGCAGCCTTCTCACCCCCCATCCCTCAAGGTACTCCTGTAGTCTGCACTGTGACTGACTGACTTACTGACTGACTGACTGACTGACTGACTGACTGACTGACTGACTGACTGACTGGCTGAAGCCGCCCCTCAAACAGAAAGCAGGCTAATGGCTCTATCTTTCTTCCAGTGGCCTGAGAGGTTGAAAAGAAAAACAATAGAGATGAAAGAAAAAAGTTGGAGTGTGTATGATAAGGAATAAAGCACTGAAGAGGAGTAGAATCACAAGAATTTGGAGGAGCAAATCAGCTCCCTCTCCATGTTGGTGTCACAGTGAGGCCAAAGAAAACACTAACTGCATGTGACAGCCCTGAAAGCAATCATACAAATAGACGCTGAATGAGTCATGTGCTGCAGTGGATCTGCCTCTTTGTAGAAAAGCTGTTTCTGAGCATGATGAGTACCTGACGGGGAAACAGAGTTACGTGCATTATTTGGATAATTTTGTCTGTCGTAGGAGACCATTACCTAGGCACACAGAAGAGCTATGCTGCTCTCAGCTAAGAAGAAATGGCAGCTAAGTGTTTCTCTTACTCATTCCAAGGCAGTAGAAATGAGCAATGAGGACAGGTGGGAGTGTTTAAGCAACTGTAATAGTTTGAGGGAGAGCTCAAACCACTGTTTGTGGGACGTCTGGTATGAGACTGATATTGAGTAGCTGCACAAATACAAAAACTCAGAAATGCTGAAGTGAATAAGATCAAATAGTGATCCTTGAATAAATGTCCTAACCCCTGAATCACTCACCTTTATGTTCACCTGCCATCGCAAAGATGTAGCATGCTTCTTAGCTGCCCTTTCAGGTACAACCATCCGTCTCAGTATGACTCAAATACGTGCTGCTTTGAATCATTGTCAGTTTGATTTTGGGAAGATTCACCTGCACGCTAACATGCACAAGACCCTCTTTTATCCTTGTTTCCTTCAGCTCTGGAATAATCTAATCCAGGTGTCTGTCACCAGTCCTGGATAAAGTAGGGGTTAAAAACACAGACAGATTTTCTCCTCCATCTGGAATAGACTCTACATTGACATGGTCTATTTTTGTTATCAGAGGATCACATCAGTAGCCTGGGACAGACTGGGACTGTAAGTGCATGATCCCTTTGAATATAAAAATGAATGACTATTCCTGATTACCCAAACAAGCTGTCTTTTGTAAACCAGGAGCTTCTGCTTGGAAAGAGGAGAACGAAGTGGAGTATATTATTTTGAAGGGCCAAAATACCTCAACGCTTGACTAAAGCCCATGTGCTGTTGAGCTGTTGTGAGAGGCAGAACCACCTTTTATCCCATTTCAAGGTGAAGGTGTTAATGTAGAGAGTACAAGCCTCTCTGTGGGCCATCACTTAATAGGTGCCCTCCTCTTACTTCACATATCTGCAAAATAGTGCCCTTGTGAACCGGTTTAGCTGGATTAGCAGGGCCCTGAACTGGAGTCATTCTCTACAGAACCCCCTGGCGAACTTCTGCTCCAGTAGGTATTGAGAGACAGCTCACCTTCAGGCCTTACCAAGGATTATTAACGTCCACTGAATTTGTGCCCTTTTCAAAAGCCAGCAGGAGGCTGTCAGACGAGTTAAGTATGTGGTAGGGCTGACCCCATCTGCAGCGATTGATAGCCAAGCTTCTGTTCCACTTCACTGGCGGCTTTCTCAACAAAGAGGCTCCCCTGTTGCTAATACACTTTATATTGACAAGTACCTCATACACTCCTACTTAAATATATAAATAATAAAAACAAACTAGGGGGTCCTCCCCCAGAAAAATGTTGAGCATCAAGCACTTAATTCCATCGTGGTGAATATTTGTGACCAATTGTAGTGGAAATTAAATCATTAAAAAGGAAAACACAAAACTATTGATATCATTAATATATCATCACATCATTAACTACTAATGGTAACTAGAGGGCAATTTTTTTACATTGAATTCACGCACATCCAAACGGCACTTATGTGGAATCAATCCAATTAAGAGGGACCTAGAGGACACTTTTTAATAATTTATTGACTTTAAGGCATCAAGGGGGCACTTTTTTAGGTTTTGTACATTGGAGGGGCATCCAGAGGGCACAATTTCGTGCATTTTTCAACAAAAGAGAAGGCAATTTGTAATAACAATGATGCTTTATTATTATCACAAAATGTTATCACAACTGTTTGACCCCTTTTAATAATTTTCGTGTGAATAGATTAAAAAATAATACTTCAGAATGGCCCATGATAGTCTACATCAGTGGTCCAAACATTTTTCAAAGAGGGCCACATTTGACGTCAGAACAACTCAGGGCCAGGGCAGGGCAAGGGTAGGGCAAAAATGTGGGAAAAACATTGTTTCATCACACTTCTTTTTCATGTCGTTTTTAAGACTTTTCTGACCAGCAGACAACATTTTAAGAACTAAATAATTATTTTCCTGTGTTTTGAACATTTTTTATGCACCAAATTTTGCCTTTTCTGTACAATTTCATAATTTTGATCTTGTCTTGTGTCCTCTTTTGTGTCTTCTGAACTTTGAGTGTTCATCAAGAACATTTTCACATCATGATAAAAACATGAATGTGAAAACCTGTCAACTTTAAGAGTTCTTGTGTTTCTTATTTTTTGTCTTCTTGCAGAATTCCAATAGCTTTGGCTTTAGACAAGTAGTCCATTTGAAGCTTTTTGAGATGTTTCTGGATTGACTTTAGTTTTGTTTGTGTACTTGAAAGAAACTGTAAATGTACAGATGATTCAGAATGTGATTAATTTCTGTGCTATAAATAGCATGTTTTAAGATGGAAGCTTGGGGCCATAAATAAATGGACCTTGGGCCGCAATTGGGCCCCTGGGCCGTACTTTGGACATGCCTGGTCCACATTTTTGCCTTAACTTTGAGAAGTATATTCGCAAAAGTTTCTCCCAAGAAAATCACCTGCCCACAAACAAACGCCCACTGAAGGTGAGGGAGTGTCTACATTTTTTCAGTCTGCGTGGACCTCTTTCACTCTGTTGTGGATGCCTTGAATTCGCTTCAACATAATCCAGTACACAGCCTGACGAATAATGTCGTTTATGTGTCAGGCTTCTTTCACGTCACGTGAGCTCTTGTGTTGAAGAAACACTCCGGAATCTTCATTGCTCCTTTGAATGCATCAAAGAGCGTTTTCTTCTGTTAATCTCGTCAATGGCATCAAGAACGGCACAAAAAAAGAAAAAAAAACAAAACACAAAAACTTAATCTCCTCCGACTGGGAGTGAGTGCGCAGGAGGAAAGGATGGGACGTTGCCTGCACCTTCGCCTGCTCTACATCTTTCACCGGACAGAGCAGTGGATACAGCAGACTGTGCAGGACTACTTCTACAACACAAGGTGTGACAGAGAGGTTTAGAATTGACGTTTTTTTAAGTAGACCTACCTTATTATATCTACTGCGTGGCTTTTCTTTGGCTCTTCCAACCGGGATGAAGTATACACAGCATCACCGGCATCCTTGGAATAAGCCTTATAACGAGAGACCTTCTATTTCAATAGGTTTATTATCTGACTAAGGAAGCGGTGAAGACTAAACTGGGAATTTAAAACTATTTGCGGGGTGGAAAACAGTTTTTTGAGGGGGACCAAGTGAGGAAGGATATTTTTCTAACTATTTGGGACGTGGATACTTCGGATTTACAAGACGCATGTAACAATGATTGATTTGATTCTGCAAAGATCAGATTTAGCTGGACTGCTGTGTTGAACTGATGACGTTACTTGCACATCTGCCCACTAAGTCTCGGTGGGGGAGGGAGGCGCGGAACAAGAACCAGCGAATTACACGGAGTTAAATAGAAATTACGCTTTTCTTGCAAAGCGTTGTATTTCTACTGGAAACACACCACAACCATGGTCGTGGGAAGTATAGGGGCGCTGAGGGTGCTGCAGCACCCACTGTTGGAAAAGGCATCACACATTTTTTTCTGGATGCATAAATAAGTTGAAACAAATACATTAATTAACACAATAAATCAGTTTTTTTTCATTGTATTATTTTCTGAAAATGTAATACCTGAGGAAGATTTGAGAAATAATTATAGCAATTTTAAATAATTATTCATTTTAAAATAACCTGATGCATGGGCCGTGTGTGTGAGCCTGCTTAAAAACTAAACGTATTTGGATAAGTTCTGTTCAATGCACTTTACTGCCTTTTGGGCCTGTTTTACCAGGTTTGGCTTGTATGCTCTTTGCTCTACACCGGGGTATGGAGGTTGCAATTTGTGAATTTATAATGAAAAGTTATCTTGAAAGCTTGTATTCAAACCAGATAGATAAAAATAAAATGTATGTGCGCTATAGCCTATCAGTTGCATAAGTAACCTAAATGCAAAAAGAAAAAAAAATTGCACCTCTTACCACAGTACCCCCAACTTAAAGCCACTTCCCACAGCTCTGACCACAACTAAAGGGATTCTCTTCTGTATGGACCCTCATCTGTTTGAAGGCATATATTTGGAGAGTGAAGATCTTACCAAAAAACTCAAGAAAAAGGTTTTCTTCTGATGGCTCTCTTAGGTCTCTCTTGGCACTTTTGGCACAGTTTGAACTTGAATTACGTGGCCTGGTCTTGCTCCAACCATTGTCCATGTCTTAAGCTTCATGTTCAGAAACTTAAATGTTTGTGCCAATCAGCCAAGTTTTGCAGGACTTGTAGGAAAATGTAAACACACGAGTAAGAAAAATAAGGATTTTCCTATATAATTTTAAGAATTATTACACAGATTTCTGAGTTTTTGGTGATATTTTAGCTGACATCACATATTAGGGGTCCCCCTTGTTCACAAAATTATTTCTTACTCATTATGTATATGAATACCTTAAATTCCATAACTTCACAAAATAAAATAATAATACAAACTGATATTGTTTTGACAATCACTATCATGAGATATTTTGCTTTTAATGGTCTTGTTTTAAGAGCAAATATATGAAGGTAAATATGTTGCAAAATGCACAAGCTTGTAGACTTGATTTGAGACCCTGCAGAATACGATTTGAGAACTTGTGGATCAAAAGTCTGAATTTGTATGTTTCATTTTTCACTTGTAAAAAAATACACACACACACACACACACACACACACACACACACACACACACACACACACACACACACACACACACGTTATGTGACTGCTAACAGTGATAGATGAGATTCACTTAAAGTGGACTGTTACAAATCCAGCAATTCATCAAGGAATGATTTGGCACTCCTTCTAGATTTGAAGGATGTACAGTTAAAAAGAAGATTAATGATAGATTATTGTTGGGGACCCACATGAGCTAATTTCTGGCACCACCTTGTGGTTCAGTGGTTTGGCACCACTCATGGCACCCACAGGTGTTGCAGTTATCTTAATGCATTAAAGATGCAATCAGTATGTATTTAATTATTTGTTTATTTACCTTTAAGAAGTGATATACAGTCAAGTGATGGAGTGGCAGACTGCTGAGTTGTTGATAGCTTTTGACACTATTGTTGTAAATGTTCATTACTGCAAATCAAACATCTATGTAATGCCATTGTTTTGTTGCTTCCTCTGCAATCCTGTTTAATGGTTATGGAGCATTATAAATATCAGAACTTGTATTATAATCTGCCAAGCAATATCTGATAGTATTTTGTACACACCTACAATGTATGTTGGTAATTTATCTACCTTTTCAGCAAAATATTTACCAAGAACTTTTTGGCAGATGCCTAGTAACCACCTGTTAGTTCTACGCTGGTGCCAGCTGATGCCGGCATGTCTGCAAGCTCAAGTACTTTGTGTTGATGCCAAAATAAATAAATGCTGCATCAAGAACAGAAACTGCTTTGCCAGGTTTTCAGAATTAGATACGTGGGACACAGATTAAACGTTCATTAATTAGGATAGTGACTATCTTGGATTTGTTTTATGACATTTTAATGGCTTCTGTTGTAAGCTTCTCAAAACTCACAAAAAGTGGAAAATCCCAGGCGTACACTTAAAATATTCAGTGACGGTGGAATTTATTAGTAGCTGGCCTCCCAAAGTGAAATGCAAAACTACACACAGGGCCCAAAGCAGCCCACTTAACTCCTGTAGCCCCTCCCACTGGGAATAAATAATGACATAGCTTTTAACAATATTTAAAGCATTTTAAACAGTTAAACCTTAAAACAATACACAATGATTAAAAAAAATGCTGGTTTTTAATTTCACCTTAAATACACATATTTTAAGAGTTACATGACAACAAAACCAAAATATTAAATTGCATAAGTCATGTGACCACTTTTGCCATATCTGCCTAGTAACTCTGTGGAAAATATGCACTGTTTCCTTTTTTTGTCTGGAAACTAATTATTTATTAAATAAGCATAGTCATGAATATACAATGTGAAACAACACAGACCTTAATGTTTAAAGACCGATCTGGATAAGAGTTAGTGATATTTGGAAATCCTCTTTCTTTATTAAAAATCCAAGATCAGAACAGTAAACAAAACAGAAGATCCGTTTCAGTGAATAGAGAAATGAACTGGCCAGGATAGCTTCCTTTGAACAGCTTATATACAGAATCAACAATAGCACCAAATATTCAGATCAATATGGGGTCCTTATTTGGAAAAAATTGGTGAAGGTGACTATGTGCAATTAATTTGTCTTCTATGTCTGATGAACATCATTATGAAATGTAATATTGTGGCATGAAATACGATATATGTTAACCTCTAAACATCACCGAGAAAATTAGGAATGCTATTTTTCTTTCTTTCTTTATTTTGTATTGTTTATTATTATTATTATTATTATTATTATTATTATTATTATTATTATTATTATTATTATTATTATTATTATTATTATATGTTTTGTTTTGTCTTGTTTTGGGCTTTTTTCTCTATTTTCTTTTTGTTGGTTTTGTTTTACTTATAGATAATTTGTCAACCTGTGGTGAAATGGAAATACTAAAAAAGTTGAATGACAAAAAAAAAAAATCCAAGATCAGGTGATCCGGTTAAATTTTTGCTTGGTTTTCAAGGAAAATTTGGACTTGATCAACCTCAAAGTGATACAAACTCTATAGGAATTCTAATGCTCTAAATAGATAACATGAGCATACTACATACTATGTAACTGGAGGAGCCCAGTCTACAGAAACTGAAAATTCCTGTCTGTTGTTTTGAAATAAATCATTTATTGTTTTATGCTGATGCCACTTGTGATTTTTTTTATTAGGACAGGATACTTTATATTATTTATGACCAAAAAATCTATACTTATATAATATAATAATATATTCTATAGTATATAATATATTACATCTACTATGTCACTGTAGCAACACAGCATTCAACTGCTAAAACTATTTAAAATGTCTAAATAATTAATATCATTGAAAAAGACATTTCTAGGCCAACTGTTTGATTCAAATAAAAGTTTTAATACATTTTGTTCCTCCAATCCAGTCAGAAACAAGCCTGCTGCTGGGATCAGGGTAATCCAGATTTTGTGACAGTACAAACTGAAGGTTGTACACATATTTTACTGTAGGAAATATCTGTAATTAATTTTACGGACATAATACGACTTGAAGTCGTTATTCAGAGTGCTTTCAACGCATTATGTGAGCGCATTATAGAAAGGAGTTAATCAAGCTTCGACTTGAGGCTGGCTGCAGAAGCATCAGAAAACACATTCACAGACATTCAAAAAGATGATCTTTACATCAAGAATAAACATGTTTACACCCTTTATCTATCAGCACACACTGTACTGGGGTTGAATTATTTCATGTCTTGTTTTTTTTTAAGTCATGAAAAGTAGGAGTTTTGCCTAATAAGGGCATGGCTGACTTGACTGACAGTTGTAGTTTCTGGTGATATTGAATAGTATTTTTTGCTATGAATGCCCATCCATAAAACTAAGTGCTCTCAATCAGATGCATTGCATTAGTTCTTGCAGTAATGCAAAAACATCCTTCTGCCATTCCCGATCAAGTTTTTACTAGAAGTTTATATGAGGTTAAGAGCATCAGAAACAACAATAAACTAGGTCATTTCTGTCAGAGCAGAGGTTTTCTGTCCCCTTTCGTCACTTCAGGGTTCTGTCAGATCACATCAGCTCAGATGTTTTTCCTGTCTACAACAGTATTTGTTCTTTGGCATACAAACAAGATAAATATTTGTCGTACATCTCCTTTTATTTTTAGGTATGTACCATGACTCTGCTGACAGTTGGCAGTGAAGAATTAATTAATTTATATATATATATATATATATATATATATATATATATATATATATATATATATATACAAATACACATACATACATACATACATACACACATACTTACATACATACATACATACATACATACATACATACATACATACATACATACACACATACATACTTACATACATACACACATACATACATACATACATACATACATACATACATACATACATACATACATACATACATACATACATACATACATACACACCATACATACATACAAACATACACACATACATACATACATACATACATACACACACACACACATACATACATACATACACACACACATACACACACACATACTTACATACATACATACACACATACATACACACATACATACATACATACATACATACATACATACATACATACATACATACATACATACTTACATACATACATACACACATACATACACACACACATACACACACATACACATACATACATACATACCGTACCCCTGTTTCCTCCCCAGAACTTCTTCCAGTACCAATGGCATGAGGTAAGATCAAGTGACAAGGATGCATGGGTATGCATCTGATATAAGTAGGTGAAATTTGATTTCATAGACAAAATGCAGTGAGAGTAAGAAAGAACACATTGAGATAGCTTCTTTAAGAATAACTAGATCTAATAATAAATAAGGAGTTGCCAGTTGTTGGAGACGAAAACACTTACAGAAATATAAAATAAAATATATACATAAAATAATGATATCAATAGTAGTGATAATAATAATATTGATAATAAAGAATAAAATAAAAACAAACAAGAATAAAAGGGGAAAAGACGAGAGAAATTGTGCTCCCCGTGTTTGGTTTTTGGCTCTTCTCTTCTTAATATTTCTAATATATATATAAATGAGTTTACTGTACGAAAGTTTAAGAGAACGATGTATTTTTTATTTATTTCTAAAAATCATTTTACAATAATAATTAAGAAAAGTAAAGTGATAAGGAGTGAAAATCAGAAGAACTCAACCTGGAGGATGTGTCGTGAGAATAAGGTTGTGGCAGAGTGGTTGG